>NC_090932.1:1093229852-1093532882 GCF_040938575.1 Ambystoma mexicanum
TCTATTTATTTCGCTCGCTTCATACACATCCATCCCAGCCCGTATCAATGGCAGTTCTCACTTGGGACCATGTACTCGCAATGGGGCTGGGTGGATGGCAAGGCATAAGGTGCCAAATAACATGTAAAACTCAAAGGCATCTGGCCCCTAGGGACCATTGGAAACCCCATACCCAGTGTATCAATGCTCCCCTTTGAAGACCCCATCCCTGCAATAAACATATCTGTGTCCTTTCACAAGGTGCCAGGCCTATTGCGTTCACTTAATCCACATCCACCCTCCCTCCCATATCAATGGTAGTTCTCACTTGGGACCATGCTCTCGCAATAGTTGTTTGCAGGTGCCCACATTCTTCTTTGTAATTTGACATCCTTCACCCCCATTAATCTTTACACGCACCCAAATATGGCTAACGATTCTACATCCTGCCCCCCAAAAAAAATGACCAACAAAATTTAGGGGCAGTCCCTGCATGTGACAAATTCACATACCCACTTTTTCAAGTGTTTATTAACTAATTGAACCCATTAGCAAGAAAACATCTCTGCAGTCTACTACAGGTATCATCATCGCACTGCTTTTTATCTTCATTGCTGAATAGTCGCGTAGATTTTCCTTATTACAGGTTATTGCTTTTTTGGTTATTACAGTGTTCTCATTTTCGGCTTGTTACAGTTATAGTGCATTTCACTCCATTTTCATCCACATTTTCTATTCATTATATCTCAATGACTTCTCCATTATCAACCTATGTATTATTATATCTTGCATTCATCACATGATAGTGTCTTTTTTAAACGTAGAATGTTTTGTCATCCCTCTTTCCTTTCTGTGGCACAATGGATGTTCAAGGTGACTGACATAAAAGTTGGTGGTTAGCCTGGTAGATCAGACTAGCTTACTGCCAGGTACCAAACTCTAAAAACGCTTTGTCTGTGCAAGGATGTTATTGGTGAATCAATCATTGTCATACTTTAATAATTAGTCTCTTGTTGTACATTTTTAATAGATCTCCCAGAGCATAAAACAATACATTCTTGTATTGTTTTTGGGTGCCCTAATATCAGCCATGTTAAGACTCCTGATACAGTTATGCACTTTTTTCCTCACGAATATTTCGTCGATATGAACAGGGTTGGTCAATTGTAGTTTTCCAGTATCTGCGATTGACAGCAGAGCCAAGCATGTCTTGGAGGACGCGAGGGACAATACATTCCGCATCTGCAGCATTCTCTTCTCGGAAGATATGCATGATCTATCAAAGTTCAATAAAACAGCATTGCCCCAGACTTACTCGCAAATTACTTCCCAATGCTGTTCCAACTGTATTTCAGCACACAGGTGATCAGTGAACATGCATAATTAATGTATGTTTATAAATACACAATTTATTGAACTTGTGTGCCAATAGGTAATGGGATTAAAGGATTGCATTTTTTGGTTAATAATGGTATAGATATTTAATTGTCAACTTTTCTATTATGTTACAATTTACACATGTATTTAAATTTTAGACTTTGTCCTTGAAGAAAAACCTCCTCATGGGATACACTAAAAGTTCACTGCACTGTGAGCCTTTCTAAAAATTAAATAGCAGTATCTGTGAATTGGTTATTTTTACAATGTATTGATTACAATGTCGGTCATTACGTAGACCACACTGATTAAGGTCCAGACCATTACCGCTGAGGAAACGACAGGCACCTCCAATATTCAAAAGTTTAAGTCCTACTGACATACACCTGATTTACAGTGCATTCAATTGTCTATTTGTTATGATTAATATATATTTTCTATTGACCATTGATATCAATATATAAATTAAATAAAGGAACACGCTTCACCATTGACAACTGTTCTGGAATCAATATCAAGCTCACTTCCCTTTCAAGTAATATTTGATTCAATTCTAAGTGTTTGGCGCAGGAGTTTGTGGAGTGGCGTTGTGGCGAGATCTTGCTATCCTGTTATTGACTTCATCAACTTTATTTTGCTGGTTGGAGCTTGGCGGAGTGGCAACAATGGTGTCCTCAATGGGACCATGGATGCGGCATCAAGCAAAGAAGATACTTTCAATTGAAACACTACTTGATGCACCAACTACAAGCTGCCTAGTCCTGCCCTCGGCAGACTGCGGAATGAATGAATCCGCAACAAAGAATGAGATACAACAAGAAACGCCACAACATGTGAGGGTGCATGTGTGGCGTGACTTTCCAGAGAGGGAATCAATGGAGGCAGTGGAGACAATGAGGAACTCGCTGACCCATAGTGACAGAGAAATGAGCAAGTATGATTCTGCCGGCACGTCCCTCCCAATGTATGCCCAAGAAATTGCATGGCTCCCGCATAACACAGAGGGGTTGAACGAACTCGAAGCAATATATGAGCCGCCAGTCCAGATTAACATGCTTGCGGACAATAAAGACACCGGAAAGAGTGAGCTCTTTCTTGATATTCCCCATAGCCGAATAGGCAACACATCCCCACAGCAGACAGACTTGCTGTCTATAGAAGAGGTGCCTTCTCTAGGGCACTCACATGAAGTCAGTGGCTCGGAGCCTGACAGAGAGGATGACTGCGTACCAAAACGAATACCCAATCAAACGAAAGTAAAGCAAATCGAAAATCTCACTACTCCGTTAACGACATTAAGGAACAGGACAGCACGAGCTAAACTTATATGGCAGCAACATTTCAGCTCAATGAGTAGTGCGACAAAGAATATGGATTCCACCCCACTCCCGGAGAACTTGCGTGCAGCGCGGTTATCCTTGGATTTACAGAAATTGAATCTCTTATGTCTAATCATGAAAAGAGAAATGCAGTATTTGGTTACACTCTTCCGATCTTACCAAGAAACAATAAAATAGACATGATGTCTATCCCGTTGCAGGATGCGCCCTGTACAATATTTGAAACTGTCTCCAATGCACCACAGAAAAACAGTGACATGGCACAGAATGGACTTCAATACAATACATCTCTAAAGAGTGAGAGGAGAGATGGATCTGAGTCTTTAACGGATGGCAATGAATAAAGAGAACTGCCCCTCATGCAACCTCAACGCGAACAAAAATCACAAGAACCTCAGTCATCAATTTCCACTACAATTATGGACCTACAACATTCTCTTATGGTAGCCTCCACAATTGCCCTCACCCCATTTCTCAAATTATGAGTCCTACAGCAACACAATGAAAGATGAAGCAACACTGTTAGTACTTATCCATACCAAGCAAATATATATATGGAAGCTTGCATAAATAAAATTCAACTTAGACTGGATACAGAAGCCGAGACATCAGCACAACGGCAAGCCCATCTGTTTGATATTGCAAGGAATGATCATACTGACAAAGCCTGCATGACAATGGCGTTGATGGACATGATGAAAATATTACGGCGGAAGACCACCCAAAACAGTTATTCTATTAAGGGGCGCCTTGATATAACCTCAAAAGAAACAAAAGAAAAACTAACAAGAAGACTGACAAGCTAAACAGGGAATACCCTGATTTCAGCAAACCATTGATCTAGAATTGATAATGATGCCAAGGTGGGCCACAAAAGAGAAACCCGCTAGACCTCCAAAGAGACCTGAAAACCATTCTTCTTCCCTAGACGAATTAGAGGCAGTATCTAAGAGACCAACTTAAAGCGATCAAGAAAAAGTGGAACAAGGACTGTCCGATAAAACCTGCCAACAAATTGAACTGACCATGAGCCAAACTCCTGTAATAGCCCCAGGAAATAGACCTCAAAGCAGGAGTATTCTTCAGCAATCAATGCAACAAAAAGAGCAGACGCAAGATATTTTTGCCATTTTTGAATCTGTGAAAAACAAACAGAAAACAAATTACATCACGGCCAAGAAAAATCAAGAACAAAAGGAAAAAAATCAATCCGAGAGACCGAAATCAAGGATGAATGGATCTCAAGACTTCGTAAGAATTTTAAATCTGCCTCCTCCTGTGATAAATCAGGCTCCAAAAAATCCCACTAAAAAAATCACAACCACTGGAGATAGAGTCTGAGAGAGGACAAGAGGCAATACATTCCAGCTGGTCGAAGGACAAGCTGGAACAACGTGACATCCTGATGAATCTCTCAGTTTATACAGCGGAGGAAGATCAGACAGGAAAGGAGCCTCAAAGAGAAGAGATGGACCTTTCATGTGAAGATCCCACAATACATATTTCGGATGAAGACCTAGAAGCTCAGATCACCTATAATGTAGAGAGAGATCTAACATGGAAAGAAATATCGGATACATAATTGGATGGTTCAATTGGAGATCCACTGGCAATGAAAGACCAGTTGGAACGGCATGACATACTTGCAGCCTCGCAAGGCCCGATATTTCAGACTCTAGCACAAAAACGACACTCGAGAACTAAGGAAGAAGGTTGAGTATGGGTGCACACCTCTGGTTCAATAAATATTGTTAGGTAATTTGAAGTTATATTCAGATAATTTTAGGTGCTGGGGAGGAACTGGAGTCATGGCACAAAATCCCGACACATAAAACGAAAAAAGAAAAGGATTCAACCTAGGAATTTTATCGATCCAGTATGCCTCTCTTTGTAATAGGAGGGACTGCTAATCACCTCCTCTTATGGGTCGTTTGACGACTTCAAGTACCTGAAATTTTAATTGTGCAATAGAATGCTTTTGTGAATTCAAGTGGCGAGCCACTGGTGAGTACTGGTTATTGCATCTGATATCCGACTTATGTTCTGTCAATCTCAGTTTGATCGGTCGTGTAGTCTGGCCTACATAGACTTTTCCACAAGGGCATTTTAATAGGTAGATCACTCCAGATGAAAGGCAGGTGGAGTAATGTCTAAGTTTAATCTTTTGTCCAGTTCTTGGATGAGTCACCACATCACCTTTAATCACGTTGTTCCAGTGTCTGCATCCCAAGCAGGGGAAGGTTCCCAACTTTTTAGTAGTTAAGAATTGTTGATTATCCTTGGGGAATTTTTCTGCTTTTACAAGCTTATCTCTGATGTTCTTTCCTCTTTTAAA
Source organism: Ambystoma mexicanum (assembly GCF_040938575.1). NCBI lineage: Eukaryota > Metazoa > Chordata > Amphibia > Caudata > Ambystomatidae > Ambystoma > Ambystoma mexicanum. Next base: position 1,093,234,884 of record NC_090932.1, read on the forward strand.
ACACATCATCGGTGGAGTAGGAAATAGTTTTTGCAGAGTTTGATCGTTGTGTAATATGTTCCAATGTTTTTTTTATATATCTTGAGATCTGAAAGCTTTGTCTGGAGAATTTAGATATAAAGAACAGTGGAATGTCTTTCGCATTTGATTTGGTTCTAAGTAGGTCAGTATGTGTAATTTCTGCCGCTCTGTTTTTGGCTTCTTCTAGGATCTCAGGGGATATCCTCTATTTTGAAATTTGCTGACAAGGTTTGTACATTCTTTGTCCAGGTCTTCTGGATCCGAGATAATTCTTTTAAGTCTCAAGATTTGACTATATGGTAGGCTTTGAAGCATAGCTCTTGGATGGAAGCTTGAATAGTGCAACCAATTATTGGCATCAGTTCGATTATGGTAGATAGATGTAGCAATTTTATTGTTAATGATGTTCAAATTTACATCCAGAAAGTGTAGGTAAGGGTTACCAATTTCAATGGTAAACTTGATTCTTGGATGCACAAGGTTGATGTATTCAAAGAACCTATTTAGTTCTTCCTGTGTGCCACACCAGACACAAAAAATATCGTCAGTAAACCTCTTCCATGTTATGATGTAAGGTGACCAGATTGGGTGTTCCAGTACGTGTTGACTTTCAAACTGAAACATAAAAGTATTCGCATAGACGGGTGCCATCTATGTACCTGAGGTCTGTAAAAAGTATTTGCCCTGGAATCTGAAGTAACTGTTGTATAGGATCAAGCCAAGTAGTTCTAAGATAAATTGTGGATTCCCTTTAATCTCAGGATTGTTGAGGAGTAACCATTCAACAGACTCCATACCCTCACCGTGGGGGATTGGAGTATATAGGCTGCATACATCTAGACTGAAGAGTATACAGTCGGAACTGATGACTGAAAAATCTTTAAGACCGTTCAGGAAATCTGTTGTGTCCTTTAAATAGGTGGACGTAGCTTGTATAACTGGTTGTAGTAGTTTGTCAATGTAGATAGCAAGAGGATCAAACACGCTCTCGGTACCAGCTACGATGGGTCTAAGTGGCGGATTCAGTTTGTCCTTGTGAATCTTAGGGAGCCCATAAAAGACTGGTGTAATCGGATGAGAGTTAATGAGGAATTGATATGTTTTGTCACTAATCCATTAATTCTCCTTTGCTTTCAATAAAGTCTTATTAATTAGTATTCTGATTTCTGGTAGTGGATCCCTATCAAGTATTGCATAGGTGTCAGTGTCACTGAGAAGTTCAGTGCATCTTTTTAGATAGAATATAGAATGGTGTATCCATAATCACAATTGCCCCGCCCTTGTCAGCCGGTTTGATAGTGATCTCTTCGCTCTTGGCAAGCTCGTCTATTAAATCTAGTTGACGATTGTTAATGTTGATGGGTGTTTTCCTCTTGTAATTTATTTTGCTTAGGTCCTGTAAAACACTTTTCTCAAATAAATTCAGAATAGAATTTTGTATTTGGGGGTCAAACGTGCTCTTAGGCCGTATCTCTAGCATGGTGTCTTCAGTTGGTCTTGGATCCATTTCGGGTTGGACGTCAAAGAACATTTTTAATGGTAGTTTCCTCAATAACCTGTGAACACAGATTTTTTCTTGGAACAATGAGGTATTGCACGTGGGCACAAAAGATAATCCTTTATTCAGTATCTTAAGTTGCTCTGTTGTGAAAGTCTTGCTGGAGATGTTGACTACCAGATTATTTCCCTTTATTTGTTCCTCTTTTTTGTTTGTAACTTTCTTCCCTCTCCTGGTCTTTCTCTTGTACCTAAAAAAAACCCTCCAGAGGCGTTGGATTCAGTTTCTTTATTAGCTGGAGATGTAGGTGCTCTTGGTCTGGTGGTGTCCTCAGGTAATTCGCTTCCACTGGTCTGATCCGCGGAGGGTCTTTGTATTGGTTCACCTACGCTACTGTCGCTGCTGTTGCCAGAGTTTGTTGAACCCGTGTTTTGTTGCTTACTATGGTTAAAGTTCCTTTGCCGGTAATATTCCTGCCAGTTGTATACTATGTCGTTAGGATAGTCGAAAGTATCTCTCTTAAACTTCCGTAGTTTTCTTTGTTCTATATCAGTTTTATAGTTGGCTAGTTTCAAATTAATATCCTCTAAAATTTCTGAGAGATCTTTAGCAGATTTAAATTTTGCTATTTGATCTTGAAGGGTTTTGATGTCAAGATTAATACTTTCAAGAGACTTTGAAAGTTCCCCGATAGTTAAACGAATTAGGTCCAGAGAACACTTATTCAAAATCTGATCCCACTTCTGTACAAATGCTTTGTTTTCACTGCACAACGTCGGTCTTAAATAGACTTGTAGGCCTCTAGGGATTTTTGTTAGCTTTAAAGTATTCAACTAGTGTACTCGCGTGTAATTTTTGGGAAATCTCCCATCTAATAAGTTTCTCTAATTTTTGGATAGTTTTTTCAGGATTATCCTCACTTTGCAGTGTTTTTTCTGTATCCTTAATGAGTCCTAAGATACGTGTTGCTTCTTCTGCACTGAAGGCTAACGTGGTGGCATGTTTGTCGGTAAGTTCGTTAAGTCTAGAGAAGGACATTCTAGACGGATGTTATTTGAATTACGTATGTTTGGGGTGCAACCTATGGGTTGTTCCACACTAGGTAACTAGTGAACAAAATAGAAGAAGGTTGAGTATAGGTGCACACCTCTGGTTCAATAAAGATTGTTAGGTAATTTGAAGTTATATTCAGATAATTTTAGGTGTTGGGGAGGAACTGGAGTCATGGCACAAAACCCTGACACATAAAACGAAAAAAGAAAAGGATTCAACCTAGGAATCCTCCCGTCCCCTGAGTGTTTGGATCAAGTCCAATACTGTTATTTTTATACATCAACAGAATGTTTAAGGAGTAATACTTCATAAAAAGAAATGTCAATAGACAAAATTATACAAAAACATTTTTTATATCACAAATAATGTGATTTAATTCTTTCGACATGAAATTTACAACATAAAGAAGCACAAATGGTATCAAAAGATCACATCAAGTTTGGAGCGAAAAAAAAGTGAAAAGCGAAAAAGGATTTTTTCTGAAGAAAGAGATGTATACATATGGAGTCCAATTCACTTGGCGACGCGTTTCGAGGATACTTTCCTCTTCTTCATATGGCCCAAATTGGATTCTTAACACACAGAGAAAACATTCATTCTGTTGCTTGTAAAAAACAAAAACTATTATTCAATTTTAGTGTATTATACAGTTACATAATGTACATATGTAATACTCCATGACTTTTGATAATACTGAATCTCCTCGTCAACCGAAATTCAAAATTACATAGCTTATTCTTATATAGTGATTAGGTTAGTATAATGTTCATGAAAACATGAACATTGGCTGGATACTCATCATTCTGTGGGACTGGCAACAGAGTCATTCAATTGCTGTTTTCAGGGTCACCGGTTTTAAGTAACCGTGGGTTGTGATAGAAGCATGAATATTGAATAGAGTAAGGAATGATAAAAAAAGGAAATATAAAGAAGAAATATATAATTAACCGTGTATATTACTGGTTCCAATCTCAAGCAAACAAAGTGTTAGGAGGGGATGACTATTGTCGATATTCAGAAAGCCGCGCACAATGCACTATGTCTGAAAATAAATCAAAAGAAGGGGGAACAAAGGGTCTGTATAAAACAAAAAACTAATGAGCAAATCTATTAACTGGAAACTAAACGAATAGACGTACCAAAAAATGAAACGTGATGAAATAAAGATGAGCAGTGAAAGGGTCACGGTATAACTCAATGTCATGCCAGCGAATGGTGGCAGCATTCAGAAGTCCAACCTATGTATATGGGTTTAGGAAATGGATCAAGAGGTCAGTGAATGAAACTGGCACAGACAGTTCTGGTAAATAAATAAGAAGTTGCTATAACAAGTACCTCAATGGTGCGTCTAGCTCAGTAGACAGGTGGAGGAATATCAATTCAGCAGTATTGCTGTAGAGACAGCAAGTCCAGGTCACAGTGAGCGCTGCAACAAGCGTGCAAAGGCGCCTGCAGAGTAAGGGAATGTGGTTTAAAAAGTGAAATATCCTAGAGACGGATACGTGTCTAGCATAAGTGAAGATGTGGAGACGCTTACCTAGAGTGCAGGGAAGAACGATCTGTACGGGATCTATTTTCGGAGCTGAATCAGATTCACGGTTCCGCGTCCATGGAGGATCATGGGTAGTGTCAGTTAAGAAAGGACTGGGATAACAGTAAAGTCAGTAGAGAAAGGACTAAAATTACTAGATAAAAGTACGGCCATTTTAAAGTGGTCAAAGAAGAATGGAGCTATACTCACTGAAGAGTGGCAAAGATAAATTACTGTATAGACCAAATGGTCATGAAAGGAAGTCAAAAAGAAAGAGAAAATGGTCATCCAAAATGTTAAAAAAGTAATATAGGGCTGAAAAAAATGATGAAAATAATATGTCCCCTCCCGTAAGTAGAGGCGGTGGGGGAAATAGGAAAATGATAGCTCTAATAGGGTTGTCAAGCCGTCAGAACGGTGAGTAGTCAAGCCAATCATGAGTCAAAATTGAAAATTGTGGCTGATTCAAAGTTCAATTTAGATAAGTTAGAGCACAATTCATCATACTATGTACCTTATTTCCGCAACATATGTAACCTTTTTTGGACATAGTCCAGCAGCACTGAGTTAAGTATCTACATAGATTCAGACATACAGTTTGTCAATATGAAACAGTAAAAAATACTATATAACCCAATTACATAATAAATTATAAACATAAATAGACACATTTGGTTCTAATAGGAGGGACTGGTAATCACCTCCTCTTGTGGGTCGTTTGACGACTTCAAGTACCTGAAATTTTAATTGTGCAATAGAATGCTTTTGTGAATTCAAGTGGCAGCACTGGTTATTGCATCTGATATTCGACTAATGTTCTGTCAATCTTAGTTTGATCGGTCGTGTAGTCTGGCCTGCATAGACTTTTCCACAAGGGCATTTTAATAGGTAGATCACTCCAGATGAAAGGCAGGTGGAGTAATGTCAAGCAACTGAATGAATGTTTTCTCTTTGTGTTAAGAATCCAATTTGGGCCACATGAAGAAGAGTAAAGTATCCTCGAAACGCGTCGCCAAGTGAATTGGACTCCATATGTATACATCTCTTTCTTCAGAAAAAATCCTTTTTCGCTTTTCATTTTTTTTTCTCTCCAAACTTGATGTGATCTTTTGATACCATTTGTGCTTCTTTATGTTGTAAATTTCATGTCAAAAGAATTGAATCACATTATTTGTGATATAAAAAATGTTTTTGTATAATTTTGTCTATTGACATTTCTTTTTATGAAGTATTACTCCTTAAACATTCTGTTGATGTATAAAAATAACAGTATTGGACTTGATCCAAACACTCAGGGGACGGGAAGATTCCTAGGTTGAATCCTTTTCTTTTTTCACTCGAGAACTAAGGCCCAGGAACAGAAAAAAAAAAAAAACATCCGACAATTGGAACAGGATGTGGCCCACCAAACTCTACTCATATTCGAATATCCACGTCCCATCTCCAATTCCAATGTTATTGTTATTGAAAGATTGTTGGACAGGGAGGATGGATAGATTCTGAACAGAACTATCGTCCTGCAACTTCTACATGTATTCCCCAATCTACAACATCAAGACAAACAACATTAAATTACTCAAATTCATACAATAATCAAGAACGGACTGGGTTGCAGTACATTTAAAATCAAGACAAATTCTTTAGACTTGTTAGGGATAGAGCCCCAGGCACGCAGAGCCGTACTAGGAGTCCACAGATACTGAATTCATGGAAGGCCTAACTCCTTCCCTTGTTGGTCAGTGACCCCCACTATCCACCACTTGGGCCGTGAGTTTTGATTGGACGAGCTGCGGGCCCCCTTGCCTGGGACAAACTCTGTTCCCAGCCCGCAAGGCACCTGTGAATGTTGTATGTGCAATTATGTGTCTGCAAGGTGCAACTATGTGTCAGCATCATAACCGTGTTTGGACCATTACTGCCGTGAGCGCACTCCGTTCCCAGCGCAGAACTGTAGCTCGGCTGTAACAATTTTGTAGCAACTGTTGTCTGGTCCGTGAAACAGTGTGCTCTTACCAGCCACCAGATCTTGGCACTTCATCAGCTCTGCCGTATCACGTGCTTGTAGACTACGTTTGGGAGCACAGGAGTTCAGAATTATTCTGTATTTGCGCTGGGAGTGGGCCTCTCTTGCAGTTCATGTTACTTGGGTGTGGAATGTAATTTGCAAGATTGCGACCTTGGCAGCGGCTTCATTCCCGCTGCAGTGGCTCTGCTTACACAGCATTCATTGAGGCTTTAGGCTTCTTCTAAGACCCTCTGGGACTACTAGATCTATTAAGCCATAGTCTGGCTTCTACTATATGCGTCTTCCATAGTGTCCATAGGTTAGTGAGTCACGACTGTCAGGTACCTCGAGTGCTCCTGTCATACCATTGTGATTATTTGCATGTAAGCATCTGCAAGGATTTGCACAAGCTCTTCATTGCTTCTTGCGTTCCTGCGTTGCTGAAGCAAGCCTAATGGCAAAATAATAAACATGCAGACAGTAAGTATATGTCACTGTCCTCTAACTCATAGAGCTGTAGATGGGTGTTCTTCGTGTAGTTGGGTGCGTGAAAGTCCCGAATGTGCAGCTGGCACATGTGCTTCCTGTCTAATGCAGCTATGTCGTCATGATGTCTCTAACGACTTGTGGCATGGCTTCTCGGTACGTCAATCAATTCTGTCCATGTAGCCATCTCCATCTCCTTGTGCACCTTCGTTCACCCTGGGTAGAGTTCGTACTGCTGCAGGGTTGTAGGGCCTGCTTAAGGGATATCTTTTGTGGTAGCTGTTCATTCTGGGAGCATTGGAAATCGATGTTCGCTCATATGATTGGTGGCCATATTGCCTTTGGTGCTTCTTCCGGTTGGAGGGTCTCTCGGGACGGAAGGCTGATTCTGACCTTCCATCTTCAGTCCCCCTCTGGTCGACTTGTTGACCACACCACCATTGTCTCCTCTGTCGTCTATCAGGTACCACGCCTTTGTTATTCCTGCCAAGTGTCTGTAGTAGCTGACATGATCTTCGAAGAACCAGTACATGTAGACGCACCCGCCCTCTGGCTTGCAATAGACCAACTTCCCCACGTACTTCTTTGGGTTGCATGGATTTTCTACCTTCGTTCCAAGTGGGAACATATCCGATTCTGCTATCTTTTGTCGTAGTCTTTCTCTTTCTTTCAAAATGTCACCCATTGCTCCTCCTGTCTCCCTCTCCATGAGCAGCTGCATTCCCGCCACCTTTTCCGCCGTCTTCTTGCATCGCCCAATGCAGATCTTTATTCCACACAAGGATGCTGCTCCTATTACCCGTCCTCCAACTATAACCTTCAGGCCATCAGCCAGCCAGGAGGGCATCCATGGCCAGATATAGGCAAACCAGCTCTGATCCTTTGCTGTTCCTTTTGATTCTTCTTCCATCTTTGCATGCATCTGGGACAATTGTGCTACAGCATCTAAGAGTGCTCAGCGCTCCTCAGCAAGTGGCCTGTTTCGCCTGGAGACTCTGCCGTGACTCCCAGCCTTCTGTTTCATCTATTTTCATGCAGGAAGAAAGGAACGCAATTTTCTAGTGAACACATGACAAAGACTTGGTGAATACATAATATATATATATTAAGGACTATATATATATATATATATATATATATAACATAATTTGTTCACAATATTAATACAGATTATATTCTGTTATCATAGGCCACGCCCACTGAAGGGGAGGACCCCATAAAAATACGAGGCTGCGCGCCTCTTTAGGCTGTGGGGCTGGTGGGGCTGGAAAGAAGATATATACTAATTGCTTGCACTGTTTTGACTCAAATATTATACTTACAATTAAATGAGGTAAAGATATATACTATCTAAATCAGGAGTGTTAAGAAATCAGTAATCAGCAAACAGTTGGCTCCAGCTTTGCCTATCAATCAGATGGCTACTCGCATGAGTGTTGCGCGTGCTGTTGCTGCCTCGCAATCTGATTCACCCTTCTTAACGGAGGAACTTCTTGATTGTGCTCAACAATGCTCACTAGAAGAGAGATTAGGAGATGAAATCTCTGATGATAGCGATAATGTTCAATTGAGCGAAAGCTCACAATCACTGTTTGCTGAGGATGGAGTTGTGAATGGGATGATTCAACTAGCAGGTTTGGCTAGCAACTCTGGAAAAAACGAGTGTGAGACTCATAAGTATGCAAATATTTCATTCAGTTGAAAACTCTCTGCTAGCTATGTCATAGCATTTAGATAAGAGTATGATTTCTGAAGCTGTGATTGAGCCTTTGATTGGTAACGTAAACAATGAAGTTGATGTAGGGTCTTTAAATACAGAGAAACACTCACTAATTCTGTCGGAATTGAAAATACACACAAATTTACTAAAAGAAATGGTGATGGCATTTATAGCTTTACCTGAACTCATCAACGATTTGATGATTAAAACACATGAAGTGACCAAAGTAAACAAGCAAACTTATATGCATGTTTCCAAGGGCTCATCAATTAATCCCAGTAGAGCAGTCAGTGAAAATAAGTACGATGACACACTGGCAAGCGAGTCCTTAAAAATAAATGAATCAACAACAAACATGTATGTAACAAAAGATCCAACACACACCATCCCTGAAGCGAATATAAAACAAGTGCTAGATGTATCTGGGAAAGATATAGGAGTTGGCAACATGGAAAATGGTGGTGTGTCTGTGATAAGTGACGATGAAAACTCAACATTTGTTGAGAAAATATCGAAAAGAAAAGAGAAAAAACAAAGAAAAAAACAGGCTAAACTTACAAAGGCTAGTAATGTGACCTTGCGTAAATTCCTGAGAAATATGGATATACGCAAAGTATGGCCGGAATGCCAAACAACAAATAAAAGTAAGAACGTACAAGTCCTAAGTAAGAACAGCGTTACTGTCACTAATGACGCTTCTACTAAAAATGTGACTGGTATCATTGATGAGAATGGTTTATCTCCCCGTCCTGGGTACAGTGAGGGGACATCTATGCTTTCTGAGGTAATGAAGAATAAAGCTATCTCAGAAAGGATAGATATTAATCTATGTGCGCTTGAAAGAGGTGTGCAAGATATCTTTGACATCTTCAAAAATCCAGAGGCTTCATCCAGACCAAACACTCCAGTTAATAAAATTAATTCGGAAGCCATGGTAACCAACATTCAGCTGGTCTCTAACACTGAAAATAGAAATGACATTCCACACCTATATAAAAGTGTAAACGTATCAACTTGCCCTTCTTCAATGATAATTGAAAATAAATCTATGGAATCAGAGGTTAAATCTAAATGCAGTAACTCCATAGTAAATAAAGATTCCAGCAAAGTAACAATAAATGGTGTAATGATACCAACGGAGGTTCTGAATAATATTGTCATGAAAGATTCTAAACTCAATGGTGAAGCTATAAGCTCAATTATTGAAGATCTATTGAAACAAAAATTTAACGAAGCAAAAAGCAAGAATTCTAATACGATGCAAACACCAAAAAGCAATGTGCATAGTATGAACAGCACTAGTGAATGCTGTTTAGAAGGCAGACTAGATGACTCACAAGTATTTAATATTGTGCAAGTACAGGAAAAGGCAATAGACAATAATACAAACAAAAAAACAAGTGTTCATCGTGAGATGTCTAGTCCTAATGCGGCAAAATTGCCACAATTAAATAGTGCTGACATAAGTACACTCATAGAAGATATTTTGAATCAGAAACTTAGTGAAGCAAAACGCATGGTGACTAATCTAAATCATTCTGCAGATGTACATAGAACAAACAATTATTTGTTATATAAGGAGCCTGTAATCAACTCCACGCAAAATGGTGGATATACATCTGCATCAGAGTATGATTCCAATTATTGGAACAAAGATGCTAAGAGACCTGTAATACAAAATCTAAGACATCTTGCCTTTCCAAATGTACCAAGCCTTGTAATATACTATGTGTTTGATGAAGGAGGACCGAGCTCACTTAACAGACATTACCTCTTATCTTTCTTTAGCGAAATACCTGAATTAAGATTAATATCATCTGCTGATATCCAATTTGTGGATTTCATTCATAATGAGAGATATGATTATGTTAGATTGATTATAAACTCACCACTGGTAAGGACATTAATATTAAAGGAGGCGGGAGCCTTGCAGAAGAGAGGCTTTGATGTACTGCAATTTCAGGATGTTGTGCATAATGACGCTCCTAAAAATCAGGAGTTTAACACACATGTGCCAGTGGTCTCAGGTAATGATAGAAGTGGAGCCCAGATACTGGTAGATAAAGAATACGATAGAACAGCACTAGTGGAAGCAAGGTCTCACTTGATCGACATGCAGGAATGGAGGTCTCTAGCAATGTCACTTAGAGAATCGATAGAGAATTTAAAATCGGCGAAGAAACCGCTTTAGCCAATATGAGAACTTTAGCATTGTCTCTTGGAATACAAGGGGTTACTCACAAATGGTTACAAATAAGGAACCTGTGAGTTCACTAGAGGAGTACGACTTTGTATTATTACAAGAGACATGGGCAACTGGAAATTTGTTGTGGGATGGCTATGGTGCCATAAATCTGAAAGCGAATAAAGGCTCATCTGGTCGCCCCAGTGGAGGTCTCTTAATGGCGTACAGATCGGATGTAAATATCACCATGATGTCCAATCAGCTGATAATGGATTGCGTGATAATTGGAACCTTTAAATTAAAAACAATTCCAACAGATATAGATGTTATGATAATTAATATTTATTGGAATGCAGTGTCACGCACGAATGAACAGCTTATCGGTCTGTTGGATTACCTAAATTGCAGGATAGCGGACTGGCTTGAATTATATCCAATGGGGGCACTTTTATTAGCCGGTGATCTGAACGCTGACTGCAATCTAGAGATTCCCGACGCTACTTGGGTGTTAGCATCATTAAGAGCTAATTCTACCTCAGCAACAAACAAAGTATATAGAGGTTGCCTATGGCTGGAATTTGCCTCAAATTGGGGAATGCAACCAATGTACAACACCACTCGTACTTGGCAATCTAGAGGTTTAATTCAATTCTAGACTATATAATAGTAGGCAATCATTTTATTGAAGTTAGATGTAATCTGAAAGTTCATGATATTAAGGAAAGTGATCATGCAATGATATCAACATGTTTTCCCTGGTATAAACAAAAGCTGATGACAGATTTATGTGATGTATGCTTGGAAATTAATGTAGCAGGAAATCTGGTTAAATGGACCAGTCATAACCTAGAAAAGGTTAATTCTTTACTATTACATGACTATCAGATTTATCCGCTTGAGTGAAAATTGGTAACTTATTCCGGTGGAACTTTCAAAGATTATATACAACAAACGTTAGACAGAACAAATGTAAGGAAAATATATGATCAAAAAATAGCACGTAAGAGTATTCATGTGTTTGATAAAGAAATAAAAGAAAGAAAGTCACAACTGCGTAAAGAGGTGCGTAGTATAAAAAAATCAAAGTATACCTCAGATGAAATTATAAAAAAAATCAAACACTGTAAACAAGTATATAAAAATTGGATCATATCCCATCGAGCACATATGGCTCAAAGAGATGGTGAAGCAATGATATCAGCTATGGAAGGTAATAGTACTCGCAAAATCTGGTCACTCATAAATGGCACTGAAATTACTCAATGAATCCGATAGCTGGAGACGTATGGGTGAAATACTTTGAGAATTTATATAACTGTTCGAATGTGAAGGAAATGATCAACTATAATAGCATCCATCCATGGGTTTTGGACATTTCAACAAAGAACATCTTGAAGTATATTAGAAAGGCAAAAGGGTCGTCCACCCCTGGACCAAATAATTCATCATACACTACTTTAAAACATAATAGTGACTTATGGGCCAACCTATTGAACTGCTTATTTAACCAGACCATAAGGGATAAAACTATTCCGATATCTTGGAAGTTGTCGTTTGCAATCCTAATATTCAAAAAAAAGTAACCGACTTAGCCCTCTAAACTACCAACCAATTATGCAATCAGATGTTGAATCAAAAATATTTACTGCAATAGTCCTGAAGAAATAAATAAATGGATTAACCTCAATAATATCCTGGATATAAGACAAATAGGTTTTAGACAATCAATGGGAACGGATATGGGAGGTTTGATAGTAACAAGTCTGCAGGAGAAGACTAAGACGAAAGGTAATCATGCCCTGTATATTGCATCAATGGACCTCTCCATGGCCTTTGATAAGGTTGATAGACATATACTGTGGAGGACTCTTGATGATCTAGGAATGGATAAAGGTCTATTAGAACTCATAATAATGCTATATACAGATACCGTATTGAAAGTACGCCCAAGTAATAAAGGTGACTTATCAGAACAAATTATTGCGAACAATGGATTGCGTCAGGGTTGTAGACTTGCTGCTACATTATTTAATCTATATGTATCCCAGGTAGGTAAAATTCTGGATACAAGCGGTTTAGGCTCCCCGAAGATTGGTAATGCAACCATAAAGTGGGCTGCATACGCAGATGACTTTCTCCTGTTCGATGGAACACAAATTGGTCTGCAGATAATGACTTCTTTTGAAGTATTGATAAATGAAAGAAAACTGCTAATAAACCCAAAAAAAACGGTGATTTATCAAACTGGGACCAAACCACTGAAACAAGAATCTCTGGTAATGTTTTGTGGTGGTATAAAAATAAAATAATCCACCGATTTTGAAATATTTGGGTTATACATTCTCCAGTATACATACACTTAGTTACATGAAGAAGGAACTCAACATGAAAGCATTATGCATTGCAAATCAGATGTTAATAATAGAAAGGAGATATGGAAAATTTACTTTAAGCGCTTGTATTCTATTCTACCACACAAAAGCAATCCCAAAATTGGCTTATGGCCTTGAATTCTGTTCAAATGATTTGTTACCATATCTAAAAAACATTGAAGCATGTATATGGCGTAAGGTATTGAGACACTTACCGAAATGTATTCCTATAGAAATGATACGCTATAAACTAGGATTGACATCTTTATAAAGTATAGTATATCGCAAAAAACTAAGTTTACTGCGTAAGTGTCTTCTTGGAGAAACAAACTCATTGTATCAAACTCTGGGAAAGGATCTAGATGGAGTTTTTATGAAAGATCTAAAAAAGTTATGCAATAAGAAATTATTGGATCTCAGACTTACAAATGAGATCTTAATAGTAAACCCACGGAAAGTAAACAAATTGATAAAAGCATATGACTGGCTCGAGAACAATGTGTTGGTTCTAAATTCGTCTTTATGTACACAGTTAATCTCCTTTTGGAAATGGTACGCAGTACCAGAGAAATACTTAGTGAACTATACATCGAGATCCTTTCGTAAGTCAACAATGAGATTCCGGTTTAACATTTTGAATACCTATGAGATACAAAGCATTCGTGCTAAAAATGAGATGGTTTATAAAACTTGCAGACGTTGTAATATACCTGATACAAAGGAATCACTATTTCATCTGTTATTTATTTGTCCAAGACTAATGAAGCAAAGGATTGAATATTTCTCAAAGTTTGTTAATGATACATCAAATGTAAATAGAGACAATATTTGGTACGAGATGCTTCATGGTAACTCAACGATAATGAAAATACGAGTTAATGAATTCTTGAGGATAATATGTGATGTAACATGAATTACTGAAATACGTGAAACGAAATGAAGGATTATATGAGATATGTTATGAATTACTTTTTATAAGTACTGTTATAATGATGAAGTTTTACGTGTTTTAATGTGATGTAATATGGTCTTTTAATGTTTGGTAATTTTAAGAAAGGTTGATTGTTTTAACAAAGTGAATTATTATCTTAAGGTACATACTTTAGTTTTTATAGGATTGTAATGAGTATGATTAGTTTGTTTGTATTGGTTTGAATTGTGCATTTTAAAAATGTTTTGTAAAAAGAATTTCATGAAGAATTTTGTAAAGGTTTATAAAAACCAAAACAATAAAGATAATAATAATAACAGCATCTGAGAGTGTGCCGTTATCTTCGTCATTGGCATGTTTGAATGTGCGACAGCAACTCCCTATTTTTGCGCATACTCCTCCTTCCATAGCTGTGAGGAGATCCAGAACATATCTGTTCTGTAGTGCCACCAACCTTACTGCTCTGAGCTCTTCCTTTATTGCGTTGAACCTGTTCCCTGTTGAGCTTATTGTTACCATCAACTCCCATTGATCTGAAGCCGTTTGGCCTGTGCATATGTCTGTAGTCCGGGGAAGAGTAGTGACAAGAAGAACATTTGTGTTCTGCTGAACAATCTGTGAGATGGCGGTACTTCATCCAATGATTCTTCAGACCGTCCCCATAAGTAATTTCCCTCTCTCTTAACTCTGCTGAGTGCTTTTGTTTGGTCAGGAGTTGTCGTTTGAGTAGTTGTGGCAGTGTCCAGCAATCGTTTCTTTCTTCTGTTGCCTTGCATCTTCGGGAAGTCGTCGAGCTTGACGTCTTTCTTAGCACCAAGGAAGGCATGTTGACGTGTGCTAGGGAGCATACCCCTGCCCAGTTGGGTGGCAACTTGTCATGCACTTTTGCTCCGCTCCGCAGGCCCAATAGTGGTCCATCAATACTGCTGTCCCTGCTCCCATTCCTGGTATTACTTCTATTCTTTTGCACCCAACATTTTCTCCTACTTCTTTTGCACCATTGTGTTGATAGCATAATGTTGGTGTTGTAAGGGGAATTATTGGCATTGGTCCAGCTTCATTATCCACCCATGTTACTAACTTTGCGCTTCTGTCCCATTCCTTGAGGCACTTGTCGTTTTCTTCTTGTACTTTGTTCACTGCTACCTTTGTTAGGGTTAATGCTCTGCTACCCACTACTCCATCCTCCCAGCCGTCATCTGTGTATACATGTCCATATATTAGTATTTGTAGTCTTTCCAAGCATCCTGGCTCTCCTCCTATTTCTCTTGCTCCCCACTTGCATGGCATGTACTGAAATGTGATTGTCTTCATTTCCCCTTTTTCTGCCCATTCCGTTATGTACTGCAGCCCCTCGCTTAGTTGTCAGTAATTGTTCATCATAGGTAGAGTCTTTATATAGTTGTCTTCATATGGGAAGGTCACCTTGGACATCCACTTTAATGTTGCTGTTCTATCTTGGAATCTTCCTCGTGTTTGGAACATCGCTAGGTACATAAGGCATTGTACTGTTGCTGTTGGTATTTCTGTTGCTACGAAAGTTCTGGAGGGGCTCATGGCATAGGGGATCAATGAGCAGACATAGCAGCTATTCCCTGTTGTATTTGTACCAATTTTAAACATGTGCTTATACCACATGTTTTTTGTTACGTGTGCAGTGTCTGTGAGATGAGTGTCAACTCCCTTCATATCTGTGCTAACACTGCGCTTACCTCTCCTTACCTTATCAGCAGTGTCTTCTGTACCACCTAACACAGTAGTCTGTGCAGCTTGAGTTGGGGAAATGTTAGTGTAGGATACAGCGGAGACATACAAAGCAAGATACAGCTGCCAGAGGGCAGTTGCTAAGAGCACATTAGATAGCAGTAATCACATGGCAGACATAACGATTTTTATTACATTCACCATATTTACTTACGCTGCTGTTGAGCAGCTGATGAGATGATAAAGTTGCCCGTCTGAAAATCGAATAAAAAGCTGTTATTGTATTAGTATTTGCAAGTATGATGCTTAAGCTCCGCGTACTAAATAATCACTTAGTGCCCATGCAAAGATCTCTTCCCAAATGTTCTGTATAGAGGAGTCCTGTAGTGTGGGCAGGACAGGATATGCACTCTGTTCAAGCTGTGGGTATGTTTGTGCTAAATACTCAATAAACACCTGGAAGTATATCTCAGGGGATCGTGGTATAAAGTGTTGGGGTCTCCTTATAGCATGGACTAATTGGTTGGAGAATACTTCAGGGTAGTCAATAGGAAGCAACATTGAGTAATTTCCCTAACCCTTGCAATTTGTCTAACAGTTCACATCGACAGTCGCAGAACCCTGCATGTGCGAGAAGGAGAAAAAGACAGTGTTACTGCTGTAGTCGGTAGTACGATCTGTGCATGCGGAATGATCAAGTTAAATCACAGTGCGGGGGGACTTTGTCAAAATCCTTCCAGTTCATGGGAGGGAGTTTTAGGCATGTTGATAGTTATATTACTGAATGTCTTGGGGATAGGCGATATTTGTCACTGATCAAGTTGCACCAGTGTTGCTGTGGGGACCTCAGAGACTTGGGAACGTCTGAGCATAGGGTGGCCAGTAGTCTCTAGTTCAGTTGAGTTTGGGACATTTCTGCTCACTGGTAAATCGTCTGTTACTGCAGTGTTGGCCCTGTTGATTTCTGTATTCGCGCGTTGGGGTGAGGCCGATGCTTTGTAGGGCTTGATGTCCTGCAGGTGATTCCAGACTGTCTTGCCTTGCAGTTTTACTGCTCGCTCAGTGACCGCCTCAATGGTATAGAGGCCAGTGAAGGCGGGCGCATTCCAGCGCCGGGTACATTTTTTCAAGAGGACACAGTCTACAATTTGGACAGGTGGCTCTTGTGTCTGCTGTATCTGGCGATAAATAAAAGAGGTGCTAGAAGCAAGTGAAGTTATGTACTTATACATCTCCTGTCCCAATACTTCTGCTGCACTTTCACAATCCCTCAAAGCCCTTGTAGATGGAGCAAACGGAAGATGCATGCGCCGTCCTGTCACCACCTTGTGGTGGGTTAAATGGTGGTCGACCCTGGCTTATTGCACAATTCAAACAATGCTAAGGGCAGTCAATGCAGCCAGTTTTTTTTTGTGCTCTGCTGAGTTTTTGCAATACATTCTTTCAGGAGGCCATTGAGGCGTTCACACATCCTGTTTGCTTGCGGGTGGTACGCACAGGCAAATGTGTGTTTTATTCCTAGCAGGGTAGTGATGTGTTGGAACAGTTCATTGGCAAAGTGAGGGCCATTGTCTGACCACAGGACCTCACAAACGCTCCATCTTGGAAATACTTCTCGGACCAGAAACTTTGCAGCTCAGAGGGCATCGGCATGGGAACATCGGCCAGCCTCTATCCATCTTGAGAAGGGACATACTACCACAATCAAGTAGCGGTACCCATGGCATACCTGGATCATGTCCACATAGTCAACATGAAGGTGTAAAACTGGGCCTTGAGGTCTAGATATTGTTCCCGTCACCACTCTCAGTGTGTGCCCCGCAGTAAACTACTGGCATGTCAAACAGTTGCTAATAAAGTATGCTACATGGGTGTTTAAATCAGGGCAGAACCAAGATTCTCCAATGCTGCTGCAATGACTTCTTTCCCTGTGTGCATGGGATGATGCAATTGTTTTAATCCTGTTTTCAGTAACGTAAGTGGGATTACTACTTTTCCTGTGTTGTTTTGCCACCATAGGGCATCGGTAGGGGAAATTGAGCATCCTCTCTTTACCCAAAGTTCCTTCTCATCTCTTGGTGCAGAGGCTTGCAGCTCTATTATCTATGTTTCTTGTAGGTAATTGTATTCGTCCTTCAATAGCATCTGTCTCACCCCCCCCTTTTTCCCTTCAAATCCCACATCTCCCCAAAATAAGATGCACATTTAGCCTGATAGTCTGCAGCTTCATTACCCCTTGAGATTGGGACTTCCCCCATTGGTCTGTGCTTGGCACTCACCAATGCTAGGTCCTCTGGGTAAGTTATCACTTCTATTAGTTCTCCTAACAGCAGAGTGTGCTGTACAGAAGTCCCATCTGCTCTCCTGAACCCCCTTCGGAGCCACCTGGCCAAACCTGAATGCACTGTAGAGGTCACATAAGCACTGTCTGAATACATTGTCGCCCTCTTCCCTACACATTTTTGTAGTGCCAATATTAGTGGCACTAGCTCTGCTGCTTGTGCTGAGTAATGAGGAGGTAAACGAACACTCCCAACTACCTTGCTTGTCCAATCTTCCTTCAATCTCACTACAGCAGCTCCAGTTCTCCTGATACCATCACTTCGATTGATAGTTGATGACCCGTCAATGTACAGTACCTCTCCCCACTCAAGTGCATCTTCCTCTACCTTACGGGTTTCAGTCAAGAACTCAATGTTTTTGGTGCAATCATGAGTCAATTCTCCTGGTTGGGTGACATCTGCAATGAATAGTGCTGGATTTACATTTTTACATCTCACTATCTTTCATTCTGGTCTTGATAGTATTATCTCGTATTCTGATGCTCTTTGTGTTGTTAGTGTGTTCCTTGGCTTATGCAGTATCACAAAAAGGGCATGTTTTACATAAAGGGTTGTTCTGCAACCCATTGCTATTGAAGAGGCCCTTTCTACTGCGAAGGCTGCAGCAGCCAAGTATTGTTCGCACGGAAAATGTCCTTTCATTACTGGGTCAAGTTGTCCACTGTAATAAGCAATTGCTTATGGCCCATGCTTGTCTTTTGGGTCAGTACTGCTTTCATAACCACACCATCGGCGTGTGAAAACAGAAAGAATTCCTTTTTATAGTCTTGGGTCCCAAATAATGGAGTTATCCTTATTACTTCCTTCAGCTCATTGAAGGCCTCAGTCATTTCTCTTGTCTAAACCAGTTGCTTTGCTCTTTTTTGTGCTTCGTTGAGGGGAGTTAGAAGTGGACATGTATAAGTGCTGTAGTGGAAAACCCATGCTCTGCAGTAATTACACAATCCAAGGAACTGCTGTAGCTCCCTTACTGTTTTGGGTTGAGGTGTATTCTTTATTGCGTGTGCTCTTTTTGGGGCGATGTGCCTACCATTTTGGGATATTAGCTGCCCAATATATAGCACTTCCTTTTGACAATACTGGAGTTTAGCCTTGTCTGCCATGTACCCTTTTTCTGCTAAAACTGTGAGCATGTGCACTAAATCATTTCTGCACTATTCCTCTATTTCACTGCAGATGAGTATGTCATCTACATACTGTAAAACTGTGCTTTCTGTCCGGACATTCCCTAGGCCCATCTGTATTACTTTATTAAAGATAGATGGTGACTCGCAGTACCCTTGGGGTGACTTGATGTGTTTCCATTTCTGGTTGTGGTACATAAAGCCGGTCAAATCTTGGGAGTCTGGGTGTAAAGGTACTGAGAAAAAGGTATTTTTGAGGTCAATAACAGTGAAACGTGTAAGAGGGTGTAAATCTTGTATAAATCATCATGACCCCCCATTCACTTTGCGGACAGGGTAGACTGCAGTGTTGCATGGATATTCTGATGGTACCAGAATGCCTCGTTCAATGAGGGCACTGATTGTTTCATAAATGCCCTCATCTGCCTATTTCATCAGGGGGCATTGTTTTACCCGGAGTACTACTGCACCTGGCTTCAGTTTTATCTCCACTCCCCCTATGCCTTTTATGCACCCCACATCATAGGGACTTGTGATCCATAAGATGTGGGGTACTTTGGCCAGATCCTCCTCCCAGAATGGTGGTGGCACCTACAGTGCCATTGCCATTTTCTGTGCAACCTCTCTGTATGTGATGTGCAACCAGAACTGCACACTCATCTCCAACATCATTTCTGCCTCACCTCTGTCTTCTGAAAACAGCTCCTCATCTGTCACTGTGAGAACGTAATACAAATATACCATTGGCCTAGCCCTAGTGGGCGACCATGCATCAGTCTTAGACAATCTCCTAGGGGGGTGTGAATCACTATGCCCCCCTGCTCTTATATCTCAGGGCCTTTGTGCACTGTGTTACTCCTAGATTACTCCTATCTTACTCCAATGGACACATTAACATAAGACACAAAGAAAACACATGAATCGATTCAACAACAGAAACACTTATTTATACATAGCAATGCATGATGCAAATACTACTATAATGCAAATCTCGAATTAGCACATTTTATGCTTTTGGTGCAAATCTACCAGCAATGCAATTACTATAAGCCTTACAGGCTTCTAATCCAAGCAATCAAATAACTCCATTCCGCACCATACTTCACACTCTCTCTCTCAGACAAACCCTGTCTGATTACACCCTTTTATAGCTCTGTGTGAGTGCCTGTTCTAATTTCCCATGCACGTGTCTTATTCAGCAATACTCCCCTTTTTCTCTTGTTTTGCTCTGTCTCTCCTCTCCCGCTAACTCTGCAACCAGCCTGGTCACTCGAACTGCCTCAATGCCTCTGCCAAGCTCTCGAACTCTGCTCTCATCAGAATGCTTCCCCAAGCTTCCTCGATCTTAGCTCAAACTCTCAGAGAGCAGCTCCATCCAAAACTCCATCTCCAACAACTACCATCTCGAACTACCAACTCCCTCTCTCCTCAGAGAGCAGACCAGCAGAGAGCAGCAACTACTTCAAATCTCAGATCCTCACCTCTCATTATACTGTTCAATGACGTATACATATCCATGGTTACACTCGTTCTCTCTAAGGTAAAATGCCTCTCTTTCTGTCTGACAGTGTTTCTAAATCTGAGCAGTGCCTAAATGTCTGTGTTGCATGTACTTGTACTTTTTCAATCACTGCGTGTTCTGGTCAACGTGACATTTTCTACATATCTATACCATATCTCCTGTCTGCCTGCACCATCTCCTGATATTTCTCTATTCAAATCCCTCTATCCTTCTGCTGCATGTCTCTGCCTACACAAGCTCTTCTAATTCCCCATGGTGTTGCCCCCACCTTCCCTGTCTGCACGAAGCACCAGCCATGCTGATAAGGCCAGCATCCCTCTCCTCTCGGACAAAGGTCATGTTATCTCTGCCTGCCAAGCAACTGTTGGCGCATACTTTCTCCACACTGTAACTCATAACATCTTCCCCACACTCTGCGGCGCTTCTGTGTGTCTCATTCAGTGGAATGGCTTCATAAGTCCAGCTAAATGCATTCTCTAGCGTTTACTCTTTCTCTCGCAAACCCAAGTGCTCTCTATAATGCCTCAATGCATATTCTAAGTGCACACTCAATGCGTGTCTCTCTACATGCATACATAATACATAACATATCTCTACATGTGTCTCTAAAAATATAACATGTGTCTCTAAATGGCACTTCAAATATAACAGGCCTCATTCTATTGCAAATACATACAAAGTGGCAGAATAATGTGGATAGTCTAATGTTACTATTTCATGTTACTACTAATCAGTACTAATCAGAATGTATGATGGATAACTAAACAGGATGCAATGATGGATAACTAATCCCTAAATGGGTAATGATTCTCTAACAATGGGTAATGATTCTGTAATAACAAATCAGGCTTCTCCATACTATCAGGTTTTACATCACGTGCATCAGTCTGCACCCTTCTGTTACTGCAATTATGGCCCTCCATGCCTTTCCTTGGTCATCTATGGCATGTACTGCAACCCAATCCTCCCTTGCCACAACCCCCCTCAAATACTATAGCTACAACTGTTCCTTCTTCCTCATCTAATGGCGTCTATGATCTGAATAGGTACTCACCTGGAATCCTCCATAACCTCCCTGCAATCCCTGGCAACCATGGAAGGGCCATATCCGTCCCATATTGGAACAGCTCTGGGTCAGTTGGCTCCCCACTCTGTACCCTTTTCCCACAATATGCCTGAATAATTTGCCTTACTATGAGCATGTGTATTCCTGGTGTGGCACATACTATACCATTGTCTGTGAATGAGATGGTCATATTTAGTCTGCTCATGATGTTGCGTCCCAATAGGTTTACCGGTGCTTGTTTAGAGTAAAGTAAGGGTACAGAGAAGTCATGATCTCCTACAGATAAGGAGATGTTATCAGTAAAGGGAACCACTTGTCGAGCCCCAGAGAAGCCTTGAGGTGTTCATGGCATAGCCTGACAATGCAAATGTCCCTTCCCGGATACATGACCTAGTAGCTCCAGTGTCAAGAAGAAAAGAAAACGTTTTGACACTTATCGCCACCTTTATGCGAGATTCCTCCGCAGGATTGGGTGTGACCGACAGGATGGGGCACAATAAGTTCATCTTTGGGCTGTCCTATTGTGGGTACAATGTCAATCCATTTGCTGTGTAAGGGTTGTTCCCCACTATGGTAACTCCTGCCATCCATCGCACTGGCACCGTTGCCATCGTGTCCATGGGTTCTGGGGAGTGGTCCTGTATCTGTGCTAGCTGTTGTGCTGCTGGTAGGTATTGGGGCGGTGGTGCTGGCATTTGAGATACTGGCGTTTGGGGTGGCTCTGTTGAGGGAGGTGTCTGTTGGGGCTGTGCCTGTGGGGGCAGTGATATCTGTTGCTGTGTGTTCTACGCCTGTCCTTGTTGCGGCATGTCTGGAGCGTATTAGTCGTTCTGCCCTCCTTGGTACCCCTGTTCCTCCCACCTTTGTTGCACCCACCTGTTTCTGCACCCAGGGGACATGTGTCCTAGCTGGCCGCAGGTCCAGCACTGGGGTGACTCCCTCACTTGCGATGGCACTCCTCCTCTTCCCTCACCTGGACCTTGTAACATTTGCTGTTGATATGCCCAAACCCCCCTGTGGCATGGTGTGACAGTGGTCCAAAGCCCCTTCTCTTTGGAATCCTCCCCTCCCTCGGAAATGTTGTGGGTACCCACCCCTTCACATATACCCTCCTCCCATGGTGGCGTGTATTGTTGCATGGTGCTGTACTGTTGCTGTGGTTGGTACTGAGGCTGTGGCTGGGAGGTCGTTTTCTGTCAGCGGGCTGGTGCTTGTTATTAACGCTCCAACGCACATTTTGACAATTTCTTTTGAACCAACTTTGCTTCGTCTGCCTTCCTCTCTTCTGCCTTCTGTTTTACCTTTAATGATGCCCTATGGTGAGTTACATTTCACAGGCCTTTGCTTCCATCCCTGTCTGTGTCAGGTAGAGCTTGCTGGGCCCTATCTTCGTCACTATGGTCGTCATCATGGTCGGACTCTTTGTCCATGTAGCTACAGAACCCATTTGAGAAACTTAGTTTCCATGTTATTAAGTTGGGGTCATGTGGTGCATTGAGGTTAATGTCTGTTAACTTGCATGCGTTCTCCTCCTCCCGAACCCTTAGGCGTGCTGTACCATGTCCTACTGGCCCTCACTTGTGTACATCTGTTTTTTCCTTTTCTCTCCGTTTTGCCTCATCTCGTCTTTTCTTTTCTTTCTAATTCTGCTTTAATTTGGTCACTTACCTGTTCCAAGGCTCTCGCGTCTTCACCCTCCCAATATTGCTCCCTCGCCTGCCTTTCCAATCTCAACTGCTTCAGCCGCTTCTCCTTGTACTTTTTTTTAAAAAATTTTTTAAAGAAATTTTATTATTTTATAACAACACACCAAACACGATAACATTTTAGGACATACATGATCGATATCAAAACATCACATTAAACAGTGTCATTTTCTGTCCTCCCCCTCCCTCCCCACAAACTCGAGCCATCTCAGCCCCATCATCTACATATGCATTTTCCGGGATCTCAGTGTTTGTTGGCTTATTTCAGTCTCCAGTGTCATAATTGACCTGGTGGGGGTTTGCCATTGTGATCACCAGCTGCCTCCAGGCTATCAAGGGGCCCACTTCCTCCTCTCCCCCTTTGGAGACAGCTTCAAACCATACCGCAGTCTCCGCTTCCACACATCTCAAGAGGTCCGCCCAACCATAGCTCCACCCTGGGCCTATGGGCCGCCTTCCAACACATTGCGATTCTACGTTTAGCTAGAATATAGGCCAGGTCCTTCATCTTGCTGATATGCTTTGAATGACGTGGCCTGAGAAAATTCCCAAGCATGCAAGCCGAAGCGGACCTCACATCCAGTGCTACTCCCCCACCAGCCATTTTCGTCTTTATTTCTTCCCAGAATCTGTGCACCTCAGGGCAAGCCCAAAATATGTGCAGTAGTCCTGCATCCTCCTCCTCGCACCTAGGACATTTTTGTACAGTCGAGCCCTCAAACCTAGCTATTCTACTGGGGGTCAGATAAGCCCTATGGGTGACATACAACTGAATCTGCTGGAGTCTCGCATTCCGGGATACCTTTTTATGGTATCTTTGGGCTCTATACCATTGTCCCTCTGTCATGGGTTCCCCAACCTCCTCCTCCCAATCCCATCTCAATTGGAGCAGCTCCATCCCCGCCTTCACCCCCAGGAGCTCGTATATCCTTGATATTTCATGTCCACCCTCAGAGACATCATACATCGTTTCTAGGGAGGCATCGGGTTCTTCCTCTAGCACAGTCTCAGGCCACCTCTTTCTCACCCGTTTCATGAGCCTGGTAGAAGTAATGAATTGGCCACTATGCACCCCTGTCTCCTCCTGCAGCCTCTGGAATCCCAACGCCGCCCCTTCCTGCCATATGTCTCCAAGGGTGGCCAACCCCACTGGTTCCCAGTATCTACTGACTGCTTCGAACAGTTTGGAGTCGTCGCCGCATAGGACCGCCAGCGGGACCTGCTGGGAGACTGGATCTGGGTCACCCACCACTCTCCATGTCCTACGCCAAATATCCCAGCCTAGCCTCAATAGTTTCCCCATCCTCGCTATTTTAGTTTTATGTAGCCATATTGTCGCCCTCAGAAAGTAAGGAGCTGATTCACCTTGCAAAAGCCTAGCTTCTGCTGAGTCTTCCGCAGACAACCACCTAGCCACATACAACAACTGTTCTGCTAGGTAATACAGCTCAAAATTCGGTAGGTTTATACCCCCCTTATCACATGTGTTCTGTAGTTTCCACAGGGTCACCTTATTCCTGGAGTTGCCCCATATTAAGCCCCTACACATACCATGAAGTTTAACAAAAAAGCGTCTGGGGATCAGGTACGGGGCATTCACAAAAAAGTGCAAGAGTCTGGACAATACCACCATTTTAAGTAAAGCTGCTCTTCCCATCATGGCCAGGGGTAATCTAGACCAGAACACCATGCTGTTTTTGACTCCCTCCATCACTTTCTCTGTGTTATGTTTGTGCTCTGTCTCTATTTTGTGATAAATGTTTACGCCCAGGTACCTGAATGTCACGATCTGCCAGGGTATCTGCAAGACGGGGAGTCTCTCCAGTGGGGTACTCTTGTACCTTCCCAAGGGGAACAAACTAGACTTCCCGGGGTTTGCAGATATGCTCGAGAGGGTGGCATAACGATCCATCACCTCCAACACAAATTGCAGGTTCTCCTCCGGGTAACGCAAGTAGAGGAGCACATCATCCACATATAATGATATCAGGTGTGTGCCCCATGTCGTGCAGATCCCCACCTCCCCGTATTGTTGCCGCAGGCTTATTGCCAGTGGCTCTAATGCCAGGCTGTATAACATGGGTGACCGGGGGCATCCCTGTCTGGTCCCCCTGCCAAGTTGCCATTTCTCTGAAATTATGGTTCCGGTTTTTACTCTCGCTGTCGGGGTACTATAGAGCATCTGAACCCATCTGGTATATCCTGGTCCCATCCCATATCCTTTCAGGGTCGCTTTCAACCACGTCCACCGCACTAAATCAAAAGCTTTAACCGTGTCCAGCGACACGATAGCCAGCTCGCTCAAGTCTCCCTCAGTTTGATCAATAATATGGTGTAGCCTCCTGTGGTTTTCTATAATATTTCTACCTGGGACATAACCCGTTTGGTCTGGGTGTATCAGCTTGCCAATTACCGTCTTTAGTCTATTGGCCAGCACTGCTGTGAGTATCTTACTGTCCTGATTGAGCATAGACAAGGGCCTGTAGGATCTGCATTCCACGTCCGGTTTGCCTGGTTTCAGGAGTGGGATGATCACCGCCTCGCGGAGGGACGCCGGCAGTTCCCCCTGCTCATAGGCTTCATTAAACATGGCTAGCAGCGGCTGAAGTAGCTCCTGCTTATATGCTTTATAAAACTCACTGGGTAGCCCATCCGACCCGGGCGCTTTACATGTTGGCAGGTGTTGGATCACTGCCTCCAGTTCACCCGCAGTGATGGGGGCGTCTAGGTCTGCTCGTTCTAGGTGATCCAAGGTGGGCAGCCCTATATCCTCTATCGTCTCCAATAATTCTCGACTCATGTCCTCTCCTGTGTCCTCATATAATCATCTGTAATATTTGAGGAACTCTTCATTTACCCCCTCCTGGATGTTAGGAATTTGTCCTTCTGCGTCCCTGATCTCTCTGATCACCGGGCGGGGGGTCTCGTTCTTGTATAACCAAGCCAATAACCTACCCGGCTTATCCCCCCCTGCATGCAGCCTCTCTGTGTATTTATTATAGTTTAGTTTGCATAATCTATCCCAATGTTCACTACAAACTAACTGTAATTCCTTTATTTTGATGCTATTCGAATGGGTGGTCTCCTCATTTTGTATCAGGCCCTCTAGCTCTTTTTCTGTCTCTTGCAGTTCCCGCTCAATACCCCCCTGGAGCCCTTTGGATTTAGATATAGCTAGTCCCCGCACCACTACCTTAAATGCCTCCCATACTATCCCCACAGAGCGCACACTGCCCATGTTAATTTCAAAGTATTCCTCGATGGCCTCCCTCAAGTCCTCTCGAAAGCCTGCATCCCGTAGAGCCTCTGTTATGAGCCTCCATGTCGGGATCCGCGCTCTGGGAGATTGGTTTCGCCACTCTATCACCAATGGCGAGTGATCGGAGAGTACCTGGGCTTTGTATTCCGCTCCCTCCATTTCTCCAACTATCCCGGCCGATGCAAACACATAATCCAGCCTTGTGTGCAGGTCATGTGGTGCCGCATAATGCGAATATTGCCTTTCCATTGGGTGTAGCCTTCTCCACACATCCTCTAGGCCGAGGTCCATCAACAGTGTCCTCAGCACCTTAGCTGCTGGCGTCGGCTTTTCCAATTTGCCATCCAACCTATCCATCTTGGGGTTCAGGGTGCAATTAAAGTCCCCTCCCCATACTATCGCGCCACCCACCAGAGGGCTAATTTTACTATATAAAGACCTAATATATGCCGCTGTATCATGGTTAGGGGCATACAAATTTTTGATATTCACTGCTCTGTTCTCCAGGAGTCCCGCCACTACCACCATTCTGCCTTCAGGGTCTATTGTTGAGCTAAGTAGCTGAAATGGCACATGCAGTGCCACCCATGTAATCACTCATCTTGCATATGCCGAATACGTGGCCCCTATGACATTACCCCTCCATTTTCTCTTAATCACCTCCAATTTCTCCTTGGTGAGGTGGGTTTCTTCTAGCAGAGCTATGTCAATTCGCATCCTCTTTAGGTACATCATTACCTTATTACGTTTTAGATAACTATTAAGACCCCGCACATTCCAGGTCACAATTCTGAGATTACCCGATGCCCTTGGTTTGTTTGACATTTCTACATTGGCTCTTACACAAACTAAAAC
Organism: Ambystoma mexicanum; assembly: GCF_040938575.1. Lineage (NCBI taxonomy): Eukaryota > Metazoa > Chordata > Amphibia > Caudata > Ambystomatidae > Ambystoma > Ambystoma mexicanum. Next base: position 1,093,262,264 of record NC_090932.1, read on the forward strand.
TAAAACTCCCCAAAACTACAAACACCACAAACTCCCCCCCAACTACAAACACCCCAAACTCCCTCTCCCCCCTCCCACCCTCCTCCCTTCCCTTCCCCAACTTCACCATCCCCAGCTGTTGCCCAGCTCCATCCCTGGATCTCAGGCACCCCCGCATCTAGTCCTTTCTGGTATAACCCGTACTCGCGGCTCAGCAGGGTGAGGCCGCCCTATTGGCCACCTTTTTTACTAGATCTCGGGGGTAGGTGAGGGCGGTCCAGCTGCTCCTATTTGCTTAAAGTTGCTACACCCAATACTTCCGTTCTCATTCGCGTTTTAACACACTATATTCCAGTCCCATAGAGTCATAAAGTTCAAGGGCTATGCCATGTCTACCAAGTAATTCAAGGCACTATACCCGGATTCCCCACTCTCTCACCCTCATAGGGTACATGACATAATGTCTTCACTTATCGTGCTCCTGGGGATCTTGTTCATCATTTTGCGCCGGGCAGCCCTGTAGATCCAACCACGACGCCACATCCTCTGGGGTGTCAAAGAACAGTGTTCTGCCTTTGTGCAGAACTTTCAACTTTTCTGGGTACAACAACATGTACTTGATGTCCGCCGTACGCAATCTCCTCTTAACCGCAACATAACTATATCGTTGCCTTTGCACTAACATAGTATAGTCGGGGTATGCAGTGACCCTGGAGGAGGCTCTCGCTATCGTTCTGCCCTGACGGAAATACTCCAGGATCTTTTCCCTGTCTTTATAATTCAGGATTTTCGCAATGATCGGCCACGGCGGAGCTCCAGGCCGTGGTTTCCTCATGAGGGCCCGATGTGCTCGCTCCACCATGAATCCTTGCGAGAGTTTGTCCGCTCCCACCTCCTGCAGGATCATGTTCTCCATGTAATCTGTGGGGTCTTGGCCTTCTTCTCCTTCTGGCAGGCCGACCAATCGGATGTTGTTTTGTCTCGCCCGTCCTTCTGCTTCCTCCACCCTGTTTTCGAGATTGGCAACCTGCTGTTTGAGCACATGGACCTCCTTCGCATTGTTCGTGCTTACATCCGTGTTGGTCTTTACTGCGCTTTCCAAGCCACTAGTTCTCTCTGCTAGCACGCTAACGTCCTGCCATAGCAAAGTATCCTCAATCCCCACGGCACCTATTTTATTTTCTAGGGCCGTCCGCAGCTCCGCCATCGCCGTGCCCCATTTAGTACTCAAGTCCGTTATGGCCGCTAGGACTTGCTGGTTTTCTCCTCCAGGGATTTCATTCCCCGATGCCTCCCCCGTCTTTTGTACTGGGGGCGAGGGGGTTTGTTGCACTTTTGCAAAGGCGTCCATAGTGGGTTGCTTACTTCTGGACTTGAGTCCTTTCACCGACATCCTGCGCTCTCACAATGTCTTATCGCAGCTTCCCTGTGCCGCTGTGGCTTCACCAGTATCAATCAGTCTTCGGGTGTCCCCTGTGGGCTGACTGCAAGGCAGCAGACAAAGTCAATCTCGGAGTGGGCTGTATCTCCCCCACGTTCCTCCTTTGAGCAATGTTTTTGGTAACTCCCCAGTACCTGCAATGTTGGTCTGGTGTCTGATATGGCTTATCGTTAGTGTGGCAGTACTGATTTTATGTCCCTTCTTTTCTCCAGTAAGTCCCCCCAGGTTCAGATTGGTACCCTTGGAGTGCCCGTATGGAACATGTGCATTGTGCTTTGTCTTTGAGTGGGTTATGTCCTCCCACGTATTGAGTCGGCTTTATAGATTATTCTACAGTTGCGCTGTGCTAATCTCTTCCATACCCGTCACAGTGCTGCTGCCAGGCTCCGATCTGTTTTACAGTGTTCCTTACGTTTTGTCGTTTACTTTAAGTTGCTTTGTGCCAGTCTCGCCCATTCTTATTTTAGCTGAGCTCGCCAGTCATTAGTTATTCGCCAAGACCGTGGGCTGTTCGGCGGTGTTCCTGAGTCTTGTCGTTGTTTTGAAACTATGCTGTGCCCGGCTCACATTTTCAGCTCCAAGCACAGCATGCCAGGCCTTAGATTGCGCCAAGACTGTGGTTTGCATAAAGTGTTCCTCAGGCAGCTGCAGCTATGTGCTTAGTGAGTGCACAGTGATAGTTCAAGGCTGCACTGCCTTCTAGCCGCTCCCACCTGACCAGTCCTTGGCTCAAGAGTTCATCAGCCCCAACTGGTGCACACCCACATTGGACATGTATGACTGGGGGCACCTTGCGGGAATGCGTGTATTATATATTTGCTGGTGTTATGATGGCCCACAGCACAAGTGCAATGCTCAGTTGTCCGCGCTGATCCACTGCTACAGTGATCAGCTTTCCGATGCTTGCTGCAGGGCCATGAGCCTGCTGCCAATAGTTCTCCCTGCCCGGGTGCCTATCCATATGCTGAGGCGCCGGCGTGCACACGCAGGGCCTTCAATCCGGCTGTGTGCCCGGCGACCGTCTGCAGGCAGGGTCCTCTGCCTCTCCTTCAATTGTCGTGTGCAGCCTGCGCTGCAACAGTATTTTCCCTGCAGGCAGCGGGAGCCACCCACTCGCTCAACTAGCGTGGCACTCCTCATCCGCGGCCACGTGCTGCTGTTGTATCATTTCCCGCAGGCAGCGGGAGCCGCACACTCAATCATCTGGTGTGGCTGGGGGGCTGCCTCACCTCTGAACTCTGTTTCTCCCAGCTTCACACACGGCTATTATCCTCACACTGCCTCTACTCGTGTTTTGCCCCTCACGCACCACGTCTTCAGTGCCTTTGCCGTGGATCGTTAGGGGGGCAGGGATCAGCACGTCTTCTCAGGGACAGGGTCTCGTTGTTTGCGTCGCGCTCGAGTCCGTATGGCCGCTCTCACTGCTACAGCCGTTCATCCTTTGTTCGCCGCCATCTTGGATACAATGTATCGTTGCAGCCGGGTACTTCAAAATCATTTATCTTTCTGATGCTTGCACAGCAGGCTTCAGTTTCCATAGACCTGGTAGTGCATACGTTCCCACGCACGCGTTTCTATTTTTGTAGTAATTTGATAGATTTAAGTGCGTTTCCATAAGGATCAGCGTCGGATCATCGGAGCAGCTCTCGCCGACACGTCCTAATCCATGTCTGGTAAGCCACGGCCCCCCAGCTTCTCCTTGTACTTAAGTGATGCCTGCAGTAATATTTTCTTCCTCCATAATGCCATTTCCATCTCCTTTTCCTCTTCTCCCGTCCTTTCTATTTCCTCCCTCTTCTTTTCCATCTCTTCTCTTTCCTCCTTTGTATCCCTCTCCACTATGTCCCTTCGTTCCCTTTCCAACCGTGCCAAGTGCTCTCTCCATCCCTGTTCCCGCAACTCCAGTTCCTTTGCTTGCTAACTCTCTCTTTTGCTCCATATACTCACGTTCTAGTGTGGCTTCCTCGTCCCCTTGATGTTGCTCCTCCGTCTACACCTGTGCTGCCGTTTCTCAGCACCCTTTTCCCAATTCCAAACATTCTATTGCTTTTGTTGCACCCTCTGCTGCTCCAGTTGTGGCCCCCTTTAATTTCAGCAATAATTGTGCAGCTTGCCATTCTTCTGGTCATATTCCTGTGAACTCTTTTTTCACACGCCGCAGCCCCTCCTCATCGAGTTCGGAGCAGCTGGCCGCCGGCCCTATGCCCTTCTGTTGTTCGCTTTTGGCATACAGGGGTGGTTTATATGTAGGGTTCGAGTATCCCTCTACTGCTTTTAGTTCCCGTAATGGGTATATGCCCTGCTCTTCTTCTGCGTCATCGGATATTACGCTAGGCAGTGCGGGAGGCGGGGCGGATGGATCCGATCCCTCCTCCTCCTTCACCTTCTGCTGGCTCATCATCCATGGCCTATCCTCCTGGAACATACGCCACAGTTCAAATATTTCCATACGTTTAGTTAATTTCTTTCCCTTGTAGGTGCTCTGTAAGTGTGTCAATAGGGTTTGCAGCATGTCATTGGAGAAACTGCCGTTAGGCTGCCAAGGCCTACCTATTTTACCTTCCGTGCCTTTGGACCACTGTATGCTAAATTTTACTATTTTATCTTTATACGGCGGCATGGACTTGCAAAGGTGTTGTATGGGTATTACCGCCCCGTTGTACATGGTCCCCGTTACTCAGTATGAATACATCACTATTTAGTTTTTACCTGACCTCTAATCGTGGGTTTAAATACTCCACTGTCAGGGAGAAAGGTAAAATTGCAATTATTTATTACTCTGCTTAGTACGAGCCTACGCGGCTCTGCACCTTACACAGCGCACTCCGTGTGCAGCCCCGCCTTCACCGGCGCTGCCGTTGTCTGGCACACAACCTCAACCGTGCACATGTGTCTTCCGCACACCACCACTGGATCACTTCCCCACCAATCCCAATTCCGCAAGGTTAGCTCCTCACCACCATCACAACACACCGACCTATGGGTGACATCACCAAGCTAAAGTTCGAATGGATGAAGAAACAGTTTATGTGCGCACAACCAATTACCAGTTTCTCCAACCCCCTACCTTAAATCCACAACTCCAATAACCGCACAGCTGTCTTCCCACCTCTCCATGGTGGAGTAAACTCCTTATTTCTTGTGTTTAACTGCACATGCTGCATTGCCTAACGTGTGGAAAGCCTCTCTCCAGGAGACTTTACACCTAAAACACCTTCCGCAATCTAGGATAGCTCAAGCTAAACCGTACAGGGAACCGTCATCTATGTTCAGAACTAAAACGTACAACTCATAGGCATACCACACATATATATATATATATATATACATACACAGTCCAAGCCTATCGAATCTACAGTCCCTGCTTATCACCGGGACCCGTTGCCTCGCGACCCGAACGCTTCATTGACATAGAAAAGAGACCTCTACCTCGCTCAAGTCTCTATCACCACGCACGTGCTACCACAATTTCACTATCAATATCGATCACAAGTTACTCCTCCGCCTCCCGCATACATTGAACCAACCCAGACAACACATTGCTTTTTATGTGGACCACTACTTATGTTCTGTGTTCGATGATGTTGCTCGGCGGCTGGCTCCTGCAGTCTTTCGGGTCCGACGGCTAAGGAGGCAGCTTCAGGCCGGGCTGACGACACAAACAATCGCAGCAGTGCCTCCAACTTGTTAGGTATAGACCCCCAGGTACGCAGAGCCGTGCTAGAAGTCTGTGGATGCCGAACTCGTGGAAGACCTAACTCCTTCCCTTGCCCAAAAAGAATGCGAGGTTCACACAAATAGCAAGGTACACCAAGATGTATTACAGCCAACAAACCACAGGGATCACATGCGCATAGGGAAGTCTAATCACATCTCGAACTCTGGCTCGCAAGCCAGTTTTGATGACATGTGACATTACACTTTGAGTCACTCGCTAGGCCCTTCTCCAAAACCTATGTCCATTCCAGATAGGCTGAGGAGTGTTAGTTCCCTTATATGATCCCATATAGAAGTTGTGTTATTGGACAAGACTGCATCAGGTGCTAGGCTTGGACTATCCCTGAAAACGGTTACTTTGGAATTGTCACACAAAGCAGACCTTGTGATTAGTCAGTGACCCCCACTATCCACCCCTAGGGCCGTGAGCCTTGATTGGACAAGTTGCGGGCCCACAAGCATGGGACAAACTCTGTTCCCAGCCCGCAAGGCACATGTGAACGGTGCAGTGCAACTATGTGTGAGAGTTATAACCGTGTGTGGACCGGAAGGTGGGTGAGGCAGTGAAGAATTCGAGGAGGGTCTCCCCAAGATGGCAGAACAGGATCCAAGGATTGGGAATAGCTCTGTAGCGCACAGGCTACCTTGATAAAGAAGTGTGGCCCTCAGGGGACACTTGTGTGTAAAAGTCTATGGATGCACCAAGGGCCATCGGTAAGGGTTACAAGTACTTACCGACCCTGGGCGCACTGCGTACCAAACTTTGGCAGTCGAGTCAACTTCGACCGCAGGTTCAAATCCTGCAGTTGCACAGCTCTGCGGCTTTCAGGGGCTGCGTTCCGGGAATGATTCTGTGGCGGCACAGTGGCAATTTCTCTGCTCCTGGTGAAGGGATCAGGCCAGTTCCACTGCAGAGAATCTGAGGACACAGGGGGGGCACAGCTGCAAGGCACCCACGAGGTTTGTCACCACAGCTGGGCAACACAGTGACCATGTATGCTCTGGTTCAGGCGTACTCTCCTACTTCCAGACCTAGGAATGTTAGGTGTATGAAACTTGGTGGGAGAGTGCCTTATACCCAGAGCTTACAGTCTCCAAAGGATGAAGTTGGACCCCGAGACGGCGGTGGTTCCAGGGCAAAGGTCCTGTACGAGCTGGTCAGTTCACTGGGTGGTCCAGGAACACTTCTGAAAAGGTTTGCCTACAGGTTAAGCAGGAGGTGCCGAGAATAGTTGGTCTCACTATTCCTATGGGTCAAAGCGCATTTTCAGGCCTTCTAGGTTCGATCAGACACAGGGGGGGGGGGTGGCAGGAAAACAGCAGGATCAGGGTGCCAAACCTTCCAGGGGGTCACCAGCGGTTCCTTGGATCTGCTTCTTTGGTTCAGGATACTTGGCTTCTTTACTAAGTTCGGTGTGAAATCAGAAGATCGACCTGGAATGGGTGTAAGATGCCTTCTCTTATCCAAAATCTCCTTCGCGCCAAAATGAAGACAAACAAATGAGAGATCTGCTCACATGCAACCATCCCAGACCACGGTGGTCCCAGTCATCCCAGCACACCAGACATCCTGGCACCCAGGATGTGTATTGGAACTAAACGGCTCCAGCCCACATCCTGGAGGCACACACACAAGGCATGCAGAAGCCTGCGAAAGCTTCTGTTTGCGTGGGGGTCTGCATGACCAAATAAGGAATTTCCTGGGTCTGCTCGACCTGGGAAAGGAAAAGGGACAAGATGGCCAAGGACAGAACAAAGGACTTTGTGGCATGGCCATTTTAGACACTGGCCACTGTCCTGCAGTAAATGCGGTATGCACCATTGAAAAGAGTTGAAAACACATAGAAACTAACAGCTGCCACCAGCTCTGTCCAGGGCACATTTGGGCATTCACCAGAAATCCTTAGAGGGTGTCTAGGGCCTTAATAATGAAAGAGAGACCCCAGTGCACTGTACTGGAAGGAACATTGTGCACTGATAAAATGTTACTAACGAATAGCAACAAAGTGAAAGACTAAGGGAAAAGTCTCCCAGTACTGACAGTTTTACAGGCATTTTAGTTTCCCCATAACAAAAATGAGCAAAAGCCCAGCGGAGTACAGCAGAAGGCTGGGTTCCACTGGCAAAGGTCAGGCTAGGATGGTCAGACCACAGCAAAAAGTTGGGGGTTCACAACTGGGGTAAACATTATCCATAAATCGAAATATTTCCTAACAGGGACCCTTAGCAAATCTTCTTGTAGATATACAGGCATGCATTTGGCAATAAGTATAGGGCAAGGGACATTTATATGTGACAGGTGCACTGTGCGGCACCTCACAATGTGAATAGACGGGCTTACTTCATATGCAGAGGCACTTTGTGTGGTCAGAGTGGATTTGGATCACTCAAGAATTGCGAACACTGCATGCCCTACTTATAATGTCACTGAGCAACACATAGGTATTGTTGAGGAATTTTGCAAATTCTGCAGGGACCAGAGCTTGCTCACAAGGAAATTGACCGAGCATCACTGAATCTAATACACCAATGTAGCATGCTGGGGGTTTGTGTCCCATGGATGTGTGCTGAGCCAGTACTGCGCCATGACCCGACCATTAGAATGTGAGAACAAATAATATTCTAGCCATCAGATAGCACATCAAGTAGCTTGCTTGTTTTAACATCTGTGTGTAGCCTGCTAATGCAGGTTCAAATCCCAGCAGGACCAACTCAACCTTTCATCCTTCCGAGGTTAATACATTTGTACACCGTCATTTTGTACGACTGCCTTGTTTACGACTATAGAATTATGAAAAGGGTAATCGAAATTTGGAGGGGTGGGAAAGGCCAGATAAGGGGTTGGGGGGAGGGGTTGGGAATAGTTAAAAATAAGTGGGGGAGGGTAGGGTTGGGGGGCAACCCCCCAAAAATAAATTCCATGACCTTTTTCATAATTGTGTACTCGTAAAAAAGGCAGTCGTTAAAATGACTGTCAATGAAAGAAAATAGAACCGATAAATTGAGTACCACGCAGTGGGATAATAATATCAACTGTTATTGCAGCGCTTAGATACCTGCAGGTTTGTAGCGCTATATAAAACTAGATATTATTATTATTATTATTATGCTGGATCATTATTTGACATGAGATAGAAACCTCCAGTATCATCTCACCATAATTGTCAGCATTTTCAAACAGCTGTCTGTCCGACAAACCACTCAGTGGCTATGCCAGGTCAATGAGGTGCCACTCATCTCCCTCCTTAGTCCCTAGTAATACCATTTTGTAGTCAGCAATCAATACCCCCTGCAAATCTAGCGCAATGATGGTACCTGGGGCATGGTCTTGAGGAACGGCTGGTCTAAACAAAAATTCGGATGGCACTCTCTATGGTTTGTTTCTGAAGCCTGGCACCCAACTCAAGACGGTTTTCCCCATACATAAACCAATTCCGGTGCAAAGGTATTCCTCTAGTAGCGCCATCACTGTACAACGCTTGTGTTATTGCCAGAACCATAGCATAACAAATTCCTGGTATGGAGCACACCACCACATCTTCCATAAATGAGATGGTTATGTTTAACCTACTCAGCAGGTCTCTGCCTAACAAGTTAACTGGCGTTTCAGACGAAAACAATAGCAGAGCTAACACCTCTTTATTACCTACCCTAATCAGTAAATCTTTTGCAAACAGAACAGATTTTATTGCTTCAAAGAACCAATGTGTGTTCATTACTTACATGATTTTGTTGCACATGTGTCAACCATGAAAACAAATGATTTATTGCCCATCTCCACACCTAGCACTGGTTCTTCATCCAGGTCAGCAGTGACTGGCAGGACTGGATACGTCAGGGCTCTCTGTGGGCTGTATTGAAACCTGGGAATATGAAGGGGTTTACCACCCTCCACTCTCACCCCCTGATACTGTGTCACTGTGCTGTGCAGCAAGGTATTTCTATCCCATACCTGTGGTGCTGGCTTTAGTGTTTGTTGCTGCGCATACACTGGTAAGCTATTGGGCACTGGATGCTGCAACTGCTGTGGTAATGGCATCTGATATTGATACTGGGGCTGTTGCCCTTGCTGGGGTACCTGCGTGGGGACTGTACTAAAGAGAGCGCTTGGAGGCATCATTCTGTATGTCTGTGGCTATGTAATCATGGCCACCGGTCTGTTGCGATATGCACGTAGATATGCTTGCCTGCTCCTACACTGCTGCACAAAATGGCCCATTATCCCACATGATCAACGTGGTCCTGGTGTTCAAACAAATCTCAGCCTCATCCCTCTGACTCCTCCTCCTCTACTCCCTCGTTGTCCCTGAATTCCCCCTCTCCCTCGTGGGTAACTTCCCTGATAGAATTCCTGATAACCTCAGTTATCTGAATAGCCTGGATATCATTCGGTCCACTCTGATACCATTCTTGTTTCCACCAGTGTCAATCTCGGCACTCCCTGCACTACAGGCTCCTACTAGGCTCAACTTCGCTAATTTCTTCTGCACTAACTTCGCTTCAGTCTTCTGCGCGTTGTGTTACTTGTGCACGCTTTGCCTCTGTTCCTCGAAGAGATGTCTCTAAGTCTCTTTGTGACCTATTCTCCATTTCCATAACTAATGGGTTCCCGGTGGCATTTGCTGCTGAGGTCTGCAGGACATTTTCACAGGTGGCGGGGGCTCTTTGTTGCGGGTTGCCTGGGGCACATACTGTGGATTAGTATAACCTGCGGCTGCTTGCATGGGATAGCAGGGCTGTGGGGGTTGTAGGGATATCACAGTGTGTGGAGGTCACGCAAAGTATGAGAATAACAGAGGGTGCTGGTATTACATTTACGCCCCTTTTAAGGTCTTCTGGGACATCTTCCAAATCCTTAACCATCCTCCAAAGCTAGATAAGTGTGCATGTGGCCCAGAACGTCTATTATGTGTTCCTTCTTTGGGCCAAGGATTATACATCCCCCCTCATGTCACCAACCCACTCACAATGGTGCTTAACTATCTTTTCCCAGTACAGCGGGAGCATGAACACATGTATACTAGTGTGCTAAGAGTACACATGATTAGGTCTAATTCTACACTCGTAATACTCTTTTGTTTCCTGAACACCGATCCAGCAGCACCAATCTACCCCACTCTCCCAACACTGCCTGCACTCCTCATGCCACTCCCCTCTCTCTTCGCCCCACACCCCACACACACTTATTACATCACACCCCTCTTCGCACAACCACCACTCCACATTATAACAATTCCAAAAACACCTTCTACCACAAGTCAATAAAACACAATTATAAACACAATGGTTTAGACCCTTCCTCAATCTCCTCTTTGAGACGAGGGAATTCACACCCTTGGACCCAGTTATACCGGGTGAAGGGATCCCAGGTCCGGCATATGATGGATCTACACAACAAAATCACACTTATTTACACAATGGCTAGACTTCTGCTCTGTCCCCTTGCCTTGGGATAAGGGAATTTCACCTCCTCACACTCTTTTTTGCCAAGTGGAGCGATTGAAGGTCCTCTATATTCTGGGCCTCTACTATTACTTGCAGTGCTGCCTTTCCACCGCAATGGATGAGATCCCGTTTCCTCTCTTCTCTTTTTCTCACTCTATATTATCGTGATGTCACCTTTCCTGTCGGCGGAGGAAATCCCTCTGGCCACATATATTAAAAAACTATATACTGGCACATGATATGATATGATAGTTTATTTATATAGCGCCTATACACAGTGTGTTTCAAAGCGCTTCAAGGCAAGGGAGGGAATAAGGGAAAAAACAATTACATTCTTACAGGCCATGAACAGTAAGGATGTGAAATTAACTATCATACTCGGCCATACATGGTCTTTTACAATCCACACACTCCCAATCAACTCACCCCACTCACATTCTCCTCTCGTTTTCTCATGCAGAGGTGCACTTACATCTATGCATTCTCCCGAGCTCCTCCGATATGGGGTCCTGTCAATGGCCTGCACAACTAGAAGCAGCACCCCAGTCCAAGTATGCAGGCCTTTTGGCAACATAGAGCCTGCAAGCCTCTTCAAGTCATGCAGAGGGCTTTGGTGAGTGCAGATGGGCGTCCCACCCCAGGAGATGCGTGGCTGGGACACCCCCAACCTCACGGAGAGTCTGGGACCATATTGGGGTCACCAATTGTTAAAGATAACAGCAACCAAAAACCCAAAAAATAAAAATAATCCAAGACACCAAAAGATCACTGCACCAATTTGCAAGGGAAAACAAGGTTTATTACATGCAATAAGGTCTCAGACGGTCCTGTAGAACCGAACTGACATGGAGCTCATCACACCCCAAGAAGTTACAGGCTATATAGTGGAAAACCACAAAATCTGCATTCATAGGTTACAATGTTACCCCCATCACCTTCACTGGCTACCACCTATACAACATGCCATAACCCCTCCCCCCCTTATAATCCCTGGACCGATTGGCCACACCTTACCTAAACCCATTCCCATAGACACGCGGGCCACTACATTGTCACTATTGAGTCCAGGTATGGGGTTGGTTACTAAAATATTGACACTAATAAATCATGATTGTCATATGATGTGCATCCCTCCGATCCAGACACAAACAAAGTAAACTGGCGAGGCGAACTCTGCTTTGATAAGACAATAGGCCTTCTCATTGTCCGAGACGCTGCCTGCACACAAGCTGCACCCCGACTTTTAATTAAATTATTGGTATCACCTCTGCACCTCCTATCCCAAATCATGGAACGTTACAGGCGGGCTCCCCTTTATCTCCTTCAAACCCCAGGTGCCTAGTAATGACGTGACCGGGGCACCGTTCTTGAGTCTGAATTTATTTATTTGCGTTTGTTGTGCGGGTCTACTTGTAATTCAACTGGGATGACCGCTCATTGGGGAGGGCAGTAATGTTCTTAATCTTTGATTGGCCTCTTGGCATCTCAGACTCTATTCTCATGAATGTGTCCTTCAAAGGGTGCATTCCTACCTGTTCTCCCTACAGCTAACATTCCATTCCCACCATGTTCAGGCCCTGCAGCTGGATACAATTAGCATTTATCTGTGACCACAAGTGTCTCTGACCTCGGCTTCTCTCCTAGGAAACGGGTAGGGATTTGTCGTGGGACTGTACTAAACAGAGCTGCAGCACCACAACAAGGCCTTTGTTCTATTCTGTTCTTTGCATTTTAGGCCTTAACATCCAATATTGTGCTCTTGCCATGTTAACAAAACTGACCTCGCTCCTACCACATTATCTTTCAGAATCCATCTTCTGCCTACTTCAGCTCTTATTCCTGCATCTCACTGAAGAACATAACTTTGTATACAACTGCTAAACACGGGGTCTATACACTGCCCTATCAATAACCTCTGCAACCACAACATTAGTATATTTGTTGCTCCTTCTGTGTTGCTATATGTGGGTATCTAATGTGCGTCGAAGCTAATTACAAGTGATACATGTGCCTTCTGCCAGGCCAATCTCGTCCTGCTCGCACTGCAGTCCATGCCGATAGGTTTTTCTCAGCCTGAAACCTTTTTGCTTGGCTGGGATTCTGTACGTGCATCACAAGAAAAAAATCTGGTATCCTAAATAATAGGACACTGCCGTCACCTGTACACCTATGTACTAAAGACAGTCAAATGTTCTGTTTAAACGCAATGACTTAAATATACACATTTAGACAGCAATAATAATGATGTGACAGAGCAATTTGATGAATAAAAATGTTATAACTGAAAAGGGTTCAAATTAAAATGCCCTTGAATTAAGCACCAAGACCTGATTGTTCACAGGTAAAACTATCTGCGTTTTAAATCATTTTTAATGCAACCACTGAAAAATCTTTTTGCATTATTCTCGAAATCTGGTCATGTTTCCAATTCCATGGCAGCCTCCTTGTGTGTAGTGATCTTAAAACCAGATAAAAGGCAAGACCATTATTGATGCCAATCATCTGATTTCCCTTATGAAAACTGATGCAAACATGTAATACACACATTGGCGTCCCATCTGCCTGCTGTTCTCCCTGCTTTGGTACATTCTGATCAATCTGGATTCAATCGCTGGCAGAGGCGCACATGGCAATATACAAACACCACTAAATATAATTTAATTGGGAAAGAATAGGGGGTACCGTTAGCGCTTTTAGGATTAGACACAAAGCACTTCACAGAGTTAATTGAGAGTATTTGCGACCAGTTCTGATGCCGTGTGGCTTTGGGGCAAAACTTTTATACTGATCCTGCCTGATTTGTGTTCGCCCAGAACAAGGATAAAACCAAACAGGGGTCTCTTTAAGCCCATTCATTTTTTTATCGAGACCAGGTAGGGTTAACAACTGTCCCTGCTCCTATTTGTGGTCAGTATGGAGCCACTGGCTGAATGGGTGAGACTTCCTGAGAATATTAGAAGAGTAGAGGCGGAGGCACCTCACACAGGATCTCCCTTTATGCGTTAGATGTATTGGTTTTGATGACAAGTAGTGCTGTCTCTGTACCGAATATTGTTTATCTCCCAGAGGTCTTTAGGGTGGTCTCAGGCAACACCATAAGTTACGCTAAATGAACAGGCCTCAATGTCTATGAATCCTCCAGGCCCCAAGCTACCCATTTCTATGGGAGAAGTATATGCTGCAATATTTAGGGATCAGGCTGTCTGAAACAGTCTAGTTTGTATAAGAATATAACATTATGCTCCTCTTTCAGGAACTCATTATGCATCTAGATAGGAGGGGTAAACTGGCAGTACCTTGGTTTTGAGACTGTTATAGGCATTCAGGTGATTCCATTCCCCATAGAGTAATCTGACCTGCAGAAACAAAAGGCTATCTTTGGGTTTGTGTGAATGGGGAAAATGGGGAGGCGGATTAGGGTTTCTGGACCTGCAGCGATATCTTAAGGCATCACATATAGTTCTCCTGGTGGATTGGTGTAGAGGGGATATGCAAAACAAATGGTTCCTTTCAGAACAAATAAGTGAGAATGATAACCTTTGGGCGGATTCTCTGTCTGGCACCAAGGATATACTGCGGTAGGGCGCACTGTTATCCGCCCTGACCTCATGTTTGGCACAGTGGGATCCTTATCACAGGAGCCGGAAGCGTTAACTGCCTTCGTCGATAATCAGATTTCTCCTTGGGTTTGAAGTCTGGCCCTTGCAGAGTATGTCAGATGCGAGGCCTCCATGAGTTTTGACAATTGTATAAGGGTGGAACCTGAACTTTGAGCCAGTCAGTCAAACAAACTTTTGTTTGTTTGTTTGTTTATTTCTAATGCGCACCAAACCCGGAGGTAACAGGGCGCAGCAAATAAGAAGATGCAAGGCTTACAAGGTTACAAATAAATCACAAAATGACCACATACATATTTAATTCAGTGTAAAAGACCTTCAAGTCATACAATAACAAAGTCTTAGAACAATTTTCGTTATACAGTTCATAACATGGCAGTAAAAGACAACAAAAATGATAAAAGTGAAAAATTATCGTGGAATTGATAATACAAAACCAAAATTGCTTTAAAAGATAATAACGGGACGAATAAACCCGCAGCCCCTACAATTATTTAGAATGGAAAATAAACATCTGCATTCGCCCCCATCTTTTTGCAACCACTCTCCATGTTCAAATTAATCCAAAGTGGCCCTGCAACATTCAAGTTATCAATTATAAAGGGCGAAACTACTCAAAACGCTATACTGATACTGTCTTAACACGCAGAGATGTTAGTATTGTAAGACACAGTACATTGAACAGCTTTGGAGGGATTCCTTAATGTCTTGGATCTATGGAACCACGCTCTGTGTGTATACTTAGCTGTTACAAAGATAACATGAGGTTGTGGGGATTGTCTTAGAAACTTTATAGCATCGCCTGTACTGCGCATCCTCATTTTCCTTTAATATGGGTTTCAAATTACGGCGTCTGAAGTCAAGTGTGCATAGCAATAGATAGTGCATTAGCATTCCAGTATCCAAATTACACATGGGGCATAGTCCCAAAGCATTTTCATGCCACGTTCTGGTGAAAAAAGCAGTCTGCAAAATCCCTAATTTCACACGAACGTATAAGGAACGTTCGAAAGCGGGTGAAATAAAATCAAGATAACAGTGGTCATCACCCACTAACCGCAAAGATAGTTAATCCGGACCCAGCGGAAGCATTGCAGCTTTACCTTCAATCCTCTCCCTTAGCTTTACTTGTATTGCCTCTTTCAGGTTTAGAGCCCTGAGCCCAGGGCAGGTTCTTGGATATTCTCTTGGATCAGAGACTCCGAAAGGCAACAATTGTATATTTCAAATGTGCAAACTACTTGACACTGCAAGCCCCGTTCAGTGATGATAGATATTTTGCAGCTTCACGATAGACAACCAATTCTTCAGTGTTCCATAAACGATCCCAATATAGGGCAGGTATGAACACAATCTGATTGCCAATTGGAGCACATCGAGTTCAAGCTGTACCAATGAAGAGGGTGCACTGCTAGGAAGAACTCATGTTTTCAGGAATGTGTGTTCTATAACAAGTAGTTTCCCAGTATTAGCATATCCCTAGATACTTTGAGCATTGCAAGGTCCCCTTCCAGCTCACAGAACAGCAGCAATACAGATCTTTCCAATTAAGACACTGGATAATTAACACCATTGTTAGTTTAGTGGCACACGATAAACTGTGTCCAGTTGAAGAATATTTGACAAAAAGAGAGGTAAACGCGTGTTTGCACTTTATATAATCGTCCATAAGGAGGATCCTTTTAGAAAAGCTGTCCTATATTTTACAATGAGAATGCAACCTGGCAAAGTAAATCACAGATGAATCATGGCAGTTAATCCGCAGGAAGGCCAATAAAGCCTCACAGAACATCACTTTCAAAGAGGAAGCCCATAAACTAAATATCTTAGGTCACGGGGTTGCAACCTTTGGCTCTCCAGATATTCTGGACTATGACTCCCATGATCCCTCACCATTGACATTGCTGGCTAGGGCTGATGGGAGTTGTAGTCCAAAGCATCTGGAGATCCAAAGGCTGCAGACTACTGACTTGGGGGGTAACTAATGCCCCAAAGCTTCAGCAGATTATTTGCAGATTGCTCATCTTCATGCTTGAGGGATTGCGGGAACAATGCGGGGCTACTACACATGTGCAACTGCCTGATCACTCATACTTGGTGGACTAAAGTACTAGTACAAATAAAGGATATCACAGGCCATTCCTTAACCATTGACCTCTTGGTTATCCTGCTAGGGAATAAAGGTGAAAATGGAACATATCCAATGTCTTGTTCAAGTTCCACCTTTCGAGCGGAAAAGTGGAAAAACATGGAAGGCCCTACTCTTTCTTTATGTTGGCTGCATGAGAGAATGCAACTGCCTCTTGGAATAATAAAACAGGAGGTTTTTGAAGGGTTGAGCACCATTTATTATGTGCCCAGAAAAGATATAAATGTAACTATTTGGAGGTATAGACCCACGGACACAGGGATGTATTTGGATTGCCGCTTGGTAAGGGCACATTTTAAGTGAAATATGTACAAACATGTGCATGCTGACTCGTACTGTACTATGATTGCTGTCACTTCTATAGGCCTAGACAGTCTCCTTTGCTAAGTACTAATGAGCAGCTATCCCCATCTTTTTTTGGTTATCGTTTGTTTACTGGGTTATGAATATAAATAACTAAAGTTAAAAAACGACATACAGGTGTTAGGGAGAATTATCTTCTAAGGCTAATTCCCCTTACCTATAGAGTCCCCCAGCAGCTTTGCTGGATTTGAAGGGTTTATTTTTTTCTCCTGCTAAGAGTGAGACCCTTTTTTCCCACTCTTAGACAGATTGCTAGTGTGTGTTTTAGGCAATCTTGTGTGCTTCTGGTCTATGGGGTTTTTCTCACCCTCATAGGAATCATCTTTCTAACATGTGTGGTACACAGCACCCTCTGTGCCATACCACAGGGGTGTCATAGCGACCCCCAAACATCCATACCCTGGGACTGACTACTGTCTCCCAGGGCATGTACAGTCCCCATTGACTTTACTAGTGAATTCTTATGAACTAAACCAGTATAACCCATCTTACTATGGAAGTACTGGAAAGGGTTAATAGTTTTCCCTAACGTTCATTTTTGAGGGGGTACCATACAGTCCCTCTCTCAAAAGTTTCTGGCTGGTAGCAGTGGTTACTACCGTAAATATTCGACCGTGAATATTTCCCTATGGGATTTTCCCATTGTTCGAGGCTACCACTTTTACTGACAGCCTCTAACATACCGCCGGTTTATTTTAATATTAACTTTACTTCGGTAGGTTTTTATTGCCAGAACTTTAATAATATTTCTTTCTCTATAATCCTAACCCAGGTCGGGGATCCTTTGTTCGTCTTTTTGGCGGGCTTCTGCACAGAAGCCCTCCTCTCGGCGCCAACAGTCTGGGGTAGACAGGATGTGTGGGAGGGGGCATAGGCACCCTGGACAGGGTTGCCTACGCAACCCAAGTCGCACTCTGCCCTAATAGGCTCGGGGGTTCTCCCGCAGGAGAGCCACCCCACTGTGTGAGTGACAGCTAGGCTGTATGAATGGGGGTCTTGCTGCATAAAAGCAGGGTCCTGAGGACTGGAGGACAAGACGTCACCACTGGAACTAAGAAACCGAAGAGGAGAGAAGCTGAAGACATCTGCAACGACTGAACCACCGGTGGAGCCCTGCTGCAGATCCTCACCACTTTTCTCCAACGACTTGGGAAGATCTTCATCTGAAAGAGTCTTCTTCCCTTGAGCTGGTTGGGCCAACCAGTTTGCCAATTGCCTTCCCGGACCTGCCTTGGTCGAATCGCCAGTACCTAGCACTAGGAGACCGGATAGCCATGCACCCGTCCACCCGGACCGTGATTTAAAGGATCGTACCTTTTATTCGTTTGCCAGCACCGCGGCTGGTTTCATCCCTGAGCAGTGCAATAACTTCAAACCTCCTCCACGACGAGCGCCTCTCTTCCTCTGCTGGATCTCCCGAACTGCAGGAACTGCCAGGAACTACTGCCACCGCAGGAGCCTCTTCTACTTTAAAGGTACATTGTTCCGCCAGGCCTCCCGTTTCGTTGGGTATCGCTAAAGGTGTTTTAAATCCTTTACTTACTTACTGGGTGGCCGCCCCTATCATCTAACATTGTCTTTCACCTCCTGCAACCGCCTTTTCGAATCGTTAAAGAAAGACTTGACTGAAGCTACTAGAACATTTTGATCCTGGGCACATTGCCTTGTACCATTGACACTGGCACAGGCCTATTGACTCTGGCTAAATATGTTACAACTGCCTTCTCTAGATTGCTTCTCACCTAGAAATGTGTTGGTGCACCTAACTCTTATAACCACCTTTTCCTTCCCTCTTTTTAAACTTGTGAAGTGCCATTTTGCTCGTTTTCACCTCAGTGGGGCATATGCTAAAGTACTGCCTTGCCTAACTTGTTCACAATCTACTTGGGAAGTGTTGTTGGTGTGTTAAAGAGTCTAAACCTGTATAACTTGTCCTTTCCCTCCCTTTTGAGAAATTGATAGAGTGCCATTACTGCTTGGTTTTCACTGTGCCGGTTTGCTCAGTTTTCACTCTTGCTCAAACTTGTCTACAATTTAAATAGGGAGTTGTGTATACTTTTCTTGACTGATTTAACTTGCTTTCATAATAGTGATTTGTGTGTGAACATCAGAGTGTGTAAAATAAATATATATATTCTTTTTGATACAAAGATTTGGTCAGTGTTTCCTTGTTCCATAGTATTGTAGTCCTAATGTGTAAAACCTGAATACTGCTCATCTCCCTCTTGAGATAAGTCTGACTGCTTAGCCACAGCTACCAACTAAATCTTTGTGGTACAGACTGATACCAAAGGGGATTTTCTTGCATATATCTGTAGTCTTAATCTTCTGTAGTGCTCCCTAGGGGAACTGCACAGGATTCTGCCTAACAACAGGCATTTGCTGTATAGTTCATAATGCTATATCCCCCCAGCTTGTATGTGCTTTAAAGGCCTCTCCTCCTTACTAGGTCGATAAAAGTCAAGTCAGTCCTACTGCCGGATTCCATTTTAGGAAGTGCAAGATGTTAGCAACCCCCTCTTCTATCCATCAATCCATCCAGAACAGCACCTGGAGTAGATTCATATTATACTGTCTACTGAACAAATAGCAATCATGTTAAGCATACAAAACACAATGCCACAAAATGGAAGTGCACTTTTCTGGGAAATGGTGCAAGGCGTGGGCAGCATGTGCAACTGCTCCAGGCCTTGCGCTCATGAAGGACTTGCAATCCGCCATCACCGGCTGCCTAATTATAACAATGAAATTGGCATGATGCTGGTAATATACATGAGTCTCTTAGACAGTGGTAATGGATAGCCAAAGTGACTAGTGTGGATGTTTGGGTGATAAGAAATGGCAGTAGTCACAAAATGAACTTCCTTTGTAAAGTATCCTATAAACACATTTTTGTTTTTCAAATTTTCTAGAATTGTACAAACTAGCAAGCTGAAAACCGTTGTCAAACACTGACCACAAGCAGGTGACGTTATCACTTACTTTTGTGATTTTTTTTAAAAGTAAAATTACAATACCCATAGGAGATATTGTAGGCTCACAATACTTTAAAATGTGGGCCCTTCTAGTCCTCAATTCCTCTTGGGGAAAAATAAAATGGCCAACATACTTTTCTTTTTAACAGTGTGCCAGCTCCTCTACTGAGAACGAACATGATTCAAATAACCTGTTTTATGGGATTGCTTCCACTCAGGAGGGTAAATAACCATGTTTTAGTTCACTGAACCTTCACACAGGATATACCTTTTGGCATATCAATCTGGTCCCACCCACAAGAGCAGACAAGCACCAAAATGCCGGGCAATTTCCCTCGGAACAAGAGTACCATCAGCAACCCAGATCAGGAGCCCTTGCTCACTGTGCCTTAGAGAGGCTCAGCTTCACCTCACTAAGGAGGCCCAACAAGCAGTGGCACCCCGTACTTATGAGTGGGGGCGCCGACCCCTAGCCTAAGTGGTGCACCCCCGGCCCCTCTGAGTGGCAGGCAGCAGAGTCCACCCGTGTGCCTTATGTGCACTGGGTACTGTGCTACCTGACTCGGAGCAGGGGTGCGTCTCCGGTTACAATTTATTTTGTATGAGCCTTGAGGCTCTGCAACAAACATAGGCATGATGAGGTATTGGAAGTCTGGTCCTGCCACCTCTCATTATTGCGGCAACAGCATAGAAACACTAACTTAGCATAGCAGGGCCCCAAAATGTAGGGGCGGGGGTTGCTGGGGGCATTGAGTTTTCTTTTGCTTTACCTTTACCCTTGCTACACAGTAGCTGTAAAAGTGAAGTGTTATTAGGTGGCTGGGCTCGCCTACATTAAATGTAGACCAATCTAGTTATGTAATAACAATAAGGTGCAATATTGCCTTACTCTCAAAAATTCCGTCTATGGTCCAAATTAGCTTTTTGGGATGTGAGCTTTAAGCATGGAGAATGCTATTACTAGCAGAAAAAATATTATTCATTCCAGACTATTACTTGTGTAAGTCATTAGTTCTAAATAATCAGTTGCCACGTTGTCTCTTAAAACATTAGTGTTCAAGGAAGTAACATATGAATAAGCCCAATACTATCATCCCTTGCAGTCCATTGATCATCAATATATCTTGCCAATGGCCCTGCATGTTGGCTGTACTGCCCCTAAATGAGCCCCTGATGCAATAGTGTGTTCTTAATTACCCATTGTCAGGTTGACATATGCCAGGTTGAAGAATTAACTAATTTCAGTACCCTGGGTTGGAAGATAAATGCATAATCTAATATAGATATGTCATTTCAAACTGGCCATGGCGCTCAACATTTGCGTGTGACAAAAATAAGACAATGACCGAGCTCTAAGAAATGTTCTAGTGTTGCGATCGATTTTTCGTCCAATACCAGTATACATTTTTACAACATCCAAGGGCACTAGAGTATAAGTGGATGCCAAAAGTTCGCCCTTAAACGGATTCAAGACATTCTTAGTGACTTCCATGGACGATGATCATGTGAGAACATATGGTGGTGAGAATTGATTAAAAGAAAGTGATAAGTGCTCCTTTGTTGATCCAATATATGTAAGGATCAGTCGAGCTGGTTTGCATACTGTTTAATAGACTTTGGGCAAAAGGTACAAAGTTGGAATCGCAAGCAAATTACACTCATATTTCGATTACAGAGTTTACCCCTAACACTTTTTCAGGAGAGAACTCAAAGAATCTCGGAGAGAGGATTTGACATCCACTAAAATAGACAGCTGTGTAGTATTTGGTGTCAGAATTTGGCCTGAGCGTTTTGGCTATATAGTCTTCAGTGGGGAGCATCCCAGCGCTGCCACCCTTATCAGATACATAGAGAATGATAAGAGTGTCGATCGTCAGTTCGATTAGAGCTCATCATTCTCTTGTGAAAACACGCAGGGTTTTGGGAACCTGATTCTCTTAACTTGTTTACTTCACCCCAAAGAGATGGATTGAAATTTCCTTAAAGTAAAGCCTGGTCACAGTAACCACCCACAAGTATGAGATTCCCAGTAATCACCAGATTTTATCACCCACATGGGTTACTCAGCTACTTTCCTAACACAAGTTGCAATGTAGGTATCCCAAAATGGTAATTCCCTTCTAGACAACTACTCTTACACCAGGCCTTGTATTGCTCCACAGGGATGGGGGTGCAAAAAGAGAGGTCCATGAAAAATATATTCTGTACTTACAAACCACAACAATCTGGCATCCTGAAAATTGATAAGAACTACCATGGTATAGTTATAGGGAAAAACAGGAATACAAGACGCTTTTGCACACCGATTACATGCGCTGTCCTATTTGTTAGCCAACTGGAAGCATCACTGCAAAACATTCTGAACGCCTGAACATCATCAAACAATTTGTCTCTGTCTCCGCCTATGAAGTCACTTGGGAGAGATCAAAACGTAAAAAGTTTAAAAGGTGAAAATGAAACGCAGTGTGCAAAAACAAATCTGAAAGCAGTGGGCTCACATATCAAGTATCCCTTCAGAATGGCAAAATGATCTTGTTAAACATACCCGTTGTTGTAGGATTTGTCTCTTGAAAGATGTTTATCCCTAAATGTAGGTCTCCAAGGTAAGATCAATGTAATAACAAGCATTGGCAATGCCAACAGATTGGGGTTTTGGGTAGGCATGGGAATAGCACTTGCAAAGCACAGGCATAGTTGTATGGCCATTGGCGGTAGCAGGTGAAAAATTATGCGAGCATCTATGTATTCAACAGCAGCACCTGGTAAATGCCTAATACCGCTACACAAGCCAAACCTGTTGGCATTGCCAGTGCTCGTTTTAAACTGGACTTCAGTGAAGGACACGCATAGTGCTTATAAATCAAGTGGCTGAAGGCAGACCTGTTTAAGAAATGTTTATTACACCAGTAGGAGGTTTACAACTCCAATTAAGTCCTTAACTCGCAGAAGCCTGTTTAGAAAAAACACAGTAAGGCTTGATTAAAACGAGCTCAAAGAGTTCCCATGAGGAAGTGTTTTGGGTGGGGAGGAGCAGGAACTGGGTGAGAATGGCCATAGGGATTAGCATTACCATGCCCAGTCAATGGGTGGGCAAATAACTAAACACCTACAAGCCGTGTGTCCCTCATCATATGCACTTTCTCCCTAGCTGTAATCTAATGCAATAGGTTCGGTTTATACACCTAATTGGCCAAACTAAAAATGATTGCACTCCCCAAAATCTATGACACCATTACTAATATACATTATCTTATCCCAAAACAGGTCTTTATAGATCTTAGCAAACTGTTATGCAAGTTCCTATGGGAAGCGAAACACGTGCTCAATCTCACAGAGAAGGCCACAAACGCAGACTCAAAGGAGGGATTCAGCCTTCTATGCTTGGACGAATACTACCACAGTTCTATATGACACCAGGCAAAGCCTTTTCATGGTGAAGAATCTGAATAAGACGCAAACTGAGCAAGAGTGGAAGTTGTGATGATCACAAATGTAAACGAGAAGACGGTCTTGCTTCAGTGGCACGTACATTGTATTGTATTTGTCATTTATATAGCAACATTTCCCCATTTGTATGGCCTCAATGCGCTTTGTGGTTGGAACGCCCTTGCGAACCGAAGTCCAGGTATGGGAACATTCTAAGAGTTTACTTTAAGATGAGTGTGTGCATTCTGCCGGGATTAGGATTTAGGAGGGCTGACTAGGCTCCAGTAACCAACCCAGAGGTCAGGTAGCAGCAGGTGCTGTCAGTGGTTAAAACAGGGTCCTGGTGCAGGAGGCTCGATGTGTACCCAGCTAGACCGGATTTGTCACAGGTTGTGCTGTATACTAATGGCAGAGGTGTTGAGGCATGTCAGGGGTTTCAGTGCTGACGGCTATGCGAGCAGCGAGACCGAATTTGACATTGCCGTAGCTGCATTCTAGAGTGCATGGGATGGGGAGCCTTGCCTGCTGCATGTGTCCAAGACGTGGTGCGATTTATACATACCGTAAACTCAGATGGATTTTATCTTCAATGTTGCTTTGTCTAGGTCTCTCAAGGCGATAGGTGGGGGTTAGCATACTACCATTGGGAAGGACCTGGTTGGTGGCATTGTTTGAGTGCAATAGGCAAATAAATTAAATAGACATTTCCACCAAGACTTCATCGTGCTTACAAAACCTACAAACGTATTTCAACCCTCTCCTTAGGAGTATCTCCTTTGTAAGCAGCAAATTCCAACAAAAGCTTATTATAAGAGAATGGTAATACAAGTTCAGAAACAATAAGTACAGAGTAATCGTGCCCCTGCTTCTGTATTTGTGAGCTAAATGCTGCAGTGAGGAGTAACCATGAAAAGATTTGATAGTGTTGGTCCAGTCCCATTTGTACAAAACCCTTTTAGCTTTCATCAGCCTTGATATCAATATCCACTTCAAGCTCATTCAAATGCAAAATTCACAGTAAATTCCCAGTTTCCCAAGAAAACTAAAAGAAGCAAATTGGAATTGGTCCATAGCTTGTGAAACAGAATGTGCCTCAGCCTACCTTGAGTCAGTCGCAGATGCAAATAAATTTTCAAAATCGAGACAAAGTCAACCACTCAACTTGGGCTCCAAGAGGCAGTAGCCTCAACTCATCTCATTGCTGCTACCTGCACAGCATTGGGAACTCTCAATACTAGTCTCCACATCTTCCCCTCAAGAGTGTCCATCCAACAGTGCGATTCCATAGGCCAGCGCTCCAAGCCATAGATACAGCTAGTGATCACCTTCCCTCATAGAATTGAATAGCCGCCTTTATAGAAAACCTGCCACATTTTCTATCAACCATTACAAGTTTCTTGGTTAGATTCTTCACTTTTAGCACAAGTAATGCCTTATGTCTCCCACTGATGGGTGCGCTGAGAAATGGTAACCCAAATATGTTAAACTAACCGAACTAGATACACGAGAATTTTGAACTAGATACAGGAGAATTTTGAAGGAACCACGTGCAAGACCCTCGTTTCCTCCCCCAGATAATTCCAGAATTTTAGTTTTTGAAGGATTCATTATTAAGCCACTTTCTCTTGCATAGTTAGAGAATGCAGAGAGTAACCTCTGCATTCCAATCCTTGAGCATTCAAAGAGTAAAAAGTCATCCGTATAGGCCATCCAAGATTTCTTAGTCGTCCCAAACTTAGGGGCAATGAGTGCAGCTGAATTCAGTGTTTCTTCTATATCTGATACAGAAAGATTTAAAAGGCATGGAGCTAAAACATATTCCTGCCTTAGTCCAGAGTCAGTACTTATTCCATGTGAAATATCCCCAGCTTGATTCAAGCAAACATGGATGCCAGAGTTTTCGTGCAGGCCAATAATCAAATGTAGAAGACTGTTTGGGAGACCCCATTTCTCTCATTTTAACCATAATCTACCACGGTCTACCCTGTCAAAAGCCGCTGAGAGATCGATCGAGGCCATGTACGTGTGTAAATTCAGATCTGCACAGGTCCTCTCCTGAAACTCTGACTACACTGCTAATGTTTGTGGAATATCCCATAGGGACGCTGGTTTGTAACCTGTCTAGTCTACCTATTGAAATGGCCCAATCCTCTAGCTGCTGTAACAGGACAGTCGAAAAGATTTTACTTTCCACGTCTATTAAGGCAATTGGTCCAACTTGTCCCCCTTCTAATAGATAGGGGCCACGTAAGAGGATCTCCACAATTCCGGGAATCACTGTCTATGACACTAGAAAATAGAAAAGAGGATTATTGCCCAACTACACAGATCTTTCTTCAAAACATTATTTGTTAGGCCATTAGGGCCCAGAGCTCCAGAAGATTTGGCTTTCTTTATTAATGCACAAATTACATCATGATCAGGTTCTAACATCCGATTTCCAGGATCAGTTTCTACTTGTTTTAACGCATGCCACATCTAAAAAGTTGCTTCTTAACGTAGAGATCCTCAAAATACTTTTCCCAAGAATTCTCTGGGACTGCGTTCAACTAATAAGATGCTTTACCGAACGTCCCTTTTAATTACTAATTGCACCATTGCTTCAGCGTCACACTGTAGGAAGGAAGCTCTACAATTTTTAAAGAAATTCTTCTAATTTTGCTTTTGTTCTTTACATTTACAGTTATTCGCCACTTGGTCTTCCAAACTATTCCCTTTTGCCCTAAGCGCCTTTCTAAAAGCCCTTCTCCTAAGATCAAGGTTCTCGTAATATTTATGGACGTGTGCTGTTTTCTTTTCCCTCTTTTCAACTGGACAATGAAAGAATGTGTTGTGTATACAATGAATCATCGTCGTTTCCATTCCACCTATGGCTTAAGACCAATGGTATCATTTCACGTCCCCAAAGATACTAAATGCATCGCCGAAATCCGAAATGCGTAACGTGTCCTACAGCCCAAGTTGAACTGGCGCATCTCCTCTCTACCTCAAGTGAAACCTATGAGTTGAGCTTCCTGAGTGCATGGGTAAGCCCCTTGTTAATTAGGTAGGGCGGTCCAACCGAGTGCGTGACATGACCTGTCCCCAATTGCAAACTTGCTGTGCTACAGTTGCTACCTCTAGAGGTCCGTCTAACAAGCATTCTGTCCAGACACTTAAGTGGCAACATTCAAGGTACAATCAGATTTTTGGGTGTTGCCTGGTAACCAGTTTGCACCAGTTATAGATTTAGTGATCCGGGTGGGGGCGGGTTGGTGGGGGGATTGATGTATGATTGTCTGTGGACATGGAGAGGGGCGAGTTTATCGCAGTGTGCCGCTGCAAATGCTGCCTGCATCTGCTGTGGTTTGTAATTGTTGGTATTTTGTTGGGTCTGGTCCAGTACTTGTGTGCAAGAAGCAATCAAAGGATAGTGTGGAAGAGGGATTTCAAGAAGAGAAGGAAAAAGCCAGGTTTTGAGGGCCTTTCTGAATGCGAGCTGATTGTCAATGCGGTGGATGTGGAGAGGGAGAGAGTTCCAGATGGTGGGAGTTTGGATGGAGAAGGAGAATCCACCCAGTCTGTTTCAAATATATTGGGGGATAACTAGGAGAAGTGATGCACCGGACTTAAGGGTCCTGGAGGGTTGGTAGTGTGCAACTTTATCTTGGAGGAATTTGAGACCGGTGTTATGGATGGCATGGTGAGTAATAAACATGGCTTTAAAAGATAGTCCATCGACCAATAGCGAGCTAGTGTAGGACTGTGAGTGCAGGGCTGATGCGTTCTCTGGGTGGGAGGCCAATGAGCAGGCGTGCTTCAGCTTTTTGGATTTGTTGGAGTTTGCCAAATTGGGATGCTGGTGCACCTAGAAAAAGGCAGTTTACATAGTCTAAGCGGGAGAGAATTATGGTGAGGATGGCAGAGATTTGGTGTGGATAAGTGAGGTATGGGAAGATTTGCCTGAGGATGCATAGGTGGAAGAAGCAGGTTCTGTTACGCTCACCTGGTATCCACAGGGACGCCACCCAGCCAGTTGGTCATTGGTGCCCTTCTCTATGACTCCCTGGTGTGGTTCTCGGTGTCGATGGGATTCCGCCTGGAAATGAAGACTATATTAGGAATGGACGACCACAGTAAATTTTCCCCCACCTCCCTTGTGTTTTCAGCCCCTCCGGGTTCTCTTTTCACCTGGCTGTCGGAATTGGTGAGCTCTCCGTCCTGCTCTCTGGGCAGGGGCGCGTTGTCTTTTGTAGGCGCGGGCAGTCCAGTTACTTCACTGTCTGCGGCCCTTGTAGTGTCTTTCAGGTAGGGCTTATTGCGATTGATGGCATTGTTATCCGTGCATGCCTTTTCTCAGTTCTAAAATAACTCTTTATCCCCCTTAGGTGCACAGAGTATCCGCTTGGAGAACTGGGTAGGCTAGTTCTCACCGGTAGATGATGGCGCACAATAGCGCTAGGATGAGGTAAGGAGGCGCTTTGCTCAGCGCAGCGATGTCTTGTCCTCACTGACCTGTGCTTTTCTCTTTTTCGTAGATAGCGGTGTGCTCCCAGCGCAGATGGAGTCCCGGAGCTATGCCGGTCAAAAATCAGCCAGCCAGGTAAGTCTATAAGCGCCTTGTGGTTGTAATGTCTCTTTTACCTCCTTAAATAATGTCTTTCTCCCTTTTTTCAGGTCCTTCGATCCGGGCGGCAAACTCTTCAAACGGAGCTGCCCAGGAGCTGCGAGCAGTGAAGGATGGAGATTACAGGTAAGATTCTGCTGCTAACGATGTTCTTTGTTTTCTGCAGGTCCGGAATTCGTCAGGCTCGTGAGAAAGCTGGACACGGTGAGCGTCACGTTGCTAGTAGCAAAGTAACGCGAAGGCTGTTGTCTTGTTCGGGTGTGGTTGAAATAGCCACTGCAAAGTAGTCCAGGTAAAGTAGTCCCTAGGCCACCACACCCAAAACACTAGACTGCATAGCTTGGTTCTAGGAATCAAGCTATGTGGATGCCTCCATGTTGGCTGAAAGCCCTAAAAAGTATTTCCACAAGCAGATGTCTATCTTTGTTTATGAGCCTGGCGCCAAAGGCGCCAGGACTGGCCCCAAGAGGGCCTGAGAAGCAGATGCCAGGCCTTATAAGCGATCTGAGTCCTGATTCCACCTGGCCAATGGGCTTGCCAGTGGGGATCAGGGCTGAGGGTCGTGACAGCACTCCCCCCCGAGGCCCCTCCCATGGTGCGTCTCCTGCCTGGTCCAGGTTTAGTTGGGAAGTTCTGATGAAACTTCTTGATTAGACGTGGTGCATGGATGTTCTAACTGGGTTCCCAGGACCTATCTTGAGGCCCAAATCCCTTCCAGTCGACGAGATAATATAACTTGGCTCTAAAGTATTTTGAGTCCAGGATGCCTTTGACTTCGAATTCTGGTTCTCCGTCAATTAGTATGGGTTGAGGTTGTGTCTTGACTCGTGTACCGGGTTGCATTGGTTTTAAGAGGGATACATGGAATACCGGATGGATTCGTAGATAAGGTGGTAAGTCCAATTTGACGGCTGCCGGGTTGATAATTGCCTTGATGGTATAGGGTCCCAAATATCAAGGATGGAAGGTCCGAGTCCATTTGATGGGTACATTTTTGGCAGCTAACCAAACCTGGCCTCCCACTTGATAGTCTGGGGCCTTTTTCCGATGCTGGTCGGCGAAGTGCTTTTGTTTTTCTTTGGCATGAATGAGATGTTCGCCTTTCTGAACACCTGAGTGATGGTTGTGTGAAGAGTCTTTACTGCAGGCATTTCCAAGTTGGCAGGAAGGTCGAGTTCTGAGGTACGTGGATGTCTGCCATACAGGGTGTAAAAAGGTGTTTGTCCCATGCTAGAATGTACAGAGTTGTTATATGCATACTCAGCTAAGTCCTTCCAATCTCTCAATTCATGGTGCAGCATGCAACGTAAATACTGCTCGAGCATGCAACGTAAATACTGCTCGAGGGTCTGGTTGGTCCTCTCGGTTTGGCCGTCCGTTTGGGCGTGGTGACTGGTAGATTGCCGGACGTCAATCTGTGCCATTGCGCAACATTTTCTCAAAAAATTGGATACGAACTGGCTGCCTCGATCGGAGACCAGAACTGATGGAAAACCATGTAGGTTGACAATGTTTTCCAGAAATACTTCTGCCAGGGTGGAATGAGTCCGGGAGGCCCTTGAGAGGAATAAAATGTGCCATCTTAGAGAACAAATCCACGACTACAAGAATGGTGTTAAAACCTTGACTCAGTGGCAGATCAGTGATAAAGCCTTGGGAAAGAGTGTACCATGGAGCGGGAGGGATGTCCAGTGGTTGTAGCAGACCCAATGGTTTCTGTTTCTGGGATTTATTTTGTGCGCAGACGCCGCAGGACTGAACATACTGGACAATGTCCTTACGCCAGGTAGGCCACCAAAAGTTCTTTTTCACCTTGGCTAAGGTTTTAGCGATTCCAGGGTGTCCTTCGATCAGAGAGTCATGATAGCCTGAAATGATATGCTGTTGTAACTCCTTCTTGGGTACATATAGCCGGTCCTTAAAAAAGGTAACTGATCCTTGATGCAATATTGTTCTCCTTGAGTTTGCCATGCAAGGAAAGCATCTGGGCTCATTGACTGTCGAATTTCGTTTTGTAATTCCGCTTGTGATAGGGTTGTTGTGATACCCAAAAGTTTGTCTTCTGGTATGATGGGTACTGGGTCTGGCGTTGTATACAGCGTTTCATCGATGCCCATCCGAGATAAGGCGTCAGCTTTCGGATTCTTGACCCCAGGTCGAAAGGTGATCACATAGTCATATTCGGCGAAGAAGAGGGCCCACCGTAACTGGCGTGAAGACTGGGCTTTGGCTGTTTTAAGATATTGTAGGTTCCGGTGGTCTGTGATCACTGTAATGGTGTGTCTAGCTCCCAGAAGATAGTGTTGCCACGCTTTGAAAGCAGACTTGATGGCTAGGAGTTCTTTGTCCGTGATAGCGTAATTAATTTCCGGAGGTGAGAACTTTTTTGACCAGACGGCCACAGGATGCAGCTGGCCAGTTTCTGGGTCCCTCTGTGAAAGGACCGCTCCCACTGTCATACTGGAAGCATCAGTTTCTACGATATAAGGGAGGCCTGGACGAGGTGCCGCAGAATTGGAGCAGAGGTGAACCTTCGTTTCAGTTCCTGAAAGGCTCTTTCTGCTTCCTCGGTCCAAGCGAACTTTTTATTGCTTTTTCATAGCAGTACTGTGATCGGGTGCACAACCTGAGAGAAGTCTGGGATAAATCGGCAGTAAAAGTTCGCGAAACCTAGCATGCTCTGTATCCCCTTCAGAGATGTTGGTGATGGCCATTTTAGAATAGTGTCAACCTTATGTACGTCCATTCTGATGCCTTTGGGCGAAAGGATGAAACCAAGAAATTCTACTTCTGTGACGTGAAAAAAACATTTCTCCAGTTTTACATATAAACGATGTTGGCGGAGCTTGGTGAGGACTGAACAAACGTGCCTGATGTGATCTTGTTTTGAGGCTGAGTAGACCAAGATGTCATCTATGTACACTAAGGCGCAAACGTCAATCAGTTCTCTCAATATATCATTCATTAAATATTGAAACGCTGCGGGAGCATTGCATAAGCCAAAAGGCATGACTTCATATTCAAACAAGCCATATTTGGTACGGAAAGCGGTTTTCCACTCATCTCCGCTTCTGACCCGAACCAGGTGGTATGCTCCCCAAAGGTCTAATTTGGTATAGATCTGGGCATCTTTGACTTGGTCTAGCATTTCCGGGATAAGAGGCAAGGGGTAGCGGTTCTTCACGGTTATTTGGTTTATTGCGCGGTAATCAATACAGGTCCTCAAGTCCCCTTCCTTTTTCAGTACGAAGAACAAAGGACTGGCTGCTGGGGACTTAGATGGGCGGATAAATCTGTTTGCAAGGTACTGGTCCAAATAGGATTTCAGGTGAAGATTTTCTGGTTCGGTGAGAGCGTAGATCCTGCCGCATGGGATTTGTGCCCCAGGAATGAAGTCAATTTGACAATCATAAGGCCTATGCGGCGGCAATGTGTTAGCCTGGTCTTTTTGGAATACGTCCTGAAAGTCACGATATTCATCTGGCAGAGTATTAGTTACCCCTAGGGTAGAAGCTATAGTATTGGAAGTCTTGGACATACAGGAGTCGGGTTACGGTTCAGGAGAGTAGCAAGCGGGCAGCAGTTGCCGGAGAAGGTTAATTTCCGTGCCCGCCAGTCTATCAAAGGGTTGTGAGCAACCAACCATGGCATCCCTAGTATCAACCGGAACTGAGGTGCCTTAATAAGATCGAACGAAATACACTACCGATGTCCATCCTGGCACAGCAAGGTTACTGCAGCTGTGCACTGGGTTACTGGTCCGGAGGCGATTTCTATCCCATCCACGGTAGTCACCTTGTCCCTGGTAGACTTAGAACACGAAGGGAGCCCCATCTCTGCTGCCAACTCTTGATCTATATAGTTCCCAACTGCTCCGCTGTCGATGTACGCTTCTACGGCATACATATTTGACGATTGTTGGTGGTTTATTAAGATCACGGGTATCGCAAACTGTGAGGTCAGTGGCTCTTTCTCATCACTCGACAAACTGACCTCTCTGGTTGCCGAGCTTGGTAGTTTTCCGATTCCTTAACTTCATCCTTTTCTGTGGCCCGAATGTCCTCCTTGGGGGTTTTACTGGGCAGTCTTTCAGAAAATGTCCTGGTTTTCCACAATACAAACAAAGTTTCTGTTGTCTTCTTTTATCCCGTTCTTGTTTTGTTAATGGAGATCGTATCCTTCCGATCTGCATGGATTCTACAGCGTTGTCTGGCACCCGTGGTGCATTTTCGCTAGGCCGAACATAAACTACTCGAGAGTCTGCTTTGGACCGGTCTGCTTTTCGGTCCTGCAACCGATGGTCTAGCTGCACGACCAGATTTATGAATTTGGTACAGTCTCTGGGGGGGATCAACTACCTGGGCCAAGACGTCCTTTAATTTGCCTCGTAAGCCTCGATGGAATAACATGGTTCTTTTGTTTTCTGGCCACCTGGCTTCAGTCTATTGAAAGTCTATGTTAACAAGTCTTGGTTCCCCTGCCGGAGGGATAAGAGTTTGTTATCCACTGCTTGTTCCTGGGTATGGCGAGCAAACAGTTTTTCCATTTCTCTCTGGAACCCCCCATAGTCCTGTAACAATGGATCATTATGGGTCACCAACGGCACCGACCAATCTGCTGCACTTCCACTCAAGTATGATAGGATGAAAGCTACCCGAGCTTGGTCATTTGGAAATGCCCCAGGGCGACAAAGAAAATGAAGGCGACACTGATTTATGAATGCTGCATACTTCCGTGGGTCGCCCGAAAACCTTTCTAGTGGTGCCAGGGGAACTGTTCCAGGCAGAGTGATCTGTACTGGTGTGGGGGTATAAGATGGTGAGATACGATTTTGCATCAGTGGATTTCCTCCAGGCAGAGGAGTCTGACCTGCCTGCGATTGCAAGAACTGTTGGCCGATTTTGTCGGTGCGCTCCTTGGTCACTATTAGGTCTCTTCGGAGTGCATAAGTCTCTTGTCGAGCTGAATGAACCTCAGCATGAAGGTCCTCCAACAATTAGGCCAATTGATTGATTTCTGATGTTTCCATGGCGCCCAGGTGGATTATTTATGTGAGGCTTTGCGTTCTGTTACACTCACCTGGTATCCACGGGGACGCCACCCAGCCAGTTGGTCGTTGGTGCCCTTCTCTATGACTCCCTGGTGTGGTTCTCGGTGTCGATGGGATTCCGCCTGGAAATGAAGACTATATTAGGACTGGACAACCAAGGTAAGTTTTCGCCCACCTCCTTTGTGTTTTCAGCCCCTCCGGGTTCTCTTCTCACCGGGCTGTCGGAATTGGTGAGCTCTCTGTCCCTGCTCTCTGGGCAGGGGTGCGTTGTCTTTTGTGGGCGTGGGCGGTCCAGTTACTTCACTAACTGCGGCCCTTGTAGTGTCTTTCAGGTAGGTCTTATTGTGATTGATGGCGTGGTTATTCTTGCATGCCTTTTCTCTGTTCTGCGTCTCTTTTTATCTCCCTTAGGTGCGTGGAGTATCCACTTGGAGAACTGGGTAGGCTGGTTCTCACCGGTAGATGATGGCGCACAATAGCGCTATGATGCGGTAAGGAGGCGCTTTGCGCAGCGCAGCGATGTCTTGTCCTCACTGACCTGTGCTTTTCTCTTTTTCGTAGGTCGCGGTGTGCTCCCAGCGCAGATGGAGTTACGGAGCTATGCCGGTCGAAAATCAGCCAGCCAGGTAAGTCTCTAAGCGCCTTGTAGTTGTAATGTCTATTTTACCTCCTTTAATAATGTCTTTCTCCCTTTTTTCAGGTCCTTCGATCCGGGCGGCAAACTCTTCAAACAGAGCTGCCCAGGAGCTGCGAGCAGTGAAGGGTGGAGATTACAGGTAAGATTCTGCTGCTAACGATGTTCTTTGTTTACTGCAGGTCCGGAATTCGTCAGGCTCGTGAGAAAGCTGGACACAGTGAGCATCACGTTGCTGGTAGCAAAGTAACGCAAAGCGTGGTGTCTTGTTCGGGTGTGGTTTAAATAGCCACTGCAAAGTAGTCCAGGTAAAGTAGTCTCTAGGCCACCACACCCAAAACACTAGACCGCATAGCTTGGTTATAGGAATCAAGCTATGTGGATGCCTCCATGTTGGCTGAAAGCCCTCAAAAGCAGTTCCACAAGCAGATGTCTATCTTTGTTTATGAGTCTGGTGCCAAAGGTCCCAGGACTGGTCCCAAGAGGGCCTGAGAAGCGGATGCCAGGCCTTATAAGCGATCCGAGTCCTGATTCCACATGTCCAATGGGCTTGCCAGTGGGGATCAGGGCTGAGGGTCGTGACAAGTTCTGGATACGGAGTTGATGTGTTGGGGGGGGGATAGATTCGAGTCTAGCGTGCATCCAAGGTTTTTCACTGAATTAGAGGTTGCCAGGGGGAGCCTAGAGAGTGAGGCCAGGGGATAGGTTGGGAAGGGGGTGCAGCTTTTCTGAAAACTAGGATTTCTGTTTGTCCATGGTTTAGGATGAGGTGGTTGTACGTCATCCAGTGTTCAATATCTGGGAGGCATGATGAAAGATCTGGACGTGTGGTGCCTGGCGATAGTGCCTGGACAGGGTGTGGAGGTGAAAGGGTGGAGGACCATGATTATCGAGCGATTTGAAATGAAGGAGGAGATCCATGTGTGAGCATTGTCCTTCATTCCTAAAGTGTGTAGCCTGTCTAGGAGTATGGTGTGGTAATAGTATCGAAGGTGGCAGAGAGGTCAAGAAGAATGAGAACGGTGCATCTTTTCTCATCTGTTGTTCTTTTTAGGTCATCCCAAACGGACACTAGGGAGGACTCCCTAGGTAACAAGAATCAAACAATACATTACAAATAGCAAGAAAGACATTATAAAGCACAGCAAAGGTGCAGGATTGCAACATTCAAATGTTGATCTGCTCTACTATATGGGAGGATTTGCATACACCATTAAGCTGCAAAAACATTATGCATGGAATACCTGGAAAGATCGGCGGAAGCACACACTTGATGAAACCCAAAGAACAAGGGGTAATTGAAGACCATTCAGGAATCTGAGAGAGATCTCCACCCTCCTGAAAAGGGAGATATCGGGTTACCTCATTAGAACGATCATAGCACAATCATATTTTAGAACAATGTGCAACAGGCGCAATTAAAACTTGAGCCCTCAAAAAGTGGACAGATAAGTGACCATCTAGCATTCACACGTGGATATGCAAATACAGTATTTTCAGAAAAAGCTGCAGCGAGCAAAGTAAAGAATTGGGTAAGGTCATGAAGCCAGAACCATGGAAGTGAATATTCAATGAAACACTGAAGGTAAACATAACTGGACTCCAGAACAAGCAGACTAGAACAGATCTATAGAGGAACTGAAAAATCACAAAAGGGTCATGCAACCATGCACAGTCCTCTTGTGACAAAACCTTCCAGTTATGGACGGATCTAGTTGAGAGAATTGAAAATAAACATGGTATACAACACACATATGAAAGAAAGAGCCTGAAATGCCAATTTTTAATGTGTTTTCCAAAATGTCATATCTGACAAAAGAAACTATCTGTCCACGGCTTGGGGGATCAACAAAATACATGTGACCACAATGTTAATGTTCTACAGATTTCAATTTCTCTCGACAGAATGAATTGGAATAAGCTGCCTACAGGATCCTGGAGTGTCCCATGAACCCAAAGGTATATCACTTTGTGTAGTGTTCCTAAGGTGTAGGGAACTATAGAAACTAACAGTGTCATGGTGTGTCGCCTCCCAGGGATCCTGCATCCTGCTACCTTCCCGGATATAGCTTTAATTGCTTTCCTTCGCAGTCTCTGGGTTATAGTGTCCATCCCATTTCTTGCTTTCTCGGTCTTAGGCCTTTAGTGCTCAGCATGCTCTGCATCTAGGGATATATCCACTAATACTGCTTGATGGCGCCCCCTGAGATGTTGCCACTGGGCTTTGACCTATTAGAGGTGGACAGAAGGAACGTACTTGATTTACAGTTGTATAAGGAGAAGAAAGGGTGTAGTACCAATTGATTTAGGAATTTTATGTCTCGAGAAAGAAATAAAGAAATATCTAAATCCTCAGCTTCTGATGTTATAGTACATAAGGTAGACCTGCAAACTGCCATCCACAAGTAAAGACAGTCAGCAATGCAGATTATGTATCAGTGCTCGAATTTAGCCAAAGGTGAATTGTTATTGAGCACATGGAAGGGGAGCAGAGGAAGCAGGAAATGTCATGGTCTTGGTTAGCAGAAGCTTTAGTTGTCAATAAACAGTAACTAGATAATGAGGACATACCTAAAGGCTTTGTTGTGGGATCCTGGAATACCAAGGGTTGTATTCATTTATTTAGGAAAGGTGACTTCAGCTTTGATGATTATGACATTTAATGTCTACAGGAAACCTGGCTCTGTACTGCGCCAGTATTGAACAGATTTTCTATTTGGTTGAATCCCGCAGTGCAGGGACCGAGGGGTAGACCTGCTTCGGGACTGATTATAGAAATAAAGAAAGAAATGGATTCAAATATATTACAGGAAATTAATCCTAATCCCTATATACACATAGTCAAACTGTTAAGGCACCCGGATAGATAACCAGGGTGGGGGCTGTTAGCAATCTTTAATGTGTATTGGAACCCTGCAGCAATGCTTGATGACTATTTTATAGATTCTGTGACTGAATTAATTGATGAGTGTTTAATTAACCCTGAATGTTCAGCAGTTCTAATTTGTGGAGACTTAAACGTTACATGTTTTAACAAAAGAAGGGAAGTTCTAAATAAGGCAGTAGATGGTGTGGACTCGGCTGCCAAAGAGGCCTGAAATGGTTGACGTTAATGAGCTCACGTGATCTCCATCTGCTAAAAGGTAGAATTACAGGAGACTTTCTGGTGAGTCTGACCTAGGCCAGAGCGATCCAGTCGGCCACCCCGGATAAAATTTTTATTTCGGGTGGCATGTTACCTCATATTAAATTTACAGGTCATTCCCTCTATACAGAGTGACATGCAATCTTAAAAACGTGTTGGTCACTGGGCAGATTGGGAGGGAGTGATTCTTATAAAACAAGAGTGGAAATGTTGCAAGGAAGACATCGCCTTATTGTAAAATGGGATTTGATATTTAAGATCACAGATGATCTTAGGAGAACCGTGTTGAGTGAGAGAGAGAATGAGATCCATATTGATTATGTCCCGGTTTTGAGTAAATTTGAGGAAAAGCACGCTAGAGGTACTTGAGTGCAATAGAAGTATAAACACGTATTTGATATGAAGTCATGAGATAAAAAAAGCTCTGAACTGGTATTGGGAGAAGGAAGGTTCTGCCTAATGAAAAGCTGATTACACAGCAAAGAAAGCGCAAACAAAAATATAAAAATTGGCTACGGATGCATAAATCATGGCTCTTGCAACAAGATGCGGAGAGAAAATGTTGACTGCTATATGTCGGAAAAGAAATGGGGATATATGGCACCTTATTAGGTCTGAAGCCACTCCACAGGTTGGCTTTTCAGCTAAACCCTATTCCAGAGTATATGTGAATCGTCATTTTTTAAAGAACCTTTGCTAGTCCTGAAAAGGGGCAAGTACCTATCCAGGTGAGGTCAGGGGTCAATTGGAAGATTCTGCTTGACAAAGAGGAGATTGTTTCATTGATTAAAAAAATCGATTACCTCCAAAGCCAGATTGTCTGACTAATGTAATTTTAAATCCCCAAAACAAAAGGTCGGGAACCCCTACTTCACAGGCATCTGGGGTCAAAGTCAATATATGCAAAACAGGACTGATGCCATATGGGATTGAAACATGAATATAT
The DNA here is from genome assembly GCF_040938575.1 of Ambystoma mexicanum. Classification (NCBI taxonomy): domain Eukaryota; kingdom Metazoa; phylum Chordata; class Amphibia; order Caudata; family Ambystomatidae; genus Ambystoma; species Ambystoma mexicanum. Next base: position 1,093,299,757 of record NC_090932.1, read on the forward strand.
ATGTTTCATTACTAACATGATGAGGAATGGAGACTATGTCCTTTAAAAAATCATTTTAATCTATTATAATTTCATAAAACATCTCTTATCATATAATATGATAATTTTATACAGCACAGTGCGATTTGAATCAGAGGCCCTTGTCCTCTGCACCCACTCAGTCTGGTGAAAACTACAATCCCCAGCAGGATTGTAGTTTCCGGAAGCGCATTTCCATTCAAACCCAGTGCGAAACCCACCGGCGCGGATGGGTCGGCACCGTCTGCGGCAGTCCGCAGTTAGGTCGCGCAGTAAAACATACCGCGTTACCATCATGGGACTGGCAAAAGTTTTAGCACTCATCGATGCCGAACATAATAAATCACTACTCCAGCTCGGAAAAAGAGACAGTAAAGCATTTAATGTTGTACTGTAGAGGGCTGACTTTGTTGCGAACTTTGCATTTTGGAAGAATTTTGGAGAATTATACTTCACGGACGGGGACGAATGGTGGCAAATGCTTTATAGTGGATACAATGTGGCACTAGTTTTAACCAAAATTCGTTTTTTTAAATGCAGTTTTTGCCTCTTTTTAAAAGTCGACTTTTATTTAGGGAATTGTATTAAAGGTAAGAGGGAAACTATTATAGTTATGATAATTTAAACGATGTTTATTGAAAATTGTGATTGAGTATAGATGAAGATTTTATATGGAATATGTAAACGTTTTATTCTTGTATGGTTTGAAATTGCGAATGGTTTGCAATAACCCAAATGCTTAAGAAAATGATAATAAATAGGTATATCATTTCTTGTAGTCTTCCTAAGGTGTAGGGAACTATAGAAACGAATAGTGTCCTGGTGGTAACTCCTCCCAGAAATCCTGCTTCTAGCTACTTTCCTGGTTAAGGTCTTTGGGATATAGCTTTTAATTCCTTTCATTCTCAGTCTCTGGGTTATAGTGTCCATTCCATTTCTTGCTTTCTCAGTCTTAGGCATTTAGCACTCAGAATATGGGGATATAGCCGCCAGTTTGCTTCACACTCTGCATCCAGTGATATGCTGCTTTGTTTCCTATGCATTTCAACCATCACACGTCACACTTTGCCTATAGGTTTACAGCACACAGCTTGCTCAGCCTTTCACTGTGCCTTCCAGGGATATAGGGCCCAGCTCGCTTTGCAGCTTGGGAGGTGCTCTCGAGAGAGCTTTCACTGAGCTCACTCTAAAGCTTGTACTGTGCCTTCCCTTCAATATGCATCCATATCACTCTGAAGCTTGCATTGTGTTTTCCACATATCTAAATCCCAGTTTGTTCTGCAGCTTGCAGTGTCCTCAGGGATATAGTACCAAACTCGCTCTGTACCATCTAAATCCTATCTCAGTTCGCCTGGCTTCATGCCCCTTTCTCCGTTCTCACAGACTTCTGTCAGTTTTACAGTTATTATAATTTATAATTCTAATTGTTCTTTTATAACTTAATACCAGTAAGTGATTTGTAAGTGCAGGTTTGGGATTCGAACCAGTGTTGCGCTGCGTTGTCTTGCTTCTAAGACAAATGTGTTGCCCATGAGCTATGCCACCTATCCATTAGCCTCTCCAATGCTGGGGCCCCCACACATTTTTGTCAACAAGCATTACCTGCAACTGTTGGCTCTGGCCTGCTTCCGGCCTTTGAAAGGCCCACCAGTCATTTAGAAGTCAGACAGAAGCCCAACCCCTCCATTGGCATCTGTGCAGTTCTGCACTGCCAGAAAGTAGGCTCCACACCTTTTGGTCACCAAAGTGGTCCTGCAGCTTCCGCAGGCTCCTTGAGCTCGTTTGTTCTGGGGTTTTGTTCCTTGAAATGTGCAGCTTCCATGTTTGGCAATTTTTTAGCCTATATGAGTTCTACCAAGGTGTTTCAAGCGGATTCTGAGCCATTTACTGCAGCTTCACATTCTCACACTGCTGGTGCAGAGATCTTCTATGGTGGACTATCCTGGACCACAAAAGATACAAATGAATAGGTCCAAGGATGCTAGGCTCAGAACAACACCTCCACATGTATTATCAAACTCTGCATTGCTAAGGAAGGAATCACTCTTCAATAGTATTTTGTAGAGATAAATCTCATTTTTTTATATTAAAGTTGTGTGCAAAAAGACATAAATCCAACATTTAGAGAAATTAAGACATCAAAATGGTTTGCTAAAACAGAACAATCAGACAAAAAAATATATTTACAACACACAGTGCCAAAGAAACATTTTTTGGGACCATCTCCAAATTGTGTGTGTGTAACAAAACCGACTCCTATTAGGATTTGCCAAGAAATTCACATATTGCAGTGTACATATTCAAGTCAACATTTGTGGAAAACACATAGAACAATGGTAGGTACACAAAATTATTTTTCTTGCGTAAACAGCATTAATGTGCTGTAGTTTTGGGGGGAGTAGTGCGTCTACACCAGGTGTTTCAGCCGTTTCTAGGTGGGCTAGGTGTGCCTCATCTTTAACACGGCCTTCATCAGGACGGAGTTCTGTGTAGATTGAGGTCTGTGCTGCAGGGGAAGGAGACTACAGTCAGGGGGGTGTCTGAGCCAAAATTATTTAGTTTGAGTGAATCACGTGTGGTTGATGTAAAATCAAAAAGCACATAGCTTACCTATGGGTTAATAGATTTCACAGGCGCTAAATTTGAGATCTGCTAGCAGCATGGGCTGGTCTCTGTATGGTCCTGTTGCAAATAACAGAGAACGATTGATCCAACTGTGGAACTGTTGTAGTTCCAAAGGTGTCCCCTGCCATATAATAATCACGTCGTCAATGTATCTCTTCCATAATGAGATGTTTCCTAGGAAGGGGTTGTCTGGCGTGAAGACATGGTTCTTTTCGTAGCGGGCCATATATAGATTGGCAATGTCCGGGGCGAAAGTAGCGCCCATACTCACACCTTTAGTTTGTTTGTAGATTTGGTTCTGGAACAGGAAGAAATTTTCAGACATTGCCAATCTAGTGCACTCAAGGATGAAATTTGTGGGGGTAGAATCTAAGTCTTCTCTGGTGTTCAGGATGTCACGAATGGCTTCTAGACCTTCTTGTTGTGGTATCGATGTATATAGAGCCTCGACATCCATTGTGACAAGGAGGCTATCGGTGGTGAGGATGATGTCATCAAGTAAGTTAATAGTGTGTGTGGTATCCTTTAGGTAGGAGGGCATTTTGACTACAAAAGGTTTTAAAAAATAGTCTGTGTAAAGGGCCAAAGGTTCCAGGAGGGATTGACACGCCGATACAATCGGTCTACCGGGCGGTTTTTCTGAATTTTTATGCATCTTTGGGGTGATATAGAAGGCTGGGATGCGTGGGTTGGTTTTGTTCAAGAACATCTTCTCATCTTCACATATCCAACCTTGCGTGAGAGCGTGTTGAGTGAGGCTTGCAATTTCGTCTTGGAGGACCTTGGTAGGGTTGTATTCCAAAGGTAGGTAAGCTTCTCGGTCGCCCAGTAGTCGTAGGCACTCAATGTTGTAATCAGAGGTATCCCAAACGACTATGCTGCCCCCTTTGTCTGCGGGCTTGATTGTGATTGATCTGTCGGTTTCCAAATTTCTCATAGCAATCCTTTCTTCTTTGTCAAGGTTATCGCTGTAGAAGTTGTCTTTTTTAAAACCAGCTAGTATGGTCTTGGTGACTATCTTCTCAAAAGTTATGATCTCGACGGGAGTCGAGCCAGGTGGAGGATAGAACTTGGATTGTTCTTTTAAACCTGTAGTGTTGTCTGACTTATTCTGTGGTTGTTGTTGTCCAGTGTCTCTGCACGAAGGTAAGTAAACTTCAAAAAAATGTATGACCCCACCAGAATTAAGGCTCCTCGCCAAGGGTTTATCCTTCGTCCCCGCCCAAAAGGCACGACCTTTCGAGATTGAATTAGAACTGCGGAAATTCTTCAGAAATGTACGTTTGAAACATTTTTTTGAAGTTTACTTACCTTCGTGCAGAGACACTGGACAACAACAACCACAGAATACGTCAGACAACACTACAGGTTTAAAAGAACAATCCAAGTTCTATCCTCCACCTGGCTCGACTCCCGTCGAGATCGTAACTTTTGAGAAGATAGTCACCAAGACCATACTAGCTGGTTTTAAAAAAGACAACTTCTACAGCGATAACCTTGACAAAGAAGAAAGGATTGCTATGAGAAATTTGGAAACCGACAGATCAATCACAATCAAGCCCGCAGACAAAGGGGGCAGCATAGTCGTTTGGGATACCTCTGATTACAACATTGAGTGCCTACGACTACTGGGCGATCGAGAAGCTTACCTACCTTTGGAATACAACCCTACCAAGGTCCTCCAAGACGAAATTGCAAGCCTCACTCAACACGCTCTCACGCAAGGTTGGATATGTGAAGATGAGAAGATGTTCTTGAACAAAACCAACCCATGCATTCCAGCCTTCTATATCATCCCAAAGATGCATAAAAATTCAGAAAAACCGTCCGGTAGACCGATTGTATCGGCGTGTGAATCCCTCCTGGAACCTTTGTCCCTTTACACAGACTATTTTTTAAAACCTTTTGTAATCAAAATGTCCTCCTACCTAAAGGATACCACACACACTATTAACTTACTTGACGACATCATCCTCACCACCGATAGCCTCCTTGTCACAATGGATGTCGAGGCTCTATATACATCGATACCACAACAAGAAGGTCTAGAAGCCATTCGTGACATCCTGAACACCAGAGAAGACTTAGATTCTACCCCCACAAATTTCATCCTTGAGTGCACTAGATTGGCAATGTCTGAAAATGTCTTCCTGTTCCAGAACCAAATCTACAAACAAACTAAAGGTGTGAGCATGGGCGCTACTTTCGCCCCGGACATTGCCAATCTATATATGGCCCGCTACGAAAAGAACCATGTCTTCACGCCAGACAACCCCTTCCTAGGAAACATCTTATTATGGAAGAGATACATTGACAACGTGATTATTATATGGCAGGGGACACCTTTGGAACTACAACAGTTCCACAGTTGGATCAATCGTTCTCTGTTATTTGCAACAGGACCATACAGAGACCAGCCCATGCTGCTAGCAGATCTCAAATTTAGCGCCTGTGAAATCTATTAACCCATAGGTAAGCTATGTGATTTTTGATTTTACATCAACCACACGTGATTCACTCAAACTAAATAATTTTGGCTCAGACACCCCCCTGACTGTACTGTGGACGGTACGTGACCGGCACCCTTCATTACGGGACGCCCTGTTACGAGGTTCCCTTTGCGGGACCCGGTAAGGACACCTGGTGAAAACCAGGCGTCCTTGGCAGGTCCCGCGAGGGGACCAGGGAGCTAATAACGGGCCTGTTATTAACGGGCCCGTTATTAGCGCCCTCCCCATTCCCACTGAGCCATATGGGGGCTCAAATGGGAATGGGGATGGGTTTTTCCAATGAGGACTTACCGGGTCCTCCAAGGTTGGAATAGCCCGATAAATCCTCATTGGAAGAACCCGGTAGTGGAACCCGGTATGGAGGCCCAATATCTTTTACTGGCAAGCACAAACATGTGCACAGACCATGAGCATGACCCTGAAACCACATTCTAGGACAACCACCAGACACATGCTTACAGCCCTTTGAGTAAACTGCGGTCCACCTCTCACACATAAAGGACTAATCTAGTATTATCTCCTGCATATTTCCACTTAAGGAAGACTGATTGAGCCACTTGAATGATGGAAGAGGATAGCATTTTAGCATACATGTTGTAATCCTTATTCCAAAGTGAGATACATCTATATTTGGGGACAAGTGAGATGTTCTTTAGTTTTGCGGTTACAACATTTAAAGCATCAAATAAGGAACTCTTCATTGACACTTCTTTAGAAAGAAAAAAGCATACATGTTTAAGTATGGAAAAAGTTCTTGTGCAAATGATTTATAAAGTTCTCCAGGAAGGACATCTGGCCGAGGAACTTTGTTAGGCCATAAAGAACTAATAGTGTCTTGAATTTCAGATTATCGGATTATATAGTGAGAGATGAAACTACTCAGACTCCTCAGGGGTACACCAATCAGGAAGAAATCGCTTTATCCCAGCAACACCAGGGACAAAATCAGAGAGACCAACCACTGATTGACTAGGCGATCAGGTGACGAGAGCATGGTACGTCACATATGAACTCCTTGAAGCGGAACAGCAAAGAGCACAGACCAGCCATTGACCAACCCCTCTGCCTTCCTACTCGTGTACTCCCCTAGCTTGCCAATTACTGTGCTAGCCTTCCACACTGAAGTACTGACCTATAATGCATTTGCTCCTGCTGCTGCTCCTCCTACTCACATCTCCCTACACTTTCTCCAATCAGGCTACAACTTCCTCCTTTCCTTTCCCCATCATAAAACTCATGTCTTAAACTCCATCTCTCTTTCATCTACTTCCAAAAAACAATGGCGATAAGCAAACCATTCATCCCCTAACATCTATCCACCTCTGAGACTCAACTTCTCTACTCTTCCTTACCACATTAACTGAACATTGCACTCTGGAATGCTCAGTTCATAAGCAACAAAACTTCCTTCATCATTGACTACTATCATGCCAGCTCTCCTCCCCTTGATCTCCTTGCTATCACTGAAACCTGGATTTCTCCACCTGACACTTCCACGCTGGCCACCTTACACGACTCCAAACTATCCTTCATTTACTCTCCTCGTCCGACTGGCAGAGGTAGAGGCTTTGAACACCTACATTACCACTTCATCACCTCACAAATCTCAAAGGCCACATCCTCTCCTACCTCTTTGAATTCACCATCTCTACTATTGCTCTGCCTCACCCGGATCACATCATCTCCATCTATCACCCTCCAGGTCCCACTTAACCATTCTTTGATGAACTTGGGCAACTTCTAAATTCTCTTTCACTAATCAATACTTCATTCTCTTAGGTGACTTTAACCTTCCCTCTCCAACCACTTCTCAGAAAATCTGAACTTCATTATTTTCTTAATAACCACACTCTCCATTCTATCCATAACCTACCAAGCCACACCAGGGGGTGGGGAGGGACTCTTTGGAGCTCTAATGTATCTCCACCTCTCTCTCAGCCACTAATACTACGTCACACCATAACTATATTTTCTTGTTTACTCCATTCTTTCCACCACCATCTCCTTTGCACCCACTGACCTCTCCTGACCACTTGCCTCAACTATTACTAAAAGGAAATATAAACCTTCTGAGCTTCCTCCTTTTCTCTCTGACCTACAGTTCTCACTCTCCTCCTTCACACCGGATGCCTCTTCCACTAACACTGCTTTCTCCAGTTTCCAATCCCTACTATATAAGAGGACGCCTCTCACTTGCCACTGCTAACTTTCACCTGTAAGTATAAGCGTCCTCAACCATGGGTCACCCCATTAATATGCTCTCTCCACACAGACATGCATCAGCTGCTGCACAAATTGAAGCATACCCACTCTCAAGAGGACCAGCAACTCTACCCCTCTGCCCTGAACTCTCTCAAATCCTATCTTGATAGAGTGAAAAGAGAATTCTACCTCATTGATTCTCACTCCAACCATCCTCGCTGGCTACAGGGCACCCTAAACTCACTCCCCACTCCTCCTAAATCTATGATTATCAACTCCAATCTAAAAGCGAATAACCTAGCTGAATACTTTGCTGGCCTTACTCACATGCCCTCCTCCTACATTCTGCACTCTGCCTACTCTACCAGCATCCTCTGCTTTTAACCCCAGTCACACTAATACTGAAGAAGTTCTATCTCTACTGATGAAGGCTAACCCCTCATGTGTCCCATCAGACCCTCTTGCTCTTCAGCTAGTCAAGCCTATTGCCCCTTTGGTGGCCTCTCACCTCGCTAAACTTTTCAAGCTGGCATTCTGCTCTGCTTGCTTTCCCCTATATTTTCAAAATGGCCACAGTCAGCCCTCTCCCAAAAAAGGAAGCGGCTGACCAGAGTCTACCAGCTAACCTTTGTCCTGTGTCCCTACCAGCTCAGTACATTATACTGCTCAAAAAGGTTGTGTTCAACCGTCTTACACATTTTGTAGACATCCACAATCTTTCAGACCCACAACAAACAGGTTTCCGCTCCTGCCACTACAGGAAAACTCCCCTACTCCTCCATGCTGGAAACCTCAGTGTTATCTATGACCCTTCTCACACCTTCTCTGCTTTCATCTCCAAAACTGCAATTGTGTCTTGCCTCAACCTCCTAAATATTGAAAATCAGGCACCTCCTTTCTTTCAACTCTGCCAAACATCTCTTAACCACTTGTGTCTTCTCTAAACTGGACTACTGTTCCAGCATCCTCTTTGGTCTCCCCAACTACGCTTTCCATCCTCTCTACAAGATCATTAACTTCACAACCAGCACTCTCTTTGAACTCCCTCACTTCACACCTACTCCCTCTTTCCGTCACCAGGCTGGGAGCCATGACGACGCAAAACAAGGCTAGACTTCAATTTCTTCTCCTGGTTCACAAATATATCCACGGTAAGGCACCCCCTTATCTCTGCTCTGCCTCCTCGACTACACTTGTGGCACCTCGCCTTCCCTGTGCTTCCTCTCGCTTCCACTCTTTCTCTCTTCTTGCACAGAACTATCTTCCCTCTGACATCTGAGAAACAGCCCACAATGACTTGTTCAAAACCAAACTGAAAGCCTACCACCTCACCTCCAAGTTACCCCCTTAATCTACCTTTCATCGGCCCTCAAGATAACATGTGTCCTCACCTCTAACCTGCCTCTGTCACTCACTTTCACTATCTCCACTCTAGCACGTCATCCATCGTGGTCATATCGCAATACAACTGGCTATACCACCTACCTGCACTTAAAACATTTTATTGCCCTTAATCTATGTATGTTCAACCATGTATTGTCCCTGGTGACTGTTCACTTTACTCCCCTCCACAATCTGGTCAGAATGTCACTCACACTCTTGAAAGAAGCGCACTGCTTTCCCATCAAATCTGATAACTATTTTTTTTGTTTTCTTTTTTAACGTGCATATTAGTTTACAGATGAAACTTTTACACAACGAAAAGATCATACATGTGACAAAATTACATTAATAAGTAAAAAAAATACAATATACAAAGACAATCAAAATTCATCATCACTTAAGCAGTTTAAAACAACTTTATGTCGACATCGAAGGAGGCACTTGGACTGGACTTGAATTCAGGTTATATCAAACTTCAGCACCTTTATGTTTGCTTCTTTAATACTACAATGCAAGCTTCGGTATTGAGCGGTTCTCTCGCTCCAGCTGCAAGTAATTTACAGCAAAAAGATTCAAATAGTGTAAAGTTTAACAACCACGAAGCTGACAGAACAGCCAAAAATACTGGAATAAATAGAAAATCGAGGAAACAAAAGCAAAGCCCAGCACCTAATACTGTTGTTGTCTTGGAAAGATTGTCAAAAACTTCAGATGGTTTAATTTTGAATCGATCGGCTGTAATGAAAATCTTACAGTACATTCCACAATTAAAGACTATAAAATCTAAGGAAATTCTGACTGTAAGTTTCCCAAGTGAGTCAAAAGTTGACCTGGTTGAAATTGTGACCAACTCTATGGTTCGTGCCTCGATTATGTTAGAGGCTACTGAGAATTTCAGGCTTTTGGGCTTTAAAATTGGAAGACAAGTGCCAGCTGAAGCCTCGGCAGTTCTGATCTGGTATAGTGAAAAAGGGGACAACCCCTCAAAAATCAGGGGGAACGAGAGAGATAAAGACTTTCCAAAATTTGCATTAAGAGAAGAGAGACAATGCAAAAAACTGAAATGATAACAGTTGGTCCACACAAAATACTGACAAAGGGAAAGAGATGCCCATTTCCAAAGCAATAATCGAAATGGCCAACATAGAAAAAAACATAATGCCGTCCCACGAAAACGACAGTATAGAGGCCTTAACAACGAGTTATGAAAAGGATCATCTAAATAAAATCAAAATAACAATCAAAAGTACTCAGCATATAGACCAGCAAATAATCCCAAATTTAAAATCTAAGGCTGATCCCAAATACTGGAACTGGCTGGCAAGATCTCTTGCAATAAAGACAAAAAAGTAGCTGACCCAGAGTTTGGATGAAGAGTTGTGGAAAATCAGCAGTTGGAACACCAGAGGTTTTCACCATCTCTTTAATGAATTCAACCAAAACATCAGCAATCTTGAAATCATATGCATAAAAGAGTAATGGTTAAACGTTCCACCTCTGGTTGATGGATACACTGTTTTATTTAATCCAGCCAAAAAAGGATATGAGTGGTAGGCCGTTTGCTGGATTAATGACCATGATCAAAAACGGGCCTGGATTAACTGTGATTGAATCTTTAAACAAATTCATATATACAGTCAACCATAGTACAAATTGAGTCTGAAAAACAAAAATTGCCACAGATCATACTAATATTAAACTTATATTGGAATCCCCTAAAGAAGGAAGGAGAACAGTTTGTAGACCTAATTACGGATTGCTTGGACTCCAAAAGAGAGATTTATCATGATATAGATATTATCATCTGCAGTGACCTCAATGCTGACTGCTTTGAGGAAAAATCAAATAGGAAAGGCCAGCAAAAAGGGAAAAAACGTGAGAGCAGACAAAATTGGAATGAAGAAATGGAAGTCATGAGACTCCACAGATTGAATGGAAACATGAAAGGGGATATCCCACCTGCTGAAACATGGTCTAACGGCAAAATAGGACAAATATTGGATTACATGTTGTCTCGGAAAATCTACTAACAAAAAAGCACGCGTGGGCGCCAAAGGTTGAATTGGAAACAGGTCAAAATCATCTAAGATTAAAACGTAAAGATGTAGTAACCGTAATACAGAATCTTGAAAAATGCTAACTTAAAGAAGTAAAGTCCGTAGAATACAATGTGACCCTACAGAGCTTTAAAGAAATATCAAGTAAAGCAATGAAACCGGAAAGTAAGACAATGCATATGATATACAAGTAATGACATAAAAAAAGAATTACGGAAAGATCTATATTCGATAAAAGTATCGAATTACCTTGAAAAAAAGGAATTTATCTGGAAAAGAAAACAAAAATAAAAAAATTGGCAAAAGTCATATAGAGCGTTGTGAAGGACCAGAGGGGGGGGGGTCTGTACTTCTGCCCTCTATTTGGTAGAGGAGAGGCACAGAGGACCCCTGCCAAGATTCTCCATAAGGTAGCAATGGACGAGAAATCAAGCTTCACAGGAGGTGATGCGGGACGGTTCTTAAGTACAGTGTAGTCCCCAAGAACCCACAAAAGAATGTCCGCACACTGTATTAGTTAAAACACAGTCTTTATATAATTAATATTCAAGGTTATGTACAATATCACAATAACTCACTTTGTACTCAGTTATCTATAATGGCAAATATACAGTTCTACGTGGTACCACAATTACTATTAGATCTCTTTAAAGTGCATCAACTGTACGGTTAAATGGCACACAAATCAGTTTGTAAAGGAAACCAACAATAGAGGTAAGAGGAAAGCAGTTGGTTAGAACAATTGGCTTAATACTGGCTCCGATACCTAGACACAGTTCTGTGTAGAGATCCCCCCCACCCAGGCAACCTGTAGAATAAAGATATATCACAAGCCCGGCCATATATTGTTCACACAAGACTTTCCAATAGTTTTGCAACCCCAAAGTACCTGGCGTTGTAGCATCCCTCGTCGGGGAATCGACGGCCCTTCTTGAGTGCCCTCCCTTTAAGGCGGAGTCACAGGTCGTCGAACGTCCGACAGAGAACAGGGTGAACTACGGCAGTGAAGTGGCAGCTTCGTTCCTAGCGGTGCTCGTTGACGAGGGAACGTAAACGTCCTGCAAGGAGGAGGCGTGTGGAGCACCTCGATGTCGATAGTTCTGGATCGCAAAGAGTTGGAAGAACTGTGGCCCTGCAAGGGTGTCGAGTCATCGGCGTCTATGTGGTCTTTGGGTGGCGGGAAACCCACGGGCGGATACTCCTCGGCGCGTCGACGGCCTGGCCTTCTCCAGCGGGATCAGATGGGCGAGGATGCAGATGAGAGTTTCCTTGGATCAAAAGTTCTTAGGCAAACGGGAGCATGGCAGCTCTGGTCGGCGACAACAGTCGTCGACAGTGGCGGATAACAGTCCGAACGCTTATCCTTGGGATTCCGCTGCAGTCCCTGTCTCGGGTGGGCAGCCTGTCGTAGGTCTGTCTACCAGGGAGCTTTGGCAAAGATCAGCTGGTGCACGATGGTCCCTCATAGCTTGGGAAGAGGGCGCCTTACCAGGTCCTCTCTGGGCCAGTCCTTGGAGACACAGCAGCTTTCAGATTGATGAAGGAGAGCGACAGCAATTCTTCTCTTCCAGCAGGGCTTCAAGGTCAAGCTTCAGTTTCACTCAAGTTACTAACACATATTCTAGCAGTGAGAGGCCCCCAGATATACTAGTTGGTCTCCCATTCATTCTGTTGGGTCACACTCAGACAAACAATCAGCCAATCAGGTGCATAGTGCATTCAGGCCATTCACTTCTCTCCAGACACACACAACAAGTTATGTGTATTGGGACAAGTACCCAGCCATTCAACACTCCACACTGCATTCATACCAGTTTCGGGCAGGGCCATTTTCATTGTGTCAAACACCAGATACTAGACCTCCACAACACAGAATGCATATTCGTCGCACACTCCATTCACCCAGGTCCCACCCACAGCTCCAGCCAGACTGGTCGGCACTTCCCCACACTACCACATATAGAACTTCCACCCAACAGTCAGTCAGAGGGAAGGGACAGAGACAGGGCTTCACGGGACTTCGGGAAGATCAAGGTAACAGGCGATGGAGGGCAAGAGGCCATGGGGGGCATCTTATCCCCATCAGGAATCTACCGATTCCAATGACAGGGCCTGGGCAGCCCAATATGGAGGACGCTCAGGGCACCAGTCATTTCCGCACGGAACTGCCATCAGCCCATGCCCTGCTCTGTAGGCCACACACAGGTGTCCAAAAACATACACTAGGGGCACAGTGTTGTACCTCCACCCATGGGTGCCATAAGGGTATCCCATGGGTCTGTTCACCAAAACCAAAAGAGAGAGCTGCACCGCCAGGAGTCCCACGTGAACTCCTGCACGGAAAACACGACAGAACACATGATAACAGGCAGTAAAGGACAAGGATATGTAGGCCCTGTCCCTCCGATGCATTTCCAGCATCACAAGCGTCATTACTGCAACACGATGCAGAACACATGCAGAAAGCTCTGTCAAATTCAAATAGTAGAAACGTATGGGACTTATTGAATGAGAAGTAAATGACCACAGATTCATGCCTTGTAAATCCCATATCGGAAACCATCTGGATCAGCCATTTTGAAAAATTGTTCAATAATTCAGAAAAAATCTTTCCTACAAGTCAAGAACAAGTTCAAGCTGATGAAGCATGGAATATTAAGGTTGACAATGAAGATATAAAGATCTTGATTAAAAAGGCCAGCAACTCACAGGCTCCTGGCCCGGATGGCTTATCTAACGTAGTACTGAAATTAGACCCAGAAAAATGGTCCAAGTACTCCGAGATACTCTTTACCAGGATTGTCAAATCTGGAAGAACTCCCAAATCATGGAAATCAGCTATTATTGTCCCCATTTTAAAAAAAGGGAATCGCATGGAGCCGGGAATCTATCTACCAATTGCTCTGCTTGATTGCATAGGGAAGATCTTTGCTTCACTACTCTTAATTCGCCTAAAAAATTGATCAGAGACACAAAATGCACATGACAAACGCCAATCTGGCTTCGTCAAACAAGTAAGTTGCAGTTTAAATCTTTTGATATTAGCATTGATGAAAAAAAGAGCTTTCACCAATAAACAAAAATTGTATTTGGCTAGCATCGATCTTCGCCAAGCATTTGATAGCATAAATCGAAACCAGCTATGGAAGAAATTAGAAGCGAAAGGATTCCCAACGGATCTCCTAAAAGCTATAAAAGATCTGTATACCAATACATCAATAAGAATCAAGTTGGATAAATGTGTCAATCTATCTAAAGATATTGCGACATTGAAAGGCCTGAAACAAGAGTGCCCATTGGCTGCCACTCTTTTCTGCTTCTACATAGAAAATATACAATATATCTTTGACAACAAAAGATCTTTTCCGCCAAAAACAAATGGCTTTCCAGTTGGTTGTTTGCTATATGCAGATGATTTGATCATCTTAGATCATACTCAAGTGGGCCTACAACGAGCCTTAAACTTGGTTGAGAAATATGTATCTGACAAGGATTTACAAATAAATGCAGCCAATTCCGAAATTTTGCTATTCGGCGATAAAAGATGGAAAAGGAATAAAGGTGCAAAATGGAAACTGAATAATGAACAAATAGAGCTGAACAGTGAAATAAAGTACCTAGGAGTACAGCTAAGCTCAGGCAGGAATGAAGATCCATGGAAAAATATGCTAAAGAGCAAATCAAAACAACTAATGGCTCAAGCGAAAATTATCAACAAAAGGTATGGTAAATTCTCACTTCAACCTGTAATTATATTCTGCAGACATAAAGTAATACCATCATTAGTATTCTGCGGAGAGACTTTTATGAATATTAGAGAACATTTCTGGAATGCCCTGGAAGGGCTATTTTGGAAAACCATCTTACCAGTACCAAAAGCCATACCGCTGACTGTGATCCGCCACAAACTTGGCCTGACAGCCTTATATGCGCTCATTGTATATAACAAGCTCATGTTATGTAGAAGGACAGCGATCTTTGTGCCATCACAATTCGAAGTGCTGCAAGAGAACAGCAATAGCTTTACAGAGAAGGTAGTAAAGAATTGGAAAAAGGAGTGTGATCAGATGCTTGAGCATTTGGGCCTCGGTGTAAACACTCTAGTAGAAAACCCAAAATTGGTTAAAAGAACGATATGGGCTGACGATTGGTTTAAAACGGAGACAAAAAGATCGGCATCAAAAATTCATACATTACTAAAAACAAATTGGGGTGTGATGACTATAACACCCGAGTATTTGAGAAAATTCCCCCATCACAAACAAAGATTTATTGTTGTGGTTTAGATTGAATGTTCTATACAATAAAACAACTATGGCTATAGCAAGGAACCAACATGCACAAAATGTAGATTGTGCAAGCAAAAGGAAGAATCTTTAAGCCACTTGACACTACTCTGCCCTGAACTGAGAGAAGCAAGACATATCTATCTCAGGAGTAACATTGTGGATCTATGTGGTTTTGATGCAGAAAAATTGTGGAATTTGATATACGATTGTAGAAACCCAAGAATAAATTATGCGACAACTAAATTCCTGGAACAAGCATTTAAGGTGTTAGAAGACTTTGAAAAAGGATATAAAATAGTCGCAGCAGATGGAAATTAAAATCGTCCACAGGCCCTGAAAAGAAACCAGAAACCCGGCTCCAAAAAAACTCCATATATTGGACAGATAGATTTTTAGCCTTTTCTTTGTTTTTCATTTATTTTTTGTCTATTGTTATGTTATTTTCCCTCAGTTGAACTGTTTATTTCTTATTTCATTTGTTCTTGCTATGTCGTTGTTTTTAAATTAAGTTTGTAGATAGTGAAAGCTTTGCAATAAACCATGTACACTTAATAAAAATAAAAAATAAAAATACCACTACGTTAAGATCATTTAAATATCTAAATAAGGTCAGTGACAGGCATAGTTTGTGCCCAGAGACAATCCGCTACCAGAATGCTTCTGTGTGTAGCCACCTAGCGTTGTATATACATTCATTAACATACTGTCTTATTAATCCCAGCAAACCCTGGCATTCAATGACAATGTGCCTCAAACTTTCCTGCATACCTGGTACTTTCCACTAGTCACAACTTGGCTTCGGAGGGTCACCCCCCACTGCTAACCTGTTTTATTTCCCCCTTAAATAGTAGGATTTACCTGAATCTGATGGTCTGCGTTCGCCATGCCCCATCAGGTATAGCATTCAAGTATTTCGGGACAGTACCATAACTACGTAGGTCCCATTTTACATGCTCATTTACCAGCCCTTAATGGAGATCAGCCCTAATTCGTAGCGTATGACCCGATTGGGCAGAGAATTTGCCAGGTTGAGAGAACATTGCCATATAATTCCCTCAATTAGTCCAAGATCAATATTCTCTGCCAATGGGTTGATTTCCAAGCCATATAGCAAAGACGCTTTTGTCCCAAATAAACATGTATTAAGGATTCAACAGAAAAGCGACAATATTAAAATGTATGTGCTTCATTTGGGGTACAAAGCTTTTTGACTTTGCTGCCAGGTCCATAAAAACAGCTTCTTTAGTTGGATTGGATTGCAAATAAAAACCCAATAAGTCAGCACGTTTGTTAATTCAAACACCTTATTACCTGCGCACCATGTGGAGCCATGTTTTTCAAGCCTTTTTTCCTAAATTCGATAACTTGTTTTTGTTACCTTTAACTTCGTAACAAATCGTTGTCGGCTGCATATTTGACAAAGGAATTCACTAGACGTTTGAGCCCAATCTGGGCATAATCGAGCAGGAGAATGGCGGCGGAAGCTAGCCAGGATAATTTAGATGCACCAATAACCGGTGGGGCAAAGGCCATTTATTTTTATTAAGATATTTTTATTGGCATTTCTTTAAACATGAACTTCGGGATTTCAACATTATCCCTTTCCCCCCCACCGTCTCCTCTTGCCCCTCACCAGTTATGCTGTCCTTGATTTCCCCTCTGCTTCCACTCTTAATGCTTCTGTCTCATCCTGTAAACATGTCCAGAATGCGGATTTTATGTGGGCACCACTGCATCATATAGTCACTTTTTATTTTATTTTATATGGTTTGTACAAACCTTTAAAATATTTACACACATCAACAAACAACAAATAACATACATCCCACATCATCAACTCCGCTCCCCCCGGGCCAGGTCCATGCAAGTCCATTATTCCCCAATGATCCTTTGGCCGCAACTCGATAGTCACTTTGTAGATAGTCTATCGCCTCCCCCCAGTCTGAAGCGAATTCTTTCCGGGCCCCTTGTATGTTATATGTGATTCTCTCCATCGCCACATATGTCCAT
Source organism: Ambystoma mexicanum (assembly GCF_040938575.1). Lineage (NCBI taxonomy): Eukaryota > Metazoa > Chordata > Amphibia > Caudata > Ambystomatidae > Ambystoma > Ambystoma mexicanum. The sequence continues at coordinate 1,093,316,851 of NC_090932.1, forward strand.
ATCCTCTGTAGCCACTCTTGGTTGTATGGGGTGCCTTCTGTTTCCATTTCTGTGCTATTGCTAGCCATACTACTGCGAGGAATCCCATGAAGTTTCTTTTTTGTGTCTTTGTCAATGACCTGTCTCGGGGATCCCACATGCCACACATCCATACCTCTTCTAGATTTTCTGCTCCCTTGAAGATTCTTTGCATTTGGGCTTTTACCTCAGTCCAGAAGTGTTGTAGTTCCAGGCAGTCCCACCAGATGTGTCTCCAGTTACCCACTGCGTCACATCCTCTCCAACATTTATCTTGCGATGTGTTGAACATTCTGTGGAGTCTTTCCGGGGTGTAGTGCCATTGTATCATTATTTTAGTCCACGCTTCTCTTGTTTGGATCGCCCGTGTCCATTTGGGGATTGTTTGCCAGATGTACGTCCATTGTTCCCTCGTGATTTCTTTCCTTAACGTAGTTTCCCATTTCTTCATATATTGCCATTTTATTTCCTCTGCCTGGGCGTTTATGAATTTATATATGGTGGAGACAAATATTTTTCCCCCGTCTGGGTCATCATATATGTTTCAAATGGAGTCAGGGCCCTTGTTATTGCTTGTGTTGTTCTAGGAGTAGTGAGCCAGTGGTGAAGCTGTTCATATTGGTATCTATCCTTTTCCATGAGGCCCAGGAGGTCCTGGTATTCAATGTATGTTCTGATCTATAGGCCATCGTACATGTCTCCCACTTTCGTCCAAACTGCTTCCCACCATTTCCGGAATGCTTGTTTTTCCGTGCCCGGGAGGAATTCTTATTGTGAGTGTTTCTTTCTTGGTTGCTCTGTCCCATATTTCCAGGGTTGTACTCATGATTTCACTTATTCGGACATTTTGATGTCTGTGCTCGGGTCTGATCCATACTAGGTGGCGCATGTTTGATCTTGCTACCGCTCTATCCTGTGCCTCCCACAGTTTTTCTGATGTGTTTGGGATCCATTCGCTCAGAACCCACATCTGTGCTGCCTCGTAGTACTTCCGGAAATGGGGGAGTGCCATGCCTCCTTCTGACTTTTGTGCTGTGAGTGCCTGATGTGATAGTCTCGGGGGTTTTGTTTTGCCAGATGTATTTAGTTCAGATATGCTGCCTGTGCCTCTTCTTTCGGTTTATCCGATGTGTACAGTTTCTGGTAGTAGTCCCTGAATATTATTTTAATGTCTTTGATTGTGTCTTCTTTATTCCATGTTCGTCTTTTAATATTTTTACCATTTGTTTTTGTTGTTTCCCATTTAATTGTCTTGCCAGCAGTTTATCCTCTTTGTTTGAGTTCATCGCATACCAATGTTTCAAGTGGAGTAGTTGAGTTTCCGCTCTTTTGGTTCTGAATGCTTCTAGCTGGCTCTGGACATGTCGGTATTTTCTCTTTATTTTCAGAGATCTGTTCTCTGCCATTTCTTCTCGGATCTCTTCCAATTTATTTTCTCATTTACTTTCCCATTTACTTGATTGCTTGTCTTTCTGTGCTTTGAGGGCTATTATTTGTCCTCGTATCACCGCTTTGAAGGCTTCCCAGAGGGTGATTTGTGAGACTTCCGGAATGTCGTTTTGTTCGAAATATTCTGTTATTTTCTCTCTGATTGTTTCTTTCATTACCGGATCTTGTAAACTTTCTCTTGGCATTGTCCAACGCCATAGACAGGAGCGTTTGCGGATCTTGGGGAGTGAAATCCACAGCGGGGCATGGTCGGATAGCGAAATTTTGCCTTTTTCTATGTCCTGAATCTCCCCTACTAGGCTCCCGGTAACCCAGATATAATCGATTCTTGAGCTTGTGCCATGCACGTTTGAGTGGTATGTATACCCCTGGGTTGTGCCTCTGATTCTCCGCCATACGTCTTCCATGGCCATCTTATTCATCATCTCCTTTAGCGCTTGTGACAGTGTCCCTTGTTGCGTGTGCCTGGGGTTTGAGCGATCTTCCCTCGGGTTACACGCGAGGTTGAAGTCTCCTGTCAGAATCACTTCTCCTACTGCAAAATGTTCCAGTTTGTTCAGGGTGTCTCTTATGAATCTGTCCTGGCCCATGTTTGTGGCGTATAACTTTGCTAATGTCAGTGGGCGATTTTTGATCTGAACTTTCGCAAATAGGTATCGTCCTTTTTTATCTGTCATTGTTCCTCGTATTTATACGTTGAGTTGATTGGCGAATGCTATCATGACCCCCTTTTTCTTCTCTTCATCGTTGGCTTGGAGTATTTGGCTGTAGCCTCTTATACGGATTTGACCTTTTCTTTTTTTCTGTATATGTGTCTCTGGGAGCATTATTGCATCATACTTCTCTCTGTGTAGGAAATGTTCCGTTTATTTCCTTTTTACAGGAGAGTTCAGCCCTCTGATATTATATGTTAATATTTTCAGCCCCATCCTTTCCCTTGAGTCATTGATTTCCCATGTCTCTTGCCGTGTGGATCGCTGTAATGTCCATTGATAACAGTGTTTGGAACTTTTCCCCCGTGAACCTCTCCTGCAACTCTCCCTCCTTCTCTCCATCCCTTCCCCCCCCCAACTTTTTCCCTGAGGAGTGCTATGGGCCCTATGGTTGCTCGGGCGTCCTGCCTTCGCTCCATGCCCTCTAGTGACTCAGGTTTTAGCATTGCGCAGGGGGTCCTAAACCCTGCTTGTATCGTGTGGGTTCCAAGGGTGGCCTGCGGCTCTGCCACTTCCTCATGTGTCCTCTTGCCCTTTCATGTTTCCCGTCTCTCTATGTAGCATCTCCTTCCTGCCTGTCTATTCTTGAGTCCTCCATGTCCGGGGGTGGTATTATTTGAGCTCTGGTTTTAGGGATTAGAGTCTTGTCCTTCTTGTCCCTGTCTGCCAGACTCTCGGCTCTCGTCTTCCTCTGTGGAGCTCTCTGTCCTTTAGAGGCTCCATCTCTTGTTCTTGCATGCCCAGAATCTTGAGACCTTCCTCGCAGGTGGTGATACGGTGTTGTCTTTCCTCCCACGTGAAGAGGAGGCCAAATGGAAAAGTCAATTTATAGCGCACTTGTTTCTCCGTTAGGTATTTTGTTATCTGGGACATCTCAACTCTCTTCGCTTCCTGAGCGTGGATTGCGCGAGATCCTGGAATAGCAGTATTTCTTTGCTATTCATTCTTATGTGATCTATTGTCCTGGATTTTCTCAGGATTTGTTCTTTTTGTATGTACTGAGTCATTGCAACCAGTACGTCTCCTGGGCGGGCCCCGGGTTCTCCCGATCTTCAGGGGCCTACTCTATGTATTCTATCTATCTGGGTTTCTTCTCCTGAGCCATCTGTGAGTATGTGTTGGAACACCCGTTGTACTGCCGTGTGGAGGTCTTTATCCTCAACCATTTCCGGCATGTTCTTTATTCTTATGTTTGACCTCCGGGATCGGTTTTCTAAATCTTCACATTGGGTTTCTAGTTCTAATGCAAGGTGTGCCAGTCGTTCTTGTGCCTCAGCGTGTTGAAGCGTTTCCTCGTCTATGTCCTGGACCGTTCTCTCCAGTTTGTCTTTTCTCTCCTCTAGATTCCCTATGTCCCTCTTCAGTTCCTGGATGGCTTGTTTCAATTCCCCCTTCATGTTTTCGAACTGTGCCTGTGTGGAGGACATGAATTGGTCCTGGAATTCTTTAAACCACGTTTTCATATCGTCTTTCGAGGCTATTTCCGCGTCTCCTTTCTGCTCTGGTGTAGATTTCTCCTTGCCCTTCTGCGCGTTTGATTTTGAGGGTGCACCTTTGTCTGTGCTCCAGAGTTAGATCAAGTCCTGATCTGGTTTGGTTCTGCTGTTGCTAGAAGGTGTCGCCTGTTGCCCCTGCTGAATCCTGGGTTTTGACATGTGTGTGCCTCCTTTGGTATTTAGGTGTCTCTATTTTTCCGCAGTGGCTTTGGATTACGGGTGGGAGCCTACTCCGCTGTGTGTGCCCTGATGGGCTATCTTGGCCCTACCAGATTCTTATATGTGCTTGTTGATCAGGAGCTTTTCTGCCTCTTATATCCCGTGAGTGGGTTCTCTGGCGGTGTGTAATTAGGCCCGTGGGGAGTGGGCAAGCTCTTGGGGATTGCCTTCTCTGTTAGCTTGATGGGATGTGTATTCAGAATCCCTTATGAATGTTGTTGTCCCCACGGATCTGGCTCTCTGCCTCAGGTCCTCGCTGTATTCTATGTTCAGATGGGGCCCCTCTTGGGGGGGGAGGGTTTCCCTGTTTTTTCCTGTCCCTTTTTCTTACTCAGAGAGCCCGGCTTCTCTTCCTGTTGGGCGTAGGGGCTCCAGTTGCACTTTTATAAATTGGGATCTATGGGAGCTGGCTCCGGTGTCTCTGAGTCCTGAGGTAGCCTCCCCTTCGGGCTGAGCCCCCTTCTGGAGGGGCCTTCTTCCCCTGTCTCTAGGTCAGGGCCTGCCGCTTACTGTGTTGTTCGCATTGGGGTAGAGCGGGGGCTTGATTGTTGTTTCCGGGAGGTTCTGCAAGGCTCCCCTCCCCAGGTTATCTTGGGTAGCTTAACTCGAGCCTCGCTTCCCCGGGGGTGAGTGTTTCATACCTGGGGATGGCGGCCTCTGCTACGCATGGTGTTCGCCACGGCGGGTCCCCTTCCGATGTGTGCCTGTGGATTTCTGCAAGAGCGTTGCAGGGGGCTCCTCCTCCTACTCACCGCTCCACCTCTCGGATGTGCCTTAGGCGCTTCTCCGCTCGGGACTGTTCTGCGGGGTTGTGTTCCTTCTTCCGCGGTTCGGGCCTCGCCCTCTGCTACGTGCCACGTCCAGATACGCTCTGTTGATCAGCCTGGATCCCGGTATCGGTCTATGTCTCGGGGCCTCTGCTAAAGTTTTCCGGGTCTCTTTTCCTGGTGGGAAATTCTCTGCCACGGAGTCAAGAGACTCCTTCATGCAATTTGCTTCTTCAGAAATTCCACGCTTCTGGGCTTCTTTGAGGCGGGCCCGAGGGTGAGCTTCCTCTCCAGGTGAAGTCAGGTCCGCTTCTCACCGTAGTTGCGTCATTGAACGCCGACTTCTCTTCCTGCTTCTCGCCTACCGCAGCATACTTGAAGGGAGCTACGCTTCAGAGGGCAGAATGACTGCTAGCTATATTTCTTTATTATTGCGGCCCGAGCTGGGGGACGGAGCTCCGCTCACGCACGTCTACCCGGCCTGGCCGCCATCTTGGAATATTCGCAAAGGCCATTTTTGACAGTGCCTTACTCATGTCTGATACATACAGGTTAAACAGGCAGATTGCCAGCACACAGCCCTCAGGAAGTCCATTCTCTAAGTCCACTGCGTTGCCGATATCCCCCCCGATACCTATTGTACGTTCTTTTGTGATTAAAAGAACATTGGTCTTCCCTGCATATAAATAAATATGGTCAGAAAGCTTTGGCAAATTCAATAGACTCCTCTACCAGACTCATGAATAGGAGGAGCAGGTCGCGAGTATAGTTCAGAATAAACCAGCAACTTGCTTCATAATATCTTTTGATGATGAAACTGAGGACCCATCAGATTTTTCAATGGAAGTATCTGTGCTCTCTTTTTCTGTGCACATAAGTAATTGTCTAGCGATCTGCCCAATCTATGAGTAGTGAAATAGTACTTTGACTTTTCATCAGTGACAGCATAACCAGATTTTCTTTTTATTGGTGAGCAAAATGTATTCATATCTGTATTTCCCTAAATTAAACCAATGGGAATTCTGTTAAATTGTTAAAAAAAAAAAAAAAACTTTACTCATAAGCCATATCACCGTCAGTGTAGGAATTTGGCATTAGAGACCTTATTAAAAGGCAATGGCTCCCACACCAAACAGGCATCCCAGTGAGTCACTGGAAGTTTTCAAGACATCAATATCTGTAAACGAAATAGTCTGCAACCTTTAGAAGTCTGGATCTATTAGAAGGAGAGAGAACGATATCAAAACGTAACCTCCATCTATTTTATCACAAACCTATCTTTGAAGATCAACGTGAAAATATATAATTGCAAAACCTGAAATATAAATATGTTCAATTCAACATTAGAAATATTGCCTACGAGCCAGTAAATAATATATTCGGCCAAATGTGATGAAGTCACTGTGGCCATACCACCAAGGCAGATTGGGGAAGTTTCGGGGTCCGAAGGAGCAACCTGATGCGACTTCCAATAATGGTATATTGAGGATCCCCAGAACTGCCTCAGTCCTTCCAAGGCTGGCAAAAGAGACGTACAGCAGATGTCTCATGCAGATAGCTGGCAAAAAACCTATAGTCAGGTTAGAAAGTTCACATGATCAGAGTTAACTAGGTCAGGCTGCAGCCATTACACTTATGTCTGACTAACATAGTGGGCAGATTAAATGGACCAGCAGAAACATCTCTTCACCTGGACTTTAGGAGGTGAACTCTTTACGCACAAGGGGAGGAGGTGGGCACAAGGAGCCATGGCAAGAAGAAACTAGGAAGGAACAGGTCAACCAACCAGAGCCCTTAGTGCACCCAGTTACACACAGTATAGAAGGCAGCCAGTCTAAACTAGCATTGTGAGGGAGAGGATGGCATTCCCGAGAATCACAGTAATATCAGATGAGCTGGAGGAGAAGAGAGTAAGAGGGTGAGAAAAGGAAATGGAGGAGGTAGATGAAGCATAGGAGAGTGATAGCAACGGGCAGTTGAGGAGTAAGGCCCGAAAGAGGTAGTGGAAAGATGATGGGAAGAGGTTGAAGAGAGGGCTGAAAGTACTACCCAGGAAGGTCATCTGAAGGCACGACCATTGACAAGACGGGGGTCAGGAGCAGGGGACAATAAAGGCCCACTACCCAGGTGGTAAGTGCAAGTTAAGCAAAGATGGCTGTTTAGGTCGTGAGGACCTAAACAGTCAGACTACCAGAAAGGCTGCTGAAACAGGTGATATATATATCCTTTATCCACATTATGAGGAAAAACCTGGTAGGATTCAAACTAGCATTACTGTAAACAGGCCATCTGTACAACTCCGAAACCCTAGAGTTTGTACCCAGGTTGGAAAATAATTTCATATCCATACCACTGCAGGAGGAAACAAGGGGTTCAACAATCACCAAAGGTCATTACTGTCAGAGAAGGCAACAGGGCCAAGGCACAGACAACAAGCTATGATCAGAGTCTATGATGCCAGACCCCAAAACTAGGAAAGAAGTGTTTAGAAAGAAGCCAATTCCCTGGGATTGTGAGTGGGTCTCAGACAGTATCCTGGAGGTGAGCTCTCAGGGATCCTGCTTTACACAACAGGGCCTGGATCCTTGGACTGAGGACCAGTGGCCACTCTGGAGCTGGGTATATGCCATGTTTCCCAATCTTGACACTAGTAATGATCAGAGACAACCCCTCTTTGACCCCACCTGAGAGTCATTCCTCCACTTCCCGCACTTTTAATGAAACAGTGAGCCTCCATCCCTGTATCTGCGCATTCTGTGGACTCCTTGGTGGCAAAAAGATTAGTGAGGAATCCAAAAGATTGCAGACTAATTTCTGTAGGATATTCCAATCTCGAAAGGTCAGAATGTCTTGTGTTTTTCATAAAAGCACAGGGAAGCTTCAGCTATAGGGGCCCAAACCAACCACCAGATGTCCTTTCTAATAATGTAGTATAATAGGTCAAAGTCATCTCCAAATATCAATGCACTGCTACCTATTATGACATTAGCCATGACAGCCCTTTGAAATAAATGGGTTGTGAGAAGTAGGGGTATAAAAGTAAATCTCAGATCGGATTAGTCTGCAGCTGGATCTGGAGTGCTGGAGCCACGGGAGCTTGTTCGATTCAGACGGCACGCTGCTTGCCTTGCGGTGACTGTCGAGTGCAGGACCTGCTTGCCAGAGCTGAGCCGAAAGGAGTAGGCAGGAGGTTCAGAGCGGCGGACAAAAGCTACTGAAGTGCCTTAACCGAGCCTGCGTAGTGCAGAGTGCAGAGTCAGGACGCGCTGAGCTGTGTGTGTGTTGTGCTTGCAGCTCTTAGATCGTTGGAGTGAGTGGAGTTCTTTTTCACTCAGGACCCAGCATTACATTGGGAGAGCCTGGGACAGCTTGCAGTGGATGTTTTATCTGCACATATTGTATTGTGGCCCTTTGAAATCTGGAGAGTGGAGAAGAAACGCTGACAGAAATAGGAAAAGCATTGTCCTACGAGAAGCACCATTCAGGGTAAGCGAGAAACGCCATCATTTTGAAATCTGACCGTGACTCCGATTGTGCTCAGGTCCCCGTGCAGTTTCTTGAGCAAGCCGTAGGGGATAGTTCATCAGAGCACGCTATCCTGCCATACACACAGTATATGTTGAATGCGGTTGTAGGTTAAAGGGTCGACTGCAATTGATTCAAATGCAATAGTTTCAAGTCAAAAGGACAGGGAAAAAAAGGAAAAAGGTCGCATTTTTCTTTTTTTTTTTTGGGGGGGGGGAGACACCCCCCAAACCCTTGTTTTTGGTGTTAAAACCACTTTTTTTCCTATACGGAAGCCAAAAAATACAAATACATTTAAAAAAAGGCATTCAACCTTTTTTATTTTCGGTCCTTTTGTTTTGAAACTATTGTAAATCAAAAAAATGTATTCGATCCTTTGGCTGGACACCGTTGAATGCAGTTATACTTCTAATGTTGTAGAATATAACATGGAATAAACAAGTTCCACCGGAAGAGACAAACTGCTACAGTTTAGTAGCCGGGAATACTCTCTGTAGTAAAAAGACTCCTCTAGGAAAATCAAAACTCCTGACTCTTTCTCCGATATCGAACAGAGCTAAATTGCAGAGTTGAGTGTTCAGCGCCAAGTGAGGGAAGTGGGAGACTGTCAGGGGCAACCCCTTTGATCCCGCCTCTCCAACCGGGTCTGGAACAAACGGGCGCTGACATATTCGGTTGGAAATCATCTGTTTGGATCACCAAGGGGCTGTAGGTAGTCAGACTATCAGGCGAGTACCAGGTTCGCAAGGAGCAAAATAACGATGAAATTATGAAGCACGTTGTTACAGGACGATTATAGATCACCAGAATGGGAAGATTCAAACATACTATCTTCCTCTATGGAGCCACGCGTCAGTGTAGTGGACTCCCACAGCGAATGCCCTTCTACGAATAATACGGCCTGTATGTTTTCTACTGAAGCACAAGAGCATGCTCAACTACGAACGATGTTCTGGAGGGTTGCCCAGAGCAGTGCCAGAGGTCAAGATTTATTCTAAACCTTCCAGCCATCAACTCTTTTGTTTTGCTATTGTCACCCCGAGAGGGAAGGGTATGCCCAGACGTGGGTCCCTTGCCTGCTAGGCCTAGAGACCCAAGCTACTCCTCACTGATGATGCCCAACAAGGTTGAAACATGTCTGGGGATGCTTGTGGCCTCGTGCAAAAGGGATGTGACCTAGCAGTTCGGGCTGGACTACCCCTTTGGGGGTGGGACCAAGCCTGATTTGCATATGGTCTTTCCCCTTTTGTAATGGCTTGGCAGGCGAAGAACGATGGTCTGGAGGGTTGCCCAGAGCAGTGCCAGAGGTCAAGATTTATTCTAAACCTTCCAGCCATCAACTCTTTTGTTTTGCTAACTACAGCCGTCAACACCATTGACAGGGTTAAGTGTTGCTCAGGACCAACAGATTATTAGATATGCATGGAAAGGAGGACTTGAGTAAACTGTGACAACAAAGAAGATTGAGATGAAAATAGACGATCACTTCGGCAAAAAGAGAAGTAGGAGTATAAATGTGGGTGAGCTATTGATCGTCAGCCCAGACCCAATGAATCATATTGGGGGTGGTGGAAGTGCAAATGGAGGTAACTTTGATCTGTTATCTCTATCGGGAGCCTCTTTGGAAGAACTAGACCGGGAGACTGTACCAATGAGTTGGTTACAGAAAATCATGCCTCAGTAGCGCCAGAAATAGTCTGAGTACCAAGTGAGGAAGAAGAGGAGCGGAAGCTACAGAACCTTGTTGACTCTGTACATTAAGGACCTCAGATGAATGAAATGCCTCTCTCGGCCCTTAACTTTGTGCTGAACTCCCTGGTGTCTGTTTTTGAACTCCTAAGAACAGAGGTACGATCACAGGCAGGGTTCTTATTAGAGCTCACAAAAGAAATAGCAAATCTGGACTCATCCCTAGTGGGGTGTAATAATGTTTTAAACTCATCTCTGTGCTCCCGTCTAAGAGAAATCCAACTGGAGATAACCAAGCAAGGACTTCATTTGTCAGCAGTACAAACCCTACTGTATTCCAAAAGTAAAGAGGATGCTTCTAACAAAGCCATTCTACAAGACCTGGTGAAACAACTAGATAGTACACACCAGGAGAAAATTAACGAGGAAACATTGAAGAGGATAGAAAATGCAAGCTCTCCCTTTGACAATCTCCTCTGTCCGATTTAGTTCTGGAGGAATTCAGAAGACTTGCGAATGTGGCAGAGGAGACCTTAGAGGGAAACACAGTAGGCCCACAGGCAGAGGAGATGGCTCCAAGCGAGCCCGATGAAGAGGAGCAAACTAACAGAGATAGAACAGAGTGCCCACTAAAATAATAGACTGAGAAAGAAGGAAGCTAGAAAGAAAAGAAGGAATAACGAAACTAAACATCACAGAGAAGAAGGCAAAAAAAGCAAGAAACAGAAAGGAATGAAACACAAAAAAAATGGTAACCAATTCCTTCATGACAACACTACGTGATAAGCCTCAGCTGTGACATCTTTGAGAGAAGACCTCCCAAAACTGTCAAGAGTAACTAATAAGGAGGGCAAAGTAAATCTGCAAAAAGAAAACAAGTCTGTGCAAAGAGAGTATAACCAAAAAGAAAAAGGGGAGCACCAAGAAAACTCAAAGCAAGAAGCTGTCAAAATAATAAATGTGAGTGTTGATCTCCAAACAGATTTAGGTAACCACGATTTGGAAAATGAAAGAGTGAATAGACCCAGGGAGAATGGAGTGATTTCACCCCAGAAAGAAATGAGATCATCACAAGGGGCAAATTGTGGGTGGTCTACAAATGGCTGGAAAATCCCCCTGGCGCCCATCTTCTTTGTGAATAAACGGCAATCAACCCACTGGGAAATAGATGCTGTGAGAGAAGGAAACCCACCAGGAAATGAGATGGTTAAATTAGCACCTATCTTCTTGAAACATACTGCTAAGAAGTCAGAGAGGGAAGAAGTGAGATTGGGTCAAGGAAAACATTGCATGTTAGACATGAACTAGAATGGAATTGGGAAATCGATAAACATCAGAGATTCTAGTATGCCACCAATTGTGGAAAAGAACTTTACAGACCGTCTGGAAGAACAAGTAACGACAGGACAAGATGGAGAGACATTTTTTGCCATGCCAAAAATTTGGGTTACCACAAATTCAAATCGCAAGAAAGTGAAAACTCTTTGTAGAAGTGCAATTGTGTCATGTCTAAAACAAATCCCCAATCTGTATCTATTCAGCTCAATAGATATTGAATATGTCCATTTCCCAGATAACAAGAACCTGTTCATGGTAGAGGTGGGCTTAACAACAATAGAAGGGCATGCAGTAATATTGGGCGCATCGGAAGAGTTGAAGAGGTTGGGTCTTCTAATCTCTCGCTCACCCCCCTCGGAAAGTGAATGTAAAATACAACCACTATTAAAGTGGCTGCCCGGGAAAGGGGAGGAGATGGGGTCAGATAAAAATATAATCCTAGCTGTGAGAGGGCTGGAGAAAGGGGGAGAATCTCTGCAGGCCAAAACATTGGCAGTATTACCGGAAATTCTAACACAAGTCCTTCAGGACCTGGGAGTTGGTCAACAGACCCTTTAACGCGTCAGGTTTAAGCCTAATCTGTTGGAACACGCGGGGGCCAAATACCTTCGACTCAAAAGGAAATGAAGGGATATCTCCTGCAAAAAGGAGATATCCTGATGCTGCAGGAGACCTGGCTGGTAAATCCTTCGGAAATTGAAGGATTTACGATCTACTCTCAACCAGCATTACAAAAAGCTAAGGGCAGAACGGCAGGAGGACTGCTAATAGCCAGGGGTGTTGCTAGGTCTGGAAAAGACCCGGGGCTAAGCTGATGTCGGAACTGTCGGGAATCAGGGCTAGCTAGTCTTTTGGCTATAGCTCCTGAGATTCTATCCGGGGCTACAACCAAAGGATCAGGGGCTATAGCCCCTTTAGCCCCCCACCCCCCTAGCAACGCCCCTGCTAATAGCATTAAAAATCCGAGAATTGCAGAGTCTAAATTACTGTATAATACTAAAAGGGGCCTTCAAGTGTGTAAAGCCTCAATGAAAAATCTGAGTTCTTCTTTTGAGTTGATTTCCATAAACATTTACTGGATCCCACGTGTTCCATTTTGCAGGATTTTCTTAATGATTTGACGAAGATTCTTGAGAGAAGAAAAACGGATTTGGGGGGATTCATTTAATCCTCGGGGGAGATCTTAATTCTCAGTCTACACCGCTGCTAAAAAGAGGATCAATCGAAAGATCTGGCAGAATAACTGAGAAAGGGAGAAAGTGGGTGGAATTTTTGGCAGGTTGGGATTTTAAAATGTCAAATGGGTCATTACCTGGGGATATACCGGCTGCTTCGACCAGACATCAGGGCTCGTCGGTCTCAATAACTGATTATCAATATCTGTCAGCTAACCTCTTCAAATACAATGTATCCCTAAATATAGAGCGGGAAGGGGGGAGTCATCATTTTCAAATGGAGTGGCACTTAATGTTCTAAGTGAAAAGACAGGATGTAATGGAGGTCAGCCACTTTATGGGCCTTGGGTAGATTTCTCAGAAGCGTTTGATAAGGTCAACAGAAATCGCCTGTGGTCAAAGCTCAGGACCTGGGGTATGCCTGAGGGGCTGTTGTCAATGTTAGTGGAGCTCCATAAGAACACCACAGTAAGGGTCCGCTTGGACAATGAGGGATGGTTATCCAAGCCCATTAAGGTAGAAAGAGGGGTCCGGCAGGGATGCCTAGGGGCACCCCTTTTCTTTAACCTGTATTTGACGGATGCAGGGGAATATCTACAACTAGCAGCGCTGGCCAGCCCGGTGATTAGTGGAGGCAAGTGCAATGGCTGGCCTACGCTGATGATGTGTTCCTGCTGAATAGTACAGCGGTAGGACTACAACGTCTATTGAACAAACTTGATTGCTATGCAAGAGAGAATGGTTTATCCCTGAATCCTGTCAAATATAGGATTTTGGGTTTTAAACATAGTAAAAAAAAAATCAACTACTCTAATTGGGAAATGGGAGGGCATAATATAGAGAAAGTAGAGGTATTGACATACCTGGGCTAAAAAATATATGCCTCACCAGCCAACTATAAGGGGGAACAGGACATACAATCAAAGATCATGCAACTAATTCCACATATGAATAAAATAGCAATGAAATTTTGCGAATTTTCCATCATGCCTCTGATAAAATACTATCAGTCAAAGGTGATTCCAGTGGTCTTGCATGGACTAGAGGTGAAAACATCATTATGGCAAGCAAACTGGCAAAGATTGGAGGGCTTGATTTGGAAGAGGGTGCTCAGCCTCCCAGCAAGCCTCCCGGTTTCCTGGATTAGATTTGAACTGGGGTTGAGATCTCTAAAGGTTCAAGCGGACTGGAAGCTAACCTCCCTTTATCGGTTGATTAAAACAGCACAGGAGAATACGCTTTATGCGTACATTAGAACTCACATGGAAAATAATAGATCGAAAATGCTGAAAAATTTGGGGGTGTTGGTCGAGGAGGTATTAATTAAAGCAGATGCAAACCTCCAGACCCTATTTCAGAACCCATTAAAGGCAGAAAAAAATCAATAGACACAATGGATTGGATCCCTACAATTGAAGATATGCGCTCAAAGGTGGATGCAAACTCCTTTCTGAAAGTGGACAAAAAATTAGCCCAAACCACACAATATTTGGTGAGATTCCCTGATTGTAATATAAGAGAAAAGAAATCCTCAGATTGAGGCTGAATATAGCACAAACTGGGGAGGTGGGGAGGTGCTTTCAAGAAGAGGATTGAGAGAGGCTACCAAATTCTGTTGTGCTAGATGGATTGTGCAGGAACCTGGCATTTAAGATCTCAGCTTTTCGACAGATTTGGTGTGAATTCGGGAACATCTGTACCTAGTATGTTTTGGGACTGGCTAATAGCAGGGCACAATCAGGCTCTTACAATCGCAGTGGTACATGTGTTGGAAGGTTTTAATTTGGTGTTTTAGGGGGCTTCCACCATCAGTTTATACAAGTCGTCTAATCTGATGTCCATCCTCCTAGATGGGAACGAGGGTGATAGAGGATGTACCATCATGCGCTTTAATTTGCTCAAATTGAGCTCCTCTTATTGTATATTTCTATTCCTACCCTTCCCCTTCAAGTGGGAAAAATGTCTTAAGAGTGTATGATGGAAGATAGGATTGCTAAGAGTAATGAATTGGCTTTGGTGTTGCTGATGGTTTGTTAGCCTACATGTTTTTTATAATTCTGTATGAAGCAGGATGAAATTTTGGTTGTAAATGTAAATTGTCTTAATTTATATAGGTAAAAGGTTAAACTAACCAAATACATTAAATAAAAAAATTAAAAAATATAGGGCGGAATCACCAATATGTACACTCTACTGGCAAAATTAGGATCCATCATCATTGCGTGTTGACCTAAAATTGTCAAACATACGCTTCTTGCCTATAACATATCTACCTTAAATGTCTGCAAATACTCCAGAATCTTTCTTCTCTTTATCAGATGTGTGAAGCCCTTGAAATTTAGATAAACAATTTTAACTAGATGTAAATTATCCACAATTCCCAAGAAAGCAACAATAGAATATATATAATACACAATAGGAAAATAAAGAATTAATACAAATAAATGTTTCGTAGAAGAATACATTCATGTTAATAAAGAACTTTAACGTAACTTAAGCGGATTCATCTTTTAGGAGCGAAACCCAGCATCAATGTTGAAAGATGTAAGGCTTGGCGGTAAAAATGGTGCTAAGTCCGCTGGGCGAAGTTACTGTTACCGCCATGGGTCAGGTGCTAATTACAAGGCCTTCTGTGTGCCCACCAACCATCAGCATTAATGGTAATTCCACTAAGCGTAATTAGCGCCAAAACTCATTGCCAAAAAGTGGAGAAAATAGTAACAGAAGGCAAATGGGAAGTTGCATGGCAGGCATCCTTATAAATATAAACCACTTAAAATCACCACTTTGAAACCTGAATCACAGGAACACCACATCAGATGGCAAATCAAACACCAAAGTGCCTGAAATGCAGCTTTGAAAGTCAAAACTCTCTGAGGCACACTGTGCTTGCAAAGCAGGTGGTGGGCATCCAGATGAGCTTTATGGGGCACAAAACTGGAAGACCAACCATCATTTGAAAAATGCCATATGGAACAAGATGGAGACCGTGCCATGGGAGAGTTTCTCAGGAAAAGCTGGACTGACCTGAAATCAAGGGTCTGCACCGTAGTAGCCTAGCACTGTAGGGAGACTAACTCCTGCAAGCGGGACAGAGGCCCCTGCAACTGACACCTTGAGAAGGACTGAACAGCATATGCTACATGGTGGACCTGGAAGGCAAAGGAGCAGCAGAGGTCAGAGCAGGTAGCCGGAAAGACCACAGTTAGCACATGATTGGCCTGTAGACCCATTACCCACCAAACCCAACTGAATGTCATCCTACAGACTTGCGGTCACCCTGCAGAGCCTTGTCCAGCTAATGCACAAGCACAATGAACACATCCAATTCCATTGAGCTGTATATTAGGAGGTACACAAGGTGGTTACCCCCAAAAAGGACCACCATAGAGAAGCAGGAGGCCCTTAATGTAGAGTATTCATCAGCAAACGTCAATAGCAAGAATCCTGGAGTTAAATTAAATCACAAAGTAAATCACGTACCACCTTCGGCGGTAGCCACCACACTCATGTATCCACAACACATTTCAGCCGGAGTACCCTCCCACCCAGAAAATACATAGCTCAAATCCAAAATATGCTGCACAGACATTGAATGGTCTTTCCTCATATATTAAATGTGCAATAGAGCATTAGAAGCAAGCTCTTTGAACGAGAAATGTGATCCTCTAAATGTTGCTGTCACACTAGGACTTGTACAAGTGCACCTCCAAGTGAGGAAACTCACATCAAAAACAGCATGTGCCCAGATGTACATGGGCACCCATGAGAATGCCCACCTTGAATGGTCCATAAGACCACAGGCCTGCTAAGCTACACCTTCCCAATGCATTCAAATCGGAAACAATTATCAACCCAGTCAGCTGTGACACTGCCTGCTATTCCAATGCACCCAATTTGGGACTTTCAGACCACCTCAACGCTGACTTGCATGTAGCTGACTGCTGAATACATGAAAGCACACCCAACACAATTACAACAAAGGTAATCATGCCATGTCCTATGTCTCCTAACAGGCACACATGACAGCCAGGAGGTCATGAAAGGCCCCTGCACGACTGCTACTTCTACTCCTGCAAGTGCCACTATAGCACCCGAACATGCTGAACTGTCTAGTGATGCAGCATTCAGGAAGGCAAGTAATCATGGGTCAAAACACAAGGCTACATCAAGGACCTTGCAGTCCAAGAGCACCACTGCAGCCATCTTCGAGGCCACTACCACAACCTCCATTGTTGTGGCAACCACTATGGCCACAGGGCAGAATGCACCGAGTCTGTGGTGCAAATCACCAATAACACCTCTGACACAAGGGAGCATGTTTGCCAACCCACTGTAGGAGGACACCAATGACTCACCTTGCAGCACCTGTGGCAGGTACCACTGATCAAACTCCTGCAGCTGGAACAACGAGCTACTTATCAATGGTCACCTCCGCCCTTCCATGCCTCTCACCTCTGAGCTCCAGTCCTTCCCCCTCTTATCCTCTGGCAGTACACTGCATTGGCACCATTGTGATGACACAGACACCTCAAGAGGAGGTTGTCGCTGAAGTTACAAAGGTTTCTGGATCTGGGGGTAGGCACCGCCATGAGCCTCCCAGTCCAGTTTCACAACACACCCTGGATGCTATCTGGGAGAGGCTCACACAGTTGGAGCAGCGTCAGGAGCAGCTGGAACAAGTTACTCAAGAACAACTGGGACACCTCAAGGCAATGCAAGATGCCGCGCATAGTGCCTCCAGTAGGGTAACTACTGCCTTGGACCATTTGTGTTGGAGTGCAACAGATAGCAGAGCCAGAATTACACTCATGAGCCAAAGGGAGCAGGAGGTGTCGGGGCACATGTCTGCCACCAATGAAACTGTTTCACAGGCTACTACCCTCACTCTGGAGCACATCCATGTGGGCTGGGGTGGAACTGCTAGTACTGCGTCAGTCACTACCACAGAGGGATTCATGGTAAGCCTACCACCAAGGCGTTTTCTGTGGCACTACTCCAAGTCGGGAAGGTAGCAAGAGAAGGAAGAAGTAGAGACTTCCATATGACTGACTGCATACCATGAGGGTGTGCGGGAGGCAGGCTGTTGGGGATGAGAGTGTAGGGGTGTCAGGGATGAGGGTGTGCAGAGGTGTGTACGTGTTAAATAAATCATTTAAGAATACATCCTATGAATCCAGCAGTCATTTCAGTTCAGTGATGTATATGATTGTAATGAAAGGTAATGGTACAGTGACAGGTGCATATGCCAGTAATTAAAAATTGTTCTCCATTAGGTCCTAGTGGACAATGCGTCCTTCCCTCACATCCACCCAAATGTGCCGTGTTGCCACTTGCACCTTCTTCATCAGAGTCAGGGGGTACGGCGTCATCTGGAGGCATTCCTCCTTATACATAAGTTGCACAATTTTACCCACTTCTACTGGGCTGCACACGAGTGCCCCGCCTGTCTGGTGGAGGAACATGAACAGTAGTCCAAATGCGTGCTCAATGCATGTTTGGTCCTCTTGTGTGCAACATTATAGGCTACCACCTGCAGTGTGCCAGGGTTCCTCACAGGGGTCATCAACCATTGTAACTGCGGATAGCCAGAGTCACCTTAAACAGGTAGAAAGGACAGTGTTGAACGTGACTGTTGGTTGCTGAAATGCCTTTGTGTGGTGGTAGGAGTTTGTGGATACCTTCTTTTACAACACCTTGGACGTCTGTGGATTTGAATGGGTCTACGGAGAATAGTACAGTGTACTCCCCATCATCTGCATATTCAATTAGAGAAGCTGCTTTGCAGTGCTCCCGATCAGCCCCCTGTTGTCTATGTTTGTGAATGTTTTTGTTCTGTTTGTGTGCACCCTGTTGTCTGCGGCGCATTACAAGCTATAAATAAATCCTTCATGGGCTTATGTCTGTTTGGACCTCACCCCAAAAGGTGCTACAATGGCATGCGTATTGTCCATTTTCTGGCCTATTACCATGTATTGGCTGGCAATGGCTTTCAGAATTTGCGAGGGACCTTGATTGATGCAAGGAATTGTGTGCTTGCATACCAGAATACCTTACTATGTTGTTTGCTCAGGTCACACTATTGGACTTTTAGTTTCTGTTACATTTGTTCGTGTGCCAGTCTCTATGTGAGCCGATTCATTGTCAGTTTGACTACTTGCCCAAAATCCGGGTATGCTTTCCTCTGTTGATGTTCATGTATCCTGGAAATTCCGTTATCACCTCTTTTCTCCATTACCGCCACACTAGTAATGCGGTCCGTAATATTGTAAACGCCAAAAAAGCAATTAAAAAGAAATCATGAACGAGATGCAGCAGCATGAATAAAACAAGTGGACTACTATATATGAAACTACAAAGGAAATTCCATGTTCAAAGATTGTTTCTACCCAGAAAGAAACTAGGATGCAGATTCTCAAATATGAGCAAAAATTGGAAAAAGTGCAGAGAACACACTTTTCATTTAGATCACTTTAGAAGAACAAATTACTTACCTCTCAATGTTCCTTCTGATGGCCGTTCCTCTCATGGATTCCTCGTCTTTGACATTATCTCCCAGCACAGTTGCTCTTCGGAAACTATCTGCCGCCAGGGCATGCATCGCGACCCCACGTTGGCTCTGCCTGAAACCTCTACATGTCCCTGCACCGGTCAGGACGTGAGGGATAGTATATACATAGGCGCAGCACCCTGTGACCTTAGTTCCACCACTTTTAGTTGATAAATAATTTGTAAAGGTTCTAATGAAATGAAACATTTTCTTTTCCTTTTGTGAACCAAAGACAATTTTAAAAAAATAAGTTCCACCCCTTTTCCTCAACACTCCGATGCTGAAGGAGCGCAGAACCAAGGTGTATTAGCTATCCACCAAGAGGGGCAGGTCGGGAGGGTGATGAGGAATCCATGGGAGGAACTTGCATCAGAAAGAATATTACCGAGAGGTAATTCATTTGTTCTGCTAACAGACTCCTTCCTCTCATGGATTCCTCATCTTTGATAGACTCCCAAACAGTTACCTTTTTGAAAGACTCACAAAGCAGTGCAATGACCTGGAGGAGGGAGGATAGCAAGGACACCACTAGACCAGAAAACTAGGACGGACAGCTCTACCAAAACGAGCATCCAGACATAGAATCCAAGCAGTAATGCTTAGCGAATGTGCACAATGAGGCCCACGTAGCTGCTTGGAAAATATCCAGAACATGCACTTCACATTGTAGAGCAGAGGCGGCGGACAACCCTCTGGTGGAGTGAGCCCAGAGACCCTTAAGTACCTCCTTGCCAGAGATGGAGAGAATGATCTGCCTTGACAGGGTCTGTTTTGTCACAGAAGCTGGTCATAATTCCCTTGTCCGAGAGACACAGAACTTGAGGGCCCTCAACGGATCCAGCCGATGCAAATGTGCCTCTGCCATGGAAGGACGTGGAGTACAAAAGACAGGAAGCAGGATCTTTTGAGAGAGATGGAGGTCCGAGAGCACCTATGAAAGAAAGGGCAGCCTAACTGTCAAAGTCGCCTTCTCCATGGAGAAAATCAAGTAGGGAGTTTCAACTGGACAACCCCTGAAGCTCACTCGCCCATCTAGCGGAAGTGATGGCAACCAGGAAAATCACCTTTAGGCTGAGTAACCGTAATGAACAAGCATGAAGTGTCTCAAATGGACCGGCCATTAGAAATGGTAACACTAAATTTAAATCGTACGGCAGAACAACAAACTGGCAAGAGGGGAAACATATTAGAAAGTCCCACCAAGAATTGCATGATCATGGGGATTGGGAAAAGAGAGCCTCTTGAAGACCGAAAATGGCTGCAATATATCCCTTAACTCTATCAATCCACAGGCCCGTCTGGGCCATGAACAGAAGACAATCCAACAGACTGTGGAGCAAGTAAAAGGGTCCAGATCCCTTCCCCTGGCAACAAGTCGAAAACATACACCTGTAGGCATGAATGGATTTGGTGGAAGATCTCCTAGCGGAGAAGAGTACTTCAGAACATTCTCCAACAATTCATACTCTTTTTACATTAGCCTTTCAGCAGGCAGACATGAAGGTTCAGGCTGCAGAGGTGCGGATGCAGGACCCTCCCTTCCGAGTGGGAAAAGAGGTCCGTCCTCTGCTGCAGGCACTGGGGATTGTAGATGGCCATGTCCAGCAATTCCAGGTGCCACGTTCTCCGGGCCCAGCCCAGAGCGAACAATGTCATTGTGGACCCAAACAGGAATAGTCTCCCGAGATCCAGTGATATGACAGGGATCGGAGGAAGAGCAGGTGGCAGTCCCATTTGACTGTCAAGGGGTGCCCAAGAGCTCTCAGACAAGGGAATTCCCCGGAGCAGAACCACTTGCACTTCCTGTTCACAGTGGAAGCAAATAGATCCACTGGAGGAAACCCCGAACAGGAGAAAACTTCCTCCAGGATCTCTTAAGCAGAGCTCCCACTCATGGGAGGACGAAGATGGTCTGCTCGGTATATCTGCCATCACGTTCTCCTTGCCAGCCAGGCCAGGTGGTCCACAGTCAGAGACACATTGTTCTCCAAAACCACAATCGCACTGCTTTTCTGCACAGAGGCATGGAGCCCACACCACCCCGCTTGTTAAGGTAGTTCATGGCTATAGTGTTTTCTGTCAGGACCAATACCATCTTGCCCTTCACAGAGAGGCAAAAAGCGATCGGGCCAGCCCAATTGCTCTCAGCTCGGGCAGATTGATGCATCCCCCGGCACTCTGATGGGGACCACAGTCTTCTCACTGCAAAGTCTTGGAGGCCAGTTCCCCACCCTTTCAGGCAAGCATCCGTGACTAGAGTCACCTGTGACCAAGGTTGACCATTACGGACCACCAGACACACTCTGAGACAAGTAGGTGGTCTGATGTCTGTCCCTGAAACTGCGACTCCTGAGCGCAGACGCTACTGTAGCAACCTCATGTGTAGTTGGGCTTCTGGCACCACCGGGATACAGGAGGATATAAGACCCAGCAAGCACAGAAAATCTGAGGCTGGAACTATTGCATGTAGCATGAAAATGTCAGCGGATAGAAAGCCCCGGCCTTGGAGAGTATCCAAGACCGCTGAGGGACTAAGGTGGCAATACCTGAGACTTCTTGAAGTTAAGGGAAAAGCCCAAGCTGTGCAACAGGCTGCATGTCTGGTACAGGTGTGCCACTGCTAGTACTGGGGAGTGGGCCTTGACGAGACAGTTTTCCAGATAGGAAAAAACATGAATGCCCTCCCTTCTGAGGCGAGCCAACACCACTGTTAGCAGCTTGGTGAAAACCCTAGGTGTCCAAGAAAGACTGAATAAGCATGACTTTGAACTGGTAGAAACCATTTCCCACTTTGAATCTCGGGCCCTTCCTGTGGCTGTAGATTGTCACATGGAAGTATGCATCATGGAGATCCAGGGATACTAGCCAGTCATTCAGGTAAAGGGCCTGGAGGATCTGGGCCAGAGTGATCATCTTGAGCTTGTCCTTGTGCAAGTACAAGTTCAGAAGCCACAGATCCAGGAAGGGTCTCAGTTCGCCATCCAGAAAATAGGTTGAATGCCAACCCCTGCACCATTCCAAGCAGGGCACCAGTTCTATGGCCCCTTTTGCCAGAAGCTGATGGCTCTCCTCCAGTAGGAGATGTTCTAGGGGCAAGGATTGGTGGCTTGGGGGATGGCCTGGAGGGTGACGGGCAAAGGGGAGGCAGTGCCCTTGTTGGATGACCTGTAAGGCCCAGGCATCGGAAGTGGTATATTTCCATTCCTCGCCAAACCAGGATTTGCTGCCTTCCACAGATGATTGATGGCAGAAATCCACTTCAGATAGGCTTTGGGCCTGAGGCTGTGGAGGGCACACTGGAGGTGGAAGCACCTCCTCTGGGCTTATCTCAGCCCCTAACTATGTAATGACGATGCTGCCCTTGCTTCCCTGATGGGCTTGGCTTGTACCACTTTAGTGGCGAAGGGGTGAAAAAAACCTTCCCCGGCCCGCCAGTCGCTGTTGCTGACTCCTAGCCCCAGCAACACAGCAGTAGCTTTGAAGGTTCAAAACTTCTGCAATGACTCATCTGTCCTGGTGTCGAATACGTTTATGCCATCAAAGGGCAGGTTCAGATGATTCTCTTGGACGTCAGCAGCAAACTCAGACATTCTGAGCCAAGAGAATCTGTGCAAGTCCAGGCTTGTGGCCATTGCCTTCGCCACGTTGTATGCAGTCTCTAGATCAGACTGCAGAATCAGTAGGGGGGCCTTCTTGCCATCCCTGATCAGAGTCTCGAAGCATTCACGCATCTCCCGTTCAAGGATGTGCTCAGACACCTCCCCCATGACAGACCAGAGACCAAAGGAAAACTTGGTCGGAACTTGGTCGGAGAACACTGGAAACCCAGACTCGAAGAGCCAAAAATCTTCCTCCGCATGCATCAAGCCTATTGCTGTCCCCGTCAGGGGCAAAGATGGAAAAGAAGTGGTCCTAAGGTTTACTGTAGTGACCTGGCCCACTAAACTCTCTGGAGAAGCCTGGGCAGAAAGGAACATGGGATCCGAAGGTGCCAGCCTGTGTTTTTTTTGCCAGGTCGCGGTCTACTGTCAGGACTTAAGGTGACTTGGCACAGAGTTCCAACACTAGTGCCTCTACTGCCTGTTTGAAAGGCAGTAGGGTCTCCATCTTTAGGCACCCGTCCAGAATGTCAGTAAGTTCATACTGAATTTTCAGACACTAGGGGAAGACAACGCCAAGGTGTCGACAACCTTCAACATCTGGCACTAAAAAGCGGCCTGTGGCTTGCCTGGGGTGGTAGCAGGGAGCATGTCATCCTACGGCGAGGTGTCCAGTTCACTTGTTTCTTGCAAATGATCTGCACAGTCTTACAGGGTCCCCATTCCCCATAAAACTCCTCCTACAAATCCCAGATTTCCCTTGGAAATGTTCTCCAAAGGGGACATGTTTAATCTTCTGGAGGGTAGGGCAAATTCCCATGCAATTCTGGCACCGGCAGCGCCACGAGAGAGGGACCTGAGGATCGAGGTCCAAAGATGGAATGTTGTGGCCCTTGGACATGACATTGGCAAGTCTGCTTACTATGTCCCTGTTGGCACGTCGAGCACAGTGGGATCTGTCAGCTTGGTTGAAACTGTTGGCGCAAGGACCGAGGCCGGCAGGACCGAGGCCACCGGCGCTGAAACAGCTGGCACCGGAACATGAAGCATCTTCTGCCTAAAGGCCTCCCATTCCTCCGGAATAGAGGATTTCGTTGGGAAAGATATCTGTTGGGCCTCCTCCTCTGGGGCTTCCCAAGAGTGGTGGCTCATTTTCTTCGATGAAGAACTGCCTGGGAGCTCTGCCTCTTGCAGTGCTTCTTTTTCTTGTCCTTCCGGACAGAGGACCGTACCACAGTCAGCACCCAGGGACCTTGAACGGGTCAGTTTGTCACCCCTCTCTTTGTAGAGAGGGGTCAACAACTTCGGCTCATGCTCATAAGGCACCTTCAGGTGCATCATTTGACTCTTTGCGCAGTCCTGTATATCGCTAAAACAGTAAAGGCAGATGCAGTGCAATCCAAAATGGACTTTTGACGCCTACAATCTACACTCGGCTTGACTCCTGAGGACTTTTTGGGATGCCGAATAACAAAACGAGAAGCAAATGATTTAGAGAAAAATTCCTGGTAGTGAGTAGAGTGTGTATAAAAAAAGGAACTAAGGTCACAGGGTGCAGCACTTCTATGTCTACTGTCCACAACGTCGTGCCTGGCGCAGGGTGCATAGAGAAGGCACGCAGAGACCTGTCTTGCCCCTTGGCAGCAGAAATGTTTCAGTAGAGCAGCTGCGCTGGGAGATATAGAAGTTGAGGAATCCGTGGGAGGAAGGAGTACATTCGAAATGAGTTTTTTTACCTTTTGTCAAGGGTGACATGTACATTTCAGGGTTGGCTGGACAGGAGCGCAAAAGATGCCTCTGCCAGCCCCCTTGCATACATTAGTGTCAGGAGTGGCCTCCTGACAATGTATTACAGGCTCACGCACTGATACGGGTGCTAGGAGTGCATTTCATGGTGATGAGCTTCAGGTCCCATCATTGTGAAATGCTACACACATTTTAAAAAAGCATTTACATCCCCATTTGAGTAATCTTTTTTTATATATATATATTTTTTATTGTATATGGTTTACATATGAAACCTTTACATTGAACATCTTCAATAATTGTAAACACAAAACATATTACATTTGATATCCATATCATAAAATCGGTGTGTAGCAGAATTAATTCAATATCACATATTACAAATAGGTCATATCATATATTCGATATAAAGCGAAATTCATTTCCATAGCATAACATTTGAATACCAATTAAAACCTAAACATATGCATATAGAATCTTTCGTCACAGGGCTTTGAGTAATAGAAATGCAAATGGAAAAGCAGCGGTTCACACTGGTGCTCTTCCTCTTAAAAACAAATGTACGACAAGCCGAAGGTCAGTAATGTCTTTTGCTTTGCGCACCCACCATCCCCCACGCAGATTACTTTGCACCAAAAATGCTTTGAGAATTTGGCCCAGCATTTTTAGGATTTGCAAAAAGTCCTACAGAAATCATATTTGGAGATGTTCATAGTTTATGGATCGTATTACCCATATTAGGATTTGCATTCATTCAACCATCATCTAGGAGCAAGATCTAAGAGCAAGAAACTCCTTTGTTGTGTTAAACGATTTCGTTGGCGAAATCTTGATTATATATAATTTAATTTCCACCGACCAAAATAGTAGGGATCTCTCCAACTACATTTGGAAATCAGTAAAATATAATGCTTGACAAACAACTTGTCTTGGCTTTGTTTGACCAAGCTTATTGCTTGGATTTTCGTGTACCTCAACTATTTCACACTGCTGAGGAAAATATGTTATCAGGAGAGGGGTAATGCTATTTTCAAGAGAAGATCTGAAGCCATCATCCTCATTACATTCTGGTAAATTAAATATGTGCATATTGTACTGCCTGTCCTCTTGCTTGCACTGATTTGGAGTCAAAATTGCAGGGTCACATGTTGGGAGAGCAAATAAGACTACAGAAAACAAAAATCGAAGCTGAATAAAGGGAAATGCAATAAAACCGACTGAAGACCAGGAAACAATGTAAACAAAGTGTGTTGAGTGAGCCGTTTCTATGTTTTAATTTCCTATGAGAAGGGGTGTGGGGGCTGAGAAAAAGCATATGAGCTATGCAGGGCTAGAGGCTGCCTTCTGTGATGAATCATGTGGAGTCATCTCTGATTCACAGCCTAAAGTCTCCTCCCATGGGGCCAGAGGGAGGCATTTGCTACCTAATCCTAACCCTGGAAATGGTATTCAGATGGAGGATAACATGAGAGGAGACAGCTGTTAGGGACATGGGGGTGACTCCATCAGGAGAGACGTAGTATTCCTCCCTTCCAGGTAAAGAAGACACTATAATTCCGGAGTCCCTAATGGCATGTTGTCATACAGATTCCTCCAGTTGTAAAACCTTGATGCACCTTTTTGCCAATCACCCTAGGAAGGACAACATTCACGCCTTGAAAAGTTCAAAACTCCCATGAAACACAAGTCCCATAAAGCCTCAAGTGCTGAGATGAGGAAGATGAAGAAGGAGTTAATGAGGAATGAAGGAAACATCAAGCTGAATGTGCATTCTAGTTACCATAATAGCTGTCTAGGACTTTTAAATAGGAGAGTTTCCATTCAGGTGAGGAGAAGGAAGCTGCATAGCGGGAAGTGGCACAGGCGGCAGAAGCAAACGTGAGGAGGTGTTCCATGCTGGGTGAAGCAGACGCTTATAAGCATCTGCTTGGAAGCACGCCTACCCAGAGAGACGGTAGTCCGAGAAAGGTGCTGCTGCTGCCGCTTCGGTGGGACCGCTGGAGGGTCAGTGGCAATGGCGATCCTGTTGGGAACGCGTTCCAGCAAAAGGCTTTCAATTTCACCCACACACGAACGCGGAGCAGACACTGGAACCAAGTGACGGTCAGCAAACCAGGAGCCGCAGCTTCACCGTAGCAGCATGTCACGAGCCAGAGACGCCAGCAAACACTGGTGAATCTGCCATTGAGTATTCGGGAACCCGTGGCATACGGACAGGCATTTCGACAAATAAGTCATTTGAATACAGACCAAGAAAATTGAAAAGACAGAACCTATACAAGTCCTCATGTGAGAGAAAACAGTATGGGGAAAGCTGGAGTAAATGTTATCCTCAGCAATTAAACATTAAGGAAGAAGTTGAAAGGTAAGTTTTGTACAAGTCTCGTTCTATGAGAAGTCAATTTGGAGAGAATTGGAACAAGCATTGCCTCAAGGAAAATAGTACTAATAAAGAAAGCCAATCTCCATATATGAGATGTCAATATGCGGGAAGCTGGAACAAGTAGTACCTGAAGCTAAGAGAGTATTAACAGTGAAGAGGTACAACTGTGTTACACTTATAAGGAAAACGAACATTGTGTGATGTCCTGGTGGAAGAAACCATCGGGCAGTCAATCCTTTTTGGGGAGAAAGATACCTGGCAAGAGAATATACCAGGGGATATGCAAGACCCAGAAAGGGAAGAGAACATTGTGAGAAGTCCCTTTGGGAAACATCAGGCAGTTGGTCCTTATGGGAAAATATACCTGGCAGGAGAATACACCAGGGGATGTGCAAGACCCAGAAGGGAGATTCCTGGCAGGAGGGTACACCAGGTAAATCTTATAGACCCTATGAAAGAAAAACACTTCATGTAAGAGATACCTGGCAGGAGAGTACACCAGGAGATTTAAAACTTTATTGAAGAAAATACTTTTTGCCATCCTGAACAAAGACTCATTGAGAAAGACATTTCATCTACGCTATTGCCCCGAGGGTTCAGGCATGTATTTTTAAGCATACGTTGATAGATCGTACAAACATGTCCTATGCGCCTTACCGTAGTTTTCCTCTTTTGTACACATGTGAAATCAGACAGAAGGGTCCGGCCATCTTGTGGTAATCTTATCCGTTGCCACATCGCCCAAGCAGGACTGCCCTGGCGGCACTAATTCATATGCCCTGCCCCTGAGGCTGACATCACCAAACCTTGTGATATTCTCCGCCTATCTCCAGGACTTTACTGGGCACTGTAGCCAAACGCGCCTACTCATCCCCTATGTGACGTGACGCAGAACCCGGAAATCAACACACATCATCTCACTACCCAGCGCAAAACAATTCGGAATATGAAACTATACTTTAAAAGGAAATAGCAAGACTGTACAATTTGTAAAGTACTTTTATTTCACAATAAATGCTCCGAGAACATCCAGCGATTGCCATATTCAATCAAATGGGTAATTTTTTTCTTTGGTCTCGATCCGCAAATGTTTATCGTGAGTCACGCAGTTTTCCTTTTGGGTAAAAGAAGCGCTTTGGACGCACCGTGAATCGCAAGGCTTGTGCATCAGCTTGGCGCTAGGCCACCGTAAACGATGTTAGGTTGCTCCTAATCGCTGGTACCACGTAAGGGCATATCGGGCCGTGGCGATCATCCCAAAAAAGAGTAATTGATATCCAGCTATTGACGTGTATCTGCAGCTGCCGGTTGAAAAACCTGTCAGTTGGTATCTGGAATCGATGACAATCGCAGAAAGGCAGGATGTATCTGTTTTGAAAACATAACAGAATTGTGTCTCAGTAGCTGATCTTTATTACAATTTATCATTTTACACATTAATTCGGCCCCGTGTTAAAACTAAAGATGAACACAGACAGGAAACAATGGCAAAACATAGAAAACAACGTGGACAGTAGTCTACAATTTGGTTCGGAGGATAGTGCTATGGAGTATTTTCAGCTCAAAATGGGATGCGCAAGCCGACGCTACAAATCAAGGAACACATAGATGGCATTTTAATGAAATATTAGCGTTGAACCTGGGGGGAACCGATTGCTGGTCTACATGCATCTCGATGCTGCACTGCCCCTGTGCCCGGTAGAAAGACCAGTACACACAAAGGTTGTAATTGCGTTTCATTGCAATATGCCACACAGAACAAACAAGTACCATGTTACCTAGCAATAAAGGTCGGCTAATGATAAATTGACTCGTAAGTCTATAAAATTGTCGAAAGTCAAACTTACATTATATTCGGCATTTCCATTCTCTTGGCGTAACGCAGACCGTAACGTAGACTCCGTTCAGATCAACGATTTTTCATGAACTGAAATTACATGTTCCTTTGACCAGTTTTTGATTGAATGGTCCCTTTCTCTGAAGGTCGAAAAACAATTGAACCTTATACTGTGTGCGATGCGTGGGCTTCCTCAGCTCGCAAGCCAAAATTCAAAGCTGGTGACCTTCACTCAGAATGAAGATACATTCTTAGTTTGCAACATCTTGTGTCGGCGCATGCATTAGAAAGGGACTTGTGAGGCACAGGAGGAAAACATGTGGGGGGTGTCAGTGCTCGCTGTTTGCGACGCTGCTGAGGGGTAGGGGAAACTTTGCAATGACATAATGCGGCCAAGTCCAAAGTTTGAGTCGCGGGTACACAAAATGGAGTCCAAGTGTGTATAGCAACAGTCCCCCCCTCTGCTTATATCAGGGCCTTCTTCCCCATGGCAGCAGAAGGGCAAAGGACGCGCCCCCCACGAGTGCAATAGCAGGATGTCACTTTCATGTATAATGTATGTGGACTGGGGGCACAACCGACCCACTCCTTCCTTACATTAGCAACAACCCCCAACACATGCTCCCATGAATATATTGGTCAGAGTGCTTCTATTTCTCACCAACAACCCACTTGGATGCGCTGTTTTGCTCACAATCAGTAGTTCTTGATTCAGCTATTTGGGCAACTGTTTGGTAAGGCAACTGCAGAACCCCAAAGTTGCTTTCATACTGTTATCCATCTGGCCCCCCCACAATCAGTGAAGGTCCCACAGTAGCTCGACGAAACTGGGAAGTGTGAAAGCACAGCGTAACATTGTATGGCATTCGTAAAAATGGTACTTGTTGAAAAAAAATTGACAAAGAGGATAGATTTCAAAATACAAAATTGGACACTCCATAAAAACATCCTTAATCAAAAAAACAGATGGTACTCATTTGAACAGGGAAGTGAACTGTTCCATGAACTCTGCTTTAGGTGGACAGGGCATGTTGGCAATGTTTTGTGGCGATGTATGTGTCCTCGGAACAAAATCGTGTGCGATTCCGTGAGTATGTATCTCCAAGACAGTTATAATAAGATCTTTCACATCGAATTCCATTTCCTCATATATTGACTTGACCACCCATTTGTTGCTTCTTTTCGTAAAGGCCATTGTGTAGCGAAGCATCCCAAAGTTTCCTGCAGTCCTCAATTGTTCACGGGCTACATTCTCATTATGCGCTAATACTGCTAGTAATGTTCTATATTTCATCCCGTTTATGCTGAAATGCAATCTCTTTGGCCTGTACTTTAGGCACATACTGTGGAACACCTTCAAATCTCCCGTGTGACAGAATTCTGTGTGTCCCTTCAGATCTCCTGATAGAGTTTTATCAAACACAATCTTCTCAAGGGCTTTGTGGTGAAGATGGAATCAACCACTTCTTCCGTTCCTGCTCCGGCGACAAAGGTCCATGTGCACATTGGTGGAAATGTTGGTTTTCTGTCCAAGAGTGAACGTTGGAACAGTGGGGCATTAGTGACCGCCATTTTTCTAGTAGAATTTCCACAGACCCATCATAGGTTTTGGCGCTCCACCAAAGATGGTTGCTGAAAGACTGGGACCACAGTAAAATATTTTAAGAACCTTTTTTTCCCCTGCAGCTGAGATTTTTTTATTGATGGATTTGGCAACGTGCCATACATCGAATTGATGGCGAATATTTGCAAACTGCTCTCTCATTGTCTTGGCTATTGAAACGTGTCTGTCCGTGGATATGAGGTTGATTTGCATTCCCCTCGATTCGAGATCTTCCAGTGATTTTATAAAAAACAAGTTTCTCCATGGCCACTGAGGATTTACATTCAGACACCTGCATAATCACCAAACTCACAATTGTTTTAGTTTCCATGTCCTGAAAGTGATATGTGCAGTACTTTGCTGAAAATCCGGGGCTGTCACACTGTCCATCGCCAGCTAGCCTAAACCGTTTTTCGGAGAATGTACTTTGAATAGACAATAGTTCCATTTTCCATGCTTCACTAATTGCAGGGAATAGATATTGACGTTGATATTTGTAGTACTGTCTTTTTGAAATGAAATGGAGTCCCACAAATTGACAAAACTGGACAAATTTATGAAACTAGAGCCACTGAAAAGTAAAGCAGCTGCACACAGTAGATTCCCAGCTGGCTGTTTGCCTAGCATCGGTTGTGCGGACCATGAACATTTTTCATGGGGCATTTCACAGGTGGCATGTATTTTGAGGTTACTGCCTTGTGATACATGAGTCACATTCACCAATGGCTTCCCACATACTTCCCCTCTCACTGAATGCACACATTTCAGCATCATTATGAATCTCCACCAAGCTGCTGTTGAATACTATGCATTTGGCCTCCTTTATTAGACTATCATCCTGCATTATTGTTGTTTCTGACTGAACTGTGGTTGACATATCAGCCAAACTGGACATACTGTATTCGAAATCTTTGTCTAATTCCTCAGTCAATTGTATTGATGCTTCAGTCTCTGTCATTTCAGCGTCTATTACTTGATCATGAATCGGAGAAAACATCAATGTCGATTGGTTTTTGGGTGGCCCTTATTTGGCGGGTGTCGATTGTGTCAAGTCGTCTGCGACTAATTCAAAAGCATCTTCATTACATTCAGTTTCATCTTCATTTGGTGGAGCAGTCGCATTGTA
This sequence comes from Ambystoma mexicanum, assembly GCF_040938575.1. Classification (NCBI taxonomy): domain Eukaryota; kingdom Metazoa; phylum Chordata; class Amphibia; order Caudata; family Ambystomatidae; genus Ambystoma; species Ambystoma mexicanum. Next base: position 1,093,348,084 of record NC_090932.1, read on the forward strand.
GCAATGGTCCAACAACACTTTGCTTGTTTCACCAGTCACATTAAATTCATTGTCTAGCCATTGGGCAAAAGCATCCCGAGTCTGCTTATTGATTTGAACATGCTCTGCCTCAAATAATAGTTCCTCCATGGTGAAATCAGTTTGGCAAGCAGCCTCTCTGAATTCTGTAGCTGTCTGTGTCTGGATACTTCGTACACCATCGGGCAACTAGTAGACAGGTCGGAAAAAGATGTTCAATGTAAATCCAACATACAGTATTGGACAATTTACATTAAAAAAAAGCATGTTATGAAGGCACCAGCACAATACACTGGATAAAAATGAAATTGTCTGCACACTACCTTATCTTTCTTGCTTTTCTGTGAAACCTTCTTCTTTACTGTAGCGACAGCAACAGCAAGCTAGTCCACCGACTCGGATCCACGTGCCTCCTCTTCTATATCCCGATCATGTATACATTCCTAGAAAAGACTATCCATTCAAAATAACTAATTTGTATTAGAAATCAAATTATTCAATCGCACACATGGCTTACACAGATACAATCGTACACTGTGTACATCATTTAGTCAAAAAATACATTTTGATTTCCACCTGATTGATGGTTAGTTTACTAGATCAAAGATGACTGTGCAAAGCACACTGATTGAAATGTTGCATTCAAGCTATTTGCAAAAACTGCTTGTTTATAATAATGTCACTGTCTAATAGTATCAGATCTAGGACCTACTTTCTTTCATTCGATGAAACCGTCAGTACTCAAACCTGTGGGTCTGGTTCAACTACGAGGGATGATGTAATTGTAGTCGAAGCTTCAGCATCTCCCTGTAACACAGTACTTGTTTTAGTATGGATGAAAAAATTGAAATTGTACACACTTAATGTGACGCAGACAATGGGACATATCAATAAAAAACCATGAATGAAACATTGTGTAAACGAATGACACGATATGTAAATATCATCAAATTATCTCAAATTCCATGCATAAAACATTTCCGGAACTGAATAGCTAAATAAGAGTACCTGATACGCGCTCAAAGTTGTTGTTGACTCCAGGCAAGACATGGATGCAGAATCTTGCTCCTTCATATTCAGTGCATAGTCATGGAGTTGTAAAGGGTAAATCTGATTTGATTTAGAAATGCTAATCTTAAAAATTGGCATGTAAAGAGACAGATTACGAAAATATTATGCTCATTTTTAAGGGCACTATACCACAGTTATCTGTGCCCATACATCATTTTCTATGATGCTCCTAAAACCAAGGACAGATGTTTATCTAAATGCAGTTTAGTTATAAAGCAATACAATCGTGTGAATATGAAAAGTATTATAAGACACATTTACACCTAAATCACCGATCCATCCATTTAGTTACCTGTTCACTACCTCAAGGTCTACAGCTAAATCAGGAACCGTGACTCACCTGAGGCGGCTTGTGCATGAATAGAGTCGGAATTGCATTTGGGAGCATTTCACGAGACATTCTGAGTCGATGCTTCGTTGTGTACTTGGATTGGTCGTACATATTCGTGGCAGAGTTCAGGCTGCAGATGCGGAATCGATCACCCCTTGTGTCCTCCAAGACTTTATGGGCTCTACTATCAAGCTCTTCCAGTGCAAATCCACAATATCTGACCCATTCTCTTATTCGATCTATATTCCTCGGGAATACATGCATTGAAGTGCCTTCAAATTTGTTATGGGTCTTAGAAGGGCAACTGAAAACCGTACATGCAGGCATTGTTGGAAATTCTGTAAAAAAAAAAAGGTCAATAATATTCAAAAATTAATTTGCATAAAAACGTGAGAAAGAAGGAATTATACCATACCTTTTTTCTATGTAAGCTATGTTTTGGTCACCAAAGCAAAACCAGTGTAGCGTAGCCGGTTGTATTATAGGATAACTTTCATAAACAATTAATTGATGTGACGAAAATCATAACATGTTACTCGTCCCTTGAATGTACTATCGAACGTCCGCGAAGGATGCAATTCGATCCCGATTGACACGGATTACAATTGATATATATCGATAACATAACAAATTAAAATCAAGTCAATGGCAATGAGATGAATGAACATAACACTAATGTGTAAGTTCGTTTGAAATAGATAGAAATTTAGAGATTAAGGAGATATGATTAGGTGACCTGCCCTTACCTTGACCAACAAACAGTTAGATTCAGCAAGCAGGGTAGTTAGTGGCAGGAGAACAGGGAGATGTTCACAGGTAGCACGGCGACGAGCTGAATCGCAGTGGTCACAGAAGTTCTCAGGTAGCACGTTCACGAGTTGACTTGCAGTGCTCAAAGATGTTTTCATGAAAATATCAAGTGGTTTATACAGAATTTGAAAAGAGGGTGTGTATGTGAATTAATGACGTGTATATGGCATGGTCTTATGTGGATTGCAGGGGCGCTGACTCCTTCAGGGGATCCTGCCTGGAGACACGGGGTCTGGGGAGGGCATGTGAACATTGACCCCCTGCGCGTAAGATACCTTTGAAGTGTACATGGTGTTTGTCACCTTGGCTGTTCCCACCCTGCCAGCCCCCTTGGGAAGGCATGGCCAAAGGTGTGAACTGCCACTGATAGTGGAGGGGGGATGTATGGGCATGAGGCATGCAGACAAGGCCTGGAACACTGCTGGATGAAGACACACTTATGTGGATTGCAGGGGCGCGGCCTCCTTCAGGGGATCCTGCCTGGAGACAAGCGGTCTGGGGAGGGCATGTGAACATTGACCCCTGCGCGTAAGATACCTTTGAAGTGTACATGGTGTTTGGCACATTGGTCGTTCCCACCCCTGCCAGCCCCCTTTGGCAGCGCACATCAACTGGTGCCAACTGACTTTGATAATGGAGGAGGGATGGATGGGCAAGAGGTGTGCAGACAAGGTACGGAACACTGCTGAAGGGAGACACACTTGATTCACTGAAAAACTGAAACAACCATTGATAAAAGTTCTGTTGTGTTTTATTTTGTTTCTGATTTCGATGGCACAAATGTACTGCACATTAAAAACTTCTGGTTGCAGCATAGTGCGGGAAAATCCCCTGTACTGACCGCTGTCACTGGGGAAAGTTTCCCTAATGGCACCAACGACACAGGCAGGTATTACTCGTCGAACGCAGTGTCCAAGCCTCCCATGAAGCCATCATGTAAACGAACGATAGGCCACCCAGCCTGTACCACCTCTGAAAGAGAAAGATACAAACTGTTTTTAAATGAACAAGATAAGTTTATTAAACCTTAGTTGCCAATGACAATACTTGTATCCAATGGCATTGTTGCCAGTACAAATGCTACCATTGACTCTGTATAATATTGAACGACTATGTATTTGATTACATTTGGGACACAAATAAATATTGCTTCATGGATGTACATGAAATTAACAAAAGGAGACCACTATGATATCCCCAAATTGAGAGTGATGTATAGAATGGCAAGACTACATTCGTTTGGCATTGATAGATCAAAGTTACGACAATATAGGAGACAACCATGAAATGGTAGTGGGTTAAGTGACATCACAACTAGAGTACACTTACTTGTTACTTGGATTGCGTGGGAGAACTGTTGCTCGAAGTTCGTGCATAAGCACCATCATAATCCTCAACATGGTCCGTGTGAGGCAGGCTGCCCTGAAGTCCGGCAGCTCGGAGCTCGGTAACGCATTGTGGCCGTGTCTCGTCTTCTGATATGTAGGACAAGCATCCAGAGTTTTCTCAGCAGCAGCAGGTTTCCTCCTAGGTTGGCATTAGCACGCAACGATTACAGGTACACCAGGTGGAAACGCCGTCCATGCGACTAGGCCCAGGCTCTTGATCTGTAGAATCATCCTCCCAAATGTCATCCGAAGCCCCATCGTTTGCGCATCTTTCTCTTTCGAGTAATTCCACCTCGGAATACTCTGGCTCGTACTGGTAGGGCTGTATTGTTGCCATTATGGGGCAAACAAAAAAAATTGATAGTAATGATACTGCTATCTGTTCGCACGGACTACGAGCAATGAGGATAGGTGCACAGAGCACAGAAACGAGGCACAGAATTAAAAAAAGAAAGACAGCGAAACGATTCTAAAAGCAAATCTGATGTTGTCTGATGAGAAGCAATCTGTTTATACTTATTGAGGAAAGAGGCGTTCTGCCATTTCCATGGAGACACGTCATTAGCTGAAGCGCAGAGAATATTGACACGAGACGTGCATTGGCGTTGTGAAATGGGCGGTACGCGTCTAAGTGATCTCAGCCTCAGGGGCGGGGCATATGAATTAGTGCCGCCAGGGCAGTCCTGCTTGGGCGATGCGGCAATGGATAAGATTATCACAAGATGGCCACGCCCTGCTGCCTGATTTCGCATGTGTACAAAAGAGGAAAACTACAGTAAGGCGCATAGGAAATCTTTGTACGATCGATCAACGTATGCTTAAAAACACATGCCCGAACCCTCGGGACAATAATATTTCTGAGCGCACTATTCCTTTAAAGGTTCACTGATTGAGAGAAATACCCTTGCTATTCTACCTGAAATAATCCTGGGGAAGGGAAACCAGACCTGGGATTCAGAGACTATTTGTTGGATTTTCCCATTTGATTTTTACTCATTTTCTACTTAAACAAAACAGAAACACTAACCACACACCTTTAATTGTTCATTTATAGAGTGAGGGTCAGATACCTTTTGGACAAAAGGACCATTAGTAAAATCTTGATGCGACACAGACTGATCTTTAGTTTTCTAGGCAGGGACAGAGAGGTCTTTATTTTAAGATGTCTGATGTTGAAACTGCTGCTGCAGCTTCTACCTGTGACATGGTCAGTACATCAGGTAAGGGAAAAGGAGTAGGATAAGCAGGATGTTTTTGGTTGTTCGGGTGAGGTCACAGGAGGTAGAGGCAGACCAAGAGACTAGGCAGAGGAAGGACAATGCAGAGGAGCGTGAAGGATTATTCAGGCTGTGTGCAAGGTGAGGCACAGTTTGGTGAGAGGCAGTGGGGATTATTGAGTGATATGGTGACAGAAAGAGTGAAACAGAATGATTTGAGTAAGCAGGTGTGGGTGGAGCACTATTATTGTAGTGGGAGACATAGTGGTAGGGGAGTTGAAGTGGTGTTGGGAGAGTGATAGTAGCATGGAGACAGTAGTAGTGGAGCGGTAGGAGCATTAGTGAAGAGGGGGAGTAGCAGTAGTGAAGAGCGGGGGAGTAGTGTGTCAAGTAAGATCAGAGGGTTGAGGTAATCACTCAAAAAGAATGAGATAGTGGAACATCAGAGGAACAGAAGAGAGAGTGTGGAGGAGGGAGAGGAGACATGGTGGGTGGAGTAGGAGGAGATAAGAGAGATTTAGGGATAGGAATATCAGAGTACGTATCGGCCAATGTTGGCGAGATCTCAGTGGCAGGAAGGACCAAACTTTGAATCATACCCTGGAAAAGCTGTTGAGTAGGAACCCCTGGATTGTTCACTGAGTAAGCCTAGATAGATCAGGCCATGACAAGAATGCAGACAGCTTGCAGATAGTAGGGTTTACCGATCACTAGGTACCAGCCTGTGCTGTGGATTTCCTGGGTTAGAGTTGGACTGCACCGCCCCTGGTTAGAGCGAGAAGGCGGCCCTTAAAACCTGTTTCCATCAATATCGAAACACCCATGGGAACCCCAAGGCCAGCTCAGGAGAATCTGCTAATCCCACAGGATGAAGGTACTCCTATAACAATCTTGTGAGAAGAACAAGTTACTTACCAACTGTAACATTCTTTCGACTGGATGTCCCTCCCACGTATTCCTTATCTTCGTTATTCGCTTCGCCAGCTTCGCTGTTTCAGCAAAAATGTTCTCGCCAGACCCCACTCTGTACGATGTTGTGGCGTCGATGTCCCTCGAGGGCCGCCGTGGCGTGTCGATGTCACAAGTAGTATAAGTAGCTTGTCCTGCGCCCGCTGGCTTCAGTTCTGTTTTTTCATTATATTATTCGAGGAACTATTTGGCGTACCCCAGACTGCAAGCTCTCCGTAAAACACAAAGTATAATTCACGTAAATTGTACGGCGGGGTAGGCTGGGAGGGTCGATGAGGAATATGTGGGAGGAACATCCAGTCGAATGAACATTACAGTTGGTAAGTAACTTGTTCTTCTTACAGGCTTGTTCTAGGAGTACCTTCATCCTGTGGGATTAGCAGATTCTTCGAATGGATTGTGTCCTCCCATGTATTCCTCATCCTTGATAGTCTCCCAAAGCAGTGGCAATTTGGAGGAGGGAGTACTATTTAGTTTTATCATGAATGGAATGAAGGACTGCCTTGGCAAAAAGGCCTTCTTGAGATGAAGAGGAGTCTAAACAGTAGTGCTTAACAAAATTGATGCCAAAGTTGCAGCTGAGCAAATGTCAACTACCGGGACCCCCCTCTGAAGTGCTGCGGAAGTTACCATGCCCCTCATGGAATGGGCTTGAAGCCCTTCCGGCTGGTCTTTTCCAGCAAGTTTTCCAGCAACACTCTCCAATAGCCAGTTTAATCCACTGGGAAATAGTCTGTTTAGTCACTGGTAGTCCTTATTTAGGACCAGTATAACCCACAAAAGGTTGGTCATCCTGGCGAACTTTTGCAATTCTCGCAATGTAAAAACTCAGTGCCCTTTTTGGGTCTAGTCTCTGCAATCTCTCCTCCTCTTTGCCCAAATGAGGGTAGAAAGTTGGAAGTGTTCTTTTTTGTGACAAATGAAAATCAGAAACTACTTTTGGCAAGAAAGATGATTTAACTCTCAGGACTACTTCATCCTTATAAAAGGCAGCATAGGGTGGTTTGCAGGAAAGAGCCTGCAACTCACTTACCCTGCAGGCAGATGTTAGTGCTACAAGAAGAGCATTTTTCAGTGTTAATAGCCTCAACGGGCAGGCATGTAAAGGCTTGAAGGGTATACATGTTAGAAATTTCAACACAAGATTTAAATCCCAAGCAGGGACATGAAAAGGTACTGGGGGGTACACGGTAGTGAGTCCCTTCAGAAATTGGGCAATTAACAGTATTTTGAAATAAGAAATCTCTTTAGAGGGGTGCTCAAAGATGGAACGCGCTGCCAGGTATCCTTTTATTGTTACAATGTGGAGGCCCAGATTGGCCAGATGCAGCAAAAAAGAAAGCACCATAGGAGTGCTGCATCGAAAAGGTTCCACATCCTTTTCCTTGCACCAGTTACTGAATTTATTCCAACTACACCGGTACAAGGATTTGGTTGCTGGCCTTCTGGCCGAAAGCAAAATCTCCATTAGGTCATCCCAGAGGTTCCAATCCCTATATCTCAGCCTCTCAGAAACCATGCATGAAGGCTGAGTGTCTTCACCTCTGGATGGAGAACCTGACCTTCCTCTTGCAAGAGAATATCCTCTCTTTGTGGAAAACATATTGGAGGGTAGATGGACACGTCTAGAAGGTCCAGGTACCACGTCCTCCTGGCCCAATCCGTAGTAGATAGGATCATGGTCTTCCCGAACTTTCTCAACCTCCTGATTACATGAGGAATCACGGGGACTGGAGGAAACGCATACAGAAGTGGAAATTCCCAGTCCACCACGAACGCGTCTCCTAGAGCTCCTCTCGGGGGAAATTCCCTTCAGCAGTACTGATCGCACTTGTGGTTGGTAGCGGTCGTGAACAGGTCCACTTGAGGGGTTCCCCAAAGGGCAAAGATCTCCTGAAGGACTGCCTGAGCTACCTCCCACTCGTGGGAGACTGTGCTCTGCCTGCTCAGAGCATCTGCCACTGTGTTCTGCTCTCCAGCTAGATGAACTGCTGACAGAGAGATTCCTTCTTGAATTGCCCGAACCAGAGCTGCATTGCCTCTCTGAACAGTGGTAGTGACCCTACGCCTCCTCTCTTGTTGAGGTAGTACATGGCCACTGTGTTGTCTGTCATTATCAGGACATTCTTTCCCCGTACAGAGGGCAGAAAGGCCTTCAGTGCTGGTCTGATTACTCCGACAGAGACCAACGACTGCCGATAGTCCGTTGGTGTGGGCTCCCCAACCCGTGAGTGAGTTGTCAGTCACTTCAATTATCTCCGGCCATGGTAGCCAAAAAGATTGGCCCTTGACAATGTTGTCTTCGCAAGTCCACCACGTTAGATCTTGAGCAACTCTGCTCGGAACTTGCAGAAGATCCAACATGTTCCCCAAAAAGTAGGACCACTGGGTCCTGAGGGCCCATTGAAGGGATCTCATTCTCAATCTGGCCTCTGGCACCAGAAAAATGCAGGATGCCATGAGGCCGAGCAACCTCAAAAAAATCGAAGGCCGGAAGACGTTGGGCATTCTGGAACTTTGCTACCATCTGCTGAATGTGTTGAGCTCTCAATTCGCGGGGCGAGGCTTTCCCTGAGGAAGTATCCAAGAGCGCACTGATGAACTTGAGTCTTTGGAATGGTATCACATGGGACCTCTTGTAATTGAGAGTGAAGCCCAGTCTGTGTAGGGACTGGCAGGTGATGCAGAGATGTTCCAGGGCCATTTCGGGAGAACGTTCCCTGATCAGCCAATCATCCAGTTAGGGGTACATGTGAATCCCCCCCCTCTCCTGAGGCTTGCTGCCACTACCGCCATCAGTTTGGTGAAAATCCTCAGGGAGGATGTCAGCCTGAATGGCAGAACTTCAAACTGATAATGAGAACCGCCAACCGCGAACCTCAGGTACTTTCTGTGCTTGAGATGGATTGGCACAGGAAAGTAAGCATGCTGAAGGTCCAATGATACCAACCAATCTTGGAGTTGGAGATCCTGAAGGATCTGAGAAAGGGTGACCATCTTGAACTTGTCCTTCCTGAGGAACTTTTTCAAGTTTCGTAAGTCCAAGATCGGTCTCAGTCCTCCGTTCTTCTTGGGAATTAGAAAATAGGGGGGGGGGGGGGAGTACCAACCCTTGTTCCTCTCTGCTACAGGTACATGTTTTATTGCACCTTTCTCTAGCAGGGTTAAGATTTCCTGCACAAGGAGCAGATCTGGAATTTTGACGGTGGATGATCCCGAGGTCTTTTTAGAAACTGAAGGCAGTGACCTTGGGATACTGTTTCCAGTGCCCAAGCATCTGAAGTAATTCCCCACCATTCGTTGAGATGCTGAGAGATTCTGCCTCCCACAGGGGTCTTGTGGGCCAAGGCCTCTGAGTGGCTTACAGGTGGCTGCAGCAGCGGCTGAGGGTAAAGATTCTGCTGGTGGGGCTGCTTTTACACCCTTACCTTATCCACCGCGAGGGAATCTTCTTTGCCCCCTTTGTACGACCTGTCCTCTTCCTCTACAAACTGAGGAATAGTATCGAAAAGGGCAACCTCTCCAGGAAGATGAGCCCGAATAAGGTTGAGGTTGCTGAATAGAGGTGCTAATGGTCTTAGCCGCCGCTTTGGAGGTCTGCAGCTTCTCCAGACTCTCGTCTACCTTGCTGCCAAACACCCTCGAGCCGTTGAAGGGCATGTTGAGCAGTCTGGCCTGCACGTCCCGGCAAACCCTGACATCCTCAACCACACAAATCTGCGTAGCACAATGCTTGCAGCCATGGATCTGCTAATACTGTCAGCAGTATCCAGTCCTGATTGGAGACATTCTCCCATCGCCTACTTGCCATCCTTAACTAGGTTCAGAAAGCCATCCCTTTCCTCGCCTTCTGGAATGTGATCAGCCGCCATACTAACACAATCCCACAGGATGTAGGTAAACCTAGCCAGGGTACAAGTAACATTTGTGGATTTCAGGGCCATACTGCCCGAGTTGAAAACCATGCGAGCCCATGCTTCCACTTTTTTATCATCTCTATCTGAGGGGACACAGGGGTGGGCAGACTGCCTGGTGGAAGTAGCAGCCTGGACTACCAGACTCTGAGGCGTAGGGTGCTTGCTGAGATAATCAGGATCACTGAATGAGGGTCTATATTTCTTAGGAAACCTCATGTTGACAGCAGGACCAGACTCAGGGGCTTCCCAGTAAGCTACCACCTTCCTTTGAAGGAACTTGTGAAAAGGCAAGATAGGGTCTTTTTGAGGACCTTGGTCCAGGATGTCCGTCATGACATCCTGTTCGAAAGTTGTGAAGCCCTACTCCGGCCAATGTACTCATTGACCCTGTTCATCAGATTTCTATATCCTGAATCAGCATGGTCTGATGGGTCAGGTTTACCAAACTCCAACTCTGGAGATGTATCAAGACCGCTGGCAGAGTCGAGGGAGTCACAGAGATCTTTCATTTTAGACTCAAGATCAATTAGCTCTTCAGGCACCTCTTTAGTGCCAAACCTCACTCCTAATGGAGAAACATCCTCATCTGAAGCACTATACTCCTCATTAATGGAGGACATTGACAAAGTATTTTGCGGTACAGATTGTATATTTTTTCTTGCACCGTTAAATGCTTCGATGGAATCGAAGACGCCATTGACGGCGTCGAAGGCGTCTTCGAGAAACTTCCGATTTTGGAGTCGACGCAAATGGTGTCAATGGCGTCGACAAAATCGTCAAAGGCTTCAACGTTTTATGTTTCTTCGCCGGTATCAGAGGCAGAGTTGACACATGCGTCAACACCCTCGACACCTTTTTTGTCAGGTCGAGCGCGTTGAGCCTCTGATTTACTACTCGTCTTGGCCGAAATAGTTTCTGACCTTCCTGCGTCATCCAAAGGAGCGACCGGGGTCTGGCTCTTGCGAGACTCTTTTGAGGTGGTTGAGGCCGCATTCTCAAAGATCTGCATCATCTCTTGCCTATTTACTGGGAGAATCCGAGCTAGTCGTACATCGTATAACCGCAGGAGAGGTATCTGATGATGAAGACAAGGATTGTCTGCATCGCCTCCTCGATCAGGACCTCTTTGAATGTCTATATCCAGTAAGAGTCTTTGGACTCACTGGACTTTTTATATTCCTTTGAAGAAAACTTTGAAGCTTCCCTTCCCACCGTTAATTTACCTTTGCGTTCTCCGAGAGCTTTCTCATTCATGACAGGACCCACAGTCCTCAGTTCGGTAACTGGAACCCAAACACAAAAGGCAGTTGCAGTGAGGATCTGTTATCAGCATTTTTGCCCCGCAGTCGTGACATTTCTTAAAACCCGACTTTGGGGTCGAAGTGGTCGATGAAGAAGAAGACAACATTTTTTCTGAAGAAAAAATGAAGCGCGCTTTTAACTTGAAGCAAAGCTATCGGAAAAACAGAACTGAAGCCAACGGGCGCGGCCCAAGCTACTTTTTTTAATTATTATTTAAAAGATATAGTTTATTACAAACTTTTCTTTTATCTTTCAAATTTAGTGAAACATAAATTAAACCAAAAACACACCAACAAACAAAAAAGAAAAAAAAGAGAATAGAAATAAAAATGGCAATCAACTCAGAACATTCATTCCAATTCATTACGAGATCCTAATTGCTTCTTGTTAAAACATCACTTCTAATTTCCTTCTTTCTTTCTCCTCAAGCTACTTATACTACTCTTGATGTTGACACGCCACGCTGGCCCTCGAGGGACATGGAAGCCACGACATCGTTAACAGCGCCTCTGCCGCAAAAAAAATTACGAAGCAGCGAAACCTATATCAAAGATGAGGAATATGTGTCACAATCCATTCGAACTTAGTGTCTGAATCAGATAGCCAAACTCTAAAGACTCTGCACTTTATCTACAGGCGGGGTCTCCTATAGTTTAGTTTAGTTTAGTTTGTTTATTTATAAAGCGCATCCGAACCCTCAGGTAACTGGGCGCATAATCATGTGTACAGCAGAGTTACATATCGTTACACGAGCATCATAGTACAACAGACAGAGCGTACATTAGTCCGGGCTCTGAATGTTTACATACAAGAGTAGAATATACCGGGAAAAGTATCTACAGAGAATATGCAAAAAAGAAAAAAAGTTACAGTGGCTAATGCGGACCGGGTTACAGGTTGGTCCTGAATAGGCTGTAGGTGGAGTAAACATTACTATAGGTAGAGAGCGTCGGCTAGCCGGTCATGTTGGTGAGAGTCTGGCTGTTTAGGCTAGTAGCCATGATTTTACCATGGCTCTGAATGGCCAGAATGCGGCTTCAGATCTAATTGTAGTGGGGAGGGTGTTCCAACATTGTGCTGCGAGCACTGGAAAACTGGAGCCCCCTGCTGTTTTTAGGTTATAATTAGGGATCTTTAGTTGGTGTAGGTAAGGTGTTCTGGTGGGTCTAATGGGGCAGTGTCTAGAGAATTTGTCAGAAAGGTAACGTGGGGCAGTATGTGATAGGCACTTGTGGGTGATGACCAGTGTTCTTAGCTTAATTCTGTCACGGATTGGGAGCCAGTGGACTTCTTTTCTAACCGTGGATATGTGCGCCGTGCGCGGGAGGTTGAGGGCACATCTTAGTGCATTATTTTGCAGGATCTGGAGTCTGTTCAAGTTTTTAGTGGTAGTCCCTAAGTAGAGTGTGTTGCAATAGTCTAATTTAGACAATATCAGCGCTCTAGATAGGGTGAGGCAGCTAGAGGTGGAGAGAAAAGGCCTACAGGCATTGATCAATTTATTGGTGTATGAGGTAGCTGAGGTCGTAGAGTTTATTTGTTTCTTTAGTGATAGGGTAGAATCGAGGTATACACCTAATGTTTTAACCTCTTTGGAGACTTTTATGATGTTGCCATCAATGGTAAAGGATTGGTACCTTTGGTCCAGTTTGTTGAGGCGAGCCTGGGAGCCTACGATAAGCAATTCTGTCTTATCGTCGTTAAGGCAAAGACTGTGTGTGGCCATGCAGGCTTGGATTTCTAAATAGATATCATTAAGCTTTGCAACATCGTCTTCATAGCTACCAGTGAGCGTGATAAGGACCTGGGTGTCGTCTGCATAATTAGTGTAGCTGACACCCAGATCATCAAGACGGTCAAATAGGAGCTTCGTGAAGATGTTGTAAAGTGTGGGAGAAATGCAGGAGCCTTGCGGCACTCCGCATGTGATTGGGATAGGGTCCGCAGCCGCAGTGGGGGCGAAGACTCTAGTCATCCTGTCAGACAGGAATGACTGGATCCACTTAGTGGCATTCTGAGAGAATGCAGAAGCCGAGGAGAGGTGTTGAGTGAGGATCTGGTGGTCAACCAGATCAAAGGCAGCAGAGAGATCCAACAAGAGCAAGAGGGCCAGTTTGCCCTTGTCTTTAGCGTCATCCATTTGGATTTTTAGATCCAAGAGGGCAGTTTCAGTCCCGTGCCTTGGTCTGAAGCCGGATTGTCGCAGGCCTAGGAGGTTGTTTTCTTCCAAATGTTGTTGTATTTGGAGATAGGATACCTTGTCCAAGATTTTGAGAAGAAATGGGACTGTGGTGATGGGCCTGCAATTTGTGGGGATGTTGGGATCTAGGTTAGGTTTTTTGAGCAGGGGTAGGACCCACGCTTCTTTAAGGTTGTTGGGGACCACTGAGTTTTTGAAGGAGGAGTTGATCCGAGAGGTGATGAGAGGGGCTAACTCATTAGCACCATCTTTGATGACGGATGCTGGGCAAATGTCAGCTTTGCAGTTGGATGGTTTGAGGCTGGCGATTATCTTGATTACTTCCTCTTCTGAGACTGGTGAGAAGTGTAAAGGTGGGCAGATAGGGGTAGTGTGGTTGAATTTGCTGCTGGGGTTCTGCTTGGAGGCAAGGCTAGCTTTTTTTGCTTCTATCTTGGTTTGTAGGAGGGCAATTTTGTTAGCGAGGGCGAGTTGGATATTGTTAGACCAGGCCTTGTCTTTGATGCAGTCCTCTGTAGGGGGCAGTGGTGATTCAAGTTCTCTTAGTATAGAGAAGAGTTCTTTGGTGCCAGATTTGGCATTTTGTATTCTCAAGTTGTAGGTCTCTTTCTTAGCATTTAAGATGGCGGATTTGTAGGTGGAGGCAGCTGAAGCAAATTTGTCTTTAGTGGAGAGAGAAGGGGCTTTTCTCCAGCTAGTTTCTGCAGTTCTTTTAATATTACGGAGAGCTTTTAATTCTGCTGAGAACCATTTGTTGGAGTGGGCAATAGGTTTGGCTTTTCGTTGTTTGAGGGGAGCTATCTGGTTGAGTGCTAGTTCTAAAGTATTGTTATATAGGTCTACTATGGCTGCTGGGTTGTTTTTTTGCGTGGGTAGATTAGCTTTACTGATAGGCGCGAGAAGAGGTTTGAGGTTCTCTATAGTGATGTTGCGGTTGTTTCTGGAGATTATTTGAGGTAACTTTGTGGGTCATGTGGTAGATGGTAAGGATCTAGGTAAAGAGAAGGTAATAAGATGATGGTCAGTCCAAGCACAGGGAGTGATGTCAGTCAGTGAGAGGTTGCAATTGGCATCTGCAAGCCAATCCAAGGATCTTCCTTTTGTATGTGTAGGTTGATTAATGTGTTGGGTGAAGCCTAGATGAGTAATCGTGTCATTAAGGGAAGTGGCTTGGTTGTCATTGGGGTCATTGAGTCCCAAGTTGAAATCTCCCAGAATGATGATTTGGGATTTCGGTTTCAAATTGGTAGTGAGTAGGAGAGAGATATCCTCTTCAAAGGTGGAGGGGGTTCCTGGGGGTATGTATATAATATGGAGCAGGATGGTTTGTGTGTCAGATAATGGGAGTTTGACGGATAGAAGTTCGGCTGAAGGTAGGGTTGTGCTGGTTACTTCTCTGATGTTTAGGGTGGATTTTGCAATAATTGCTATTCCTCCGCCTATTCCATTTTTCCTGTCAGCTCGGATGATGTTGTAGTTGTCTGGAGTGGCTGGAGCTATTGTGGGACCGGCTGCTGGGTGGAGCCATGTCTCCGTGATGGCGATAAAGTCTAGGTGGTTAGTGGAAATAATGTCGGCAACATCAGTAGCGTGGGCAACCAATGAGCGAGCGTTGATGAGGGCTCCCTTGATAGAGGTCTGTGGAGGGTTTGTTTTCGTGTGTGGTGGCGAGTGCGGTATAGTAGGGTTGTGACTAGGTGAGAGTTCAGAAAGTAAGGTAGGCTGCTTGGGGTTCGTAGTCTGGTTGGTGAGCATTCTAGTGAGCTTTGTGACAAGATTAGTACGATAGCTGAGTCTATCGTTTCTAGTCATGGTCAGTGGGGCTGCGTTCAGGCCTGTGGTAGTGGGTACAACAAGGCGAGAACCTAGTCTTGTATTTCTAAGGGGTGTGGGACAGGGTATGCAAATCTGTTTATCCATTCTATTGGAGATAGTAGGTCTGGGTAAAGTAGTGCGGTTGTGTGGGCGCGGAGCAATGGGAGTAGGGTAGCCATAGTTAGTGTGGCGCCTCTAAATGTGGCCATTGTAGGTGGCTTGGCTCTGATGATGGGGGCAGTGAAGTTCATTAGGTTATTAGCAAGTGTGCAGTAGTAACTACAGGTAAGGCACAACACAAATCAAATTAGGTTTATAAGCGACCATAGGGCACAGCACAGATCAAGTGAAGTCTATTAGCGACCATAAGGCACAACACAAATCAAATGAGATCTATTAGCAACCATGGGACACAGCACAGATCAAATGAGGTCTATTAGCGACCATAGGACACAGCACAGATCAAGTGAGGTCTATTAGCGACCATAAGGCACAACACAGATCAAATGAGGTCTATTCGCGACCATAGGACACAGCACAGGTCAATTGAGGTCTATTAGCGACCATAGGACACAGCACAGATCAAGTGAGGTCTATTAGCGACCATAAGGCACAACACAGATCAAATGAGGTCTATTCGCGACCAAAGGGCACAACACAAATCAAATGAGGTCTATTAGCGACCATAAGGCCCCACACAAATCAAATGAGGTCTATTAGCGACCATAGGGCACAACACAAATCAAATGAGGTCTATTAGCGACCATAAGGCCCCACACAAATCAAATGAGGTCTATTAGCGACCATAGGGCACAACACCAATCAAATGAGGTCTACTAGCGACCATAAGGGACAACACAAATCAAGTGCAGCACATGATGCAGTGTGGCAGCATCTAGGTCCAGAATAGTACATCGGCTGCATTAGGTGACGCCTAGGTTTGGGCCAAGTAGGGTCATGGATGCAGGTGGCGCAAAAATACAAGACATACATCAAAATATCAGGCGTGTGGATGGCCTTCAGTAATGACAAAGCAACGAGGGACAGGGTAGTACCATGACCAGGGTTGCAGCATTAAGGGATGACTGCCTGATAGTGCGGGGTGCAGTTTCAGGGAGCTGATGCATGCGCAGAATGCAGATTGAAAAAGACAAGGGTTCGTTTGAGCTACTTATAGAAGAGCACACATACAGTAGTACAGGTTTTAAGCTCAGATATTCACAGTTATGCAGAGTCTTACTGGTAGAACGTGGCACTGACGGGCTCATATGCAGGAAGGCAGAGGCGCCAGTATCAGGCGAGGGGGGACTCCTAATCTGCTCCTTGACGCTCAATGTCGCGAACTGGGGGCAAACAGGGGCATTAATGTGGGCCTTCGGGTGGGGCCGCCGGCGTTTTCGCCTGCCGGCGGATGTGGCCTATTCAAAAGGCTGCTAGTAGCCTAGCAACGAGGCACCAGCCTCGATATGGCGCCGCGCTGTGCATAGGGTCAGGCAGAGGAGGTCAGGCACAGCGATGTTGTGGTCCCATGCACAAAGCCTTGTGCAAATTCTGGTGTCTTTATGTAGGCAAGGGTGCTCAGGGGCATGAGAGCCTTACCATGGTGGATGGCTCTCCAGAATGTCGTGGTGTGGCTGGATGCCGTGGGTGGGCATCGGCGTGGGTCGGCTCGTGCTCCGGATGCGAGCTGCTGTTTGCGGAGGAAGGAGGGGCTCCTGCCCTCTCCTCGAGGTAGCTGCTGGTGTGACTGGGTTGCAGGGGGCAAACAGGGGCCTTAATGTGGGCCTTCGGGTGAGGCCATACAAAGTCAATGGCAGCCCAAAAGGGGAAGAAACCAACTATTTCCAACTGTTAGTACTGAAACAGTCCATGATGGCTGTACTGGAACTAGCTCTACCCAAACTGACAGCAGGACTGCTGCGCTTAAAGAAGACACAAAAAACCATCGTCAGCAGGTTGTATGGGCCCGGGGTATATGCAGAAAAACTGTTTTGTGCCACCTACCAGTTTTGTCAAACGACGTCTCCAGATGATGTACCTCAAGCTCTGCTACAAAAGCTACCCATTATAGAGATTCCCTTCTTCAGGATTACCATCGACATTAGAGGGCTCCAGGAACCTTTGCGGTATGGAAATAAATGCATATTAGTGATCCTAGATTATTCTACCAAATATTCGGAGGCCGTTCCCCTTGAGAAGCAACACCATCAAGCCCATCTCAAAGCACTTATACCTTATTTCACCCAGGTTGGCTTCCCTGCGGAAATCTTGACTAACCAGGGTAGATGTCAAAGCTAATGGGAGACATGAAAGACACGATTAACATTAAATCCCTCAGGACTTCAATCCATCACTCCCAGATCAGTGGCCTCATGGAGCATTTCAACCAGACTCTAAAATGCATCCTGAGACAAGGTTGGTCGCTGAAGATGGAAGACACTGGGATGATCTGATACCTTGGTCCTTATTTGCAATCCGAAAAACACCACCATTTTCTACCAGCTTCTCTCCAGTCGAATTAGTATATGGCCTGAATCCCTGCGATGTACTGGATATCATAAAAGAAGAATGGGGAGGCCAGGCAGCCGGCAGAGCAATAACTACCGAATGATGCAGAACACAAGAGAATATATGGAGAAGGTGAGGAGATCGGTCAGACTACACCTTCAAGATACCCAAACTCGCTAGGGGAAGGCGTACCATTAAGATGCCAAGATGTGTACTTTCCAGGTTGGGGACAATGTGATGGCCTTACTTACTACACCTCAGAACAAGCTACTGGCCAGATGGCATGGACGCTATGTCGTTCGAGGTTGTATCTCACCTCACCTATAGGGTACAGAAAGCCAATAGACTAACATCATCACAGCTGTACCATGTAAACACACCAAAGGCACAGAGGGAGAACAGTAGTCCCAGAATCCTAGCTCTCATTGCCAACAATATCTGAGAGACTCCTCTACCAAGTTCATGGGGTTACCATGTCACTGGGTCTCCCCACCATCAGTCACCATAAACTTGCCAGATTGCTAGAGAGATACCCAGATGTCTTCTCTAAGAGGCCAGGAAGAGTGAGTGGGTTGGGGGGACAGAAAATCCAAACATGCCCAGGAAGAGTCATACCATTGAAACCCTATTGGCCATCTGAGGCTAGGAAGCAAATCATAAGAGAAGACAAATATAACACTGGGGTAATCAAGAGATTCCATAGCGAGTGGTCCTCGCTGATCGTCTTGGCCCCAAACAGGATAACACATGGCAATTCTGCATTGACTTTAGATGACTGAACGGGATATTGAAGTTCGATGCTTACCCGATGCCCAGAATCAATGTGCTGGTGGAAACCTTGGGGAGGGCAAAACTAATCTCCACCTTCAAGTAACCCTCCTTCTAGACTGTACCAAATCAGTTAACAAGTATTCTTATGTGTTTGTCCTGTCTCATCTCTCCACGCTCTCTTTGCGTATGTCCATATCTCCATGTAAGCGCCCCGATGCCTGCAGGCAGTCGGCGCTATACAAATAAATGTAATTTTAAAAAAAAAAAAACAGGTATATGGTACAGTCCTTGTAACAATTAGTCCCATGTATGCCACTAGGCCGTGTGGCTTAGGGAGTTCCTCACAGGAATGGGAGTTCTTGTCCCCTAAGGGGGAATGTCTCCCAGTGAGGTCCCACTTGCCCAGACCCCTAGGGAGGGGGTTACGGAGTAGTATCTCTTCTGTAGCCCCAAAGGGGGAGGCTCCCCCTAGGGGTTAAGGGACAAGAAAAGGCATCTCAGGGAAAACTTCACTCGGACATTCATCTTCTTGCAGGATGTCATGGAGATCCTTAGCAATCTTGCGCAAGCCTTCCAACTCTGGATTCTATGGGACTGCCAGTGGCTCCCGGGTTTGTGTCTTTTTCACTTTGTATTCTAAGGGGTTGGTCTAGGGAATCTGTATTGCCTGTGAATCTGCCCACAATTCTGTGGTTGTATCCACAGTTTATGAAGTCGATATCAAATTTCGTTTATAATTTTGGGAGAAGGGGGCACCCATTCCCCATGAAATATAGTAACAACTACTGGATGGAATAACCCAGGACCTCTCCCGGAAATCGAGTCAATGCTTCATGCACAAGCTGTTTCACAGCCGGTCCAATTCCGTCCAACAGTTTTTGCTGTGCGCGGTGTATAAATTCTCACTTTTTCAATATGGGAAAATACATAGGAGTAGGCCGAATACAGCGTTTTTACCTTTAAGAACTTGTTCATTTTTTCACTAATCTTACTATTCGGTGGTGGTCGGGGGTGGCGATTGGGGGAGTCATCCGTGACAAACCATTTGTTTGCAAAATTTCTGCCAAATCTGTCATGCAAGTCAAAAGTTGTTAGCAATTACATTTTCGTGTTTCCTATGTATCTCGATACTTAACTATAGTGCGGCGACTGATGCACTATCTATAATTAAATGGCCCGCGGTAGTGGCCGTGTATTATGGTTAAGTTGCTAAACCCATAGGAAGACCACTTTTTCGGCGGCTTATAACTTCGCTCCCCCTGGAGGAATCCTCACCAAACTTTGCAAAAAAAGTATATGCCCATTCTGAATTTTCACCAAGTTTGGTAATGTTTCGTGCAGGGAGGGGAAATTTATAAGGGGGGGTCCCAAAATTATTTTTTCTCCATAGAGTGAATGGGCGATAATTTTGCGCATGGCTACTGGCTGGACTGATTTGCACCAAATTTGCAGCAGGAGCGTGGGTTTGGGTCAGAAAGCCTGCTTTTGTGTGTTTGCTGGAAATCGGACCAGTACGTTTGTTGCAAATCACTGAAATGTACGTCTTAAACAATTAGTGATATCTGGCTCCGCTCCGCGGACCCATTTCCCTGTTCGCTCCGCGGACAGAAGTGTCATTGGCTTGTGGTACAGCATGCTGTCGGACAACTTTGGACATGGCCGGTGGTTGGCTGGAGGGAAGCGTAGTGTACATCAACATGTTTTGCCAAACGCCATCATGGTGTATCGGAGGACAGTGCGACGGCGGAAGGGTCTGGAAAATATACTGTACGCCATGTGTTGGCAGCCAGAAGGGATGGAAAAGATGGGGGAGTGGGAAGTGGTTCATGTGACATATGTAATTAGGTGGAAGAAAACAGAGGCGTGCCTGCAGTATTTGTGCGTATTGCGCCAATTCTCGGGTACATCGACAGGCCTTGTGTGGTGAATGGAGGCAGCTGTCGTAAAGGCCCAATAGCTTGTGCGGTGACCTGTGGGCAGTGACCTCTTTCCGTGGTGAGTGGTGGCAGGTGCATTTCACAAGGGGAGTGAATTGCACTTGACATAGGTTGGGTGGGAGCACGGGTGGCTTTGCTATGTGGGTGGATTGCGGTAGTAGGGCACATGGTGGCATGCATGGTTCGGCAACCCTCGTTGCCCTTGCTCCCTTGGCTCAGGCTCCCCTGGGAATTCTTAATACAGTGCATTGTGAACTAACTCTTTGCCTCAGGAGACAAGGGGGAACACCCCCCACAAAAAAAAACACAAAACCAAAACGTTAAAGTTTCTTGAAAATCCACACTTCTGATTTTAGCTGCGCATATCAATCCAATCACATATTTTCAGGAAAACACGTCTTTAATCATGTGTTTTCAAGCCGCGATTGTGCTGTGTGTGCTTCTGGTTTTGTGATCATTTGAAGAACTTTGGCCATCTTTATCTTGCCAGACTACCACATTGAAGATAGCTACCTGATACTGCCTCTCTACCGGTGCAGCCTTCAGTGGCCCCTTGCTAATTGGCTGCTTCTGCAATAACTTCCAATCAGGACAGACCGGGAGGCGGGAGCCGGCCTTTTGTTCGAAGGCCCACTTCTAAGGCCCCTGTTGGCTTCCCTGTCCACTTACCATGATGCTACATGACACAATTACCACAGCCTGACCCCCCCGCACCCCGCGGCTGCCAGCAACCTCAGCTATGAAACCGGACTACCAAGCCTCTCTCACTTCCCTTTCTATCGGTTAGTTACCCACTTCTGCCTACACTTTTGATTTCCCTTCATGGTCCTCCACTCTACCTTCTTCCTGCTCCAACTGCTCTTCCCTCTATGCTCTTGTCTCAGCACCCTCTTATAATTCTAACTAATTTCTCTCACCTTTTGGTGGCTTAGCAATTCCTTGAAAGTCAATTTTGGGTGTGTTTTGGTAAAATCAAATTTGGGTGTGTTTGGGAAAGTCAATTTTGGGTGTGTTTTTTGGAAAGTCTAATTTGGGTGTGTCTCTGCAATTCATTTTGGCTGTGATTTACCATTTTACTTGACACTCAATTGTGACTTGCTAGCCCAGAGACTGCTCCATACCTTTGTTCTTTATATTTCTCCTACAGCCTCCTCTCTCTACTTGCCCATGGCATTATCTGTCTGTCCTATCTACTCCAACTGTTTCTCTATCAACTACCCTTCCCCTCTCACTAAGTCTGGTAAGAAGAAATTCAAAAAGGATATCTTTGTTTCCAACCCAGGTCTCCCCATCGCTGACACCTATTCCAGCGCCTCTGCCAGACAAATCCTCACTGACATTCTCTTTTTCGTTCCCTCACCGGATCTCTGGACCCCTCATATGATCTCTTTGCTCTGTCCTGTCTCTTCCTCTCCCATAAATGGTGGCACCCGGTGGGAAGCCCGTATGGATCTCCTTGACTCCTCCAGAGTCTTCATTAATGTCCATCTAAATGGTACTGTCATGGTGCAAGGACCTCAGTCTTATCTCCTCCTCTTCGATAGGCGGTTCCCTCGCCTCATCAACTTCCCATCATCTCCATCTGTCCCCTGCTCTCTTCCCCTGGCTACCCTGCCCTCCTCTTCCCCATCTCAAGCGCCTTCCACGCCTCAGCAGGGCGTACCTCTGATTTGTACCCCTCCCCGGAAGGTCTTTTAGGCTGGTAACCTTCTCCATCTTGCCACTCTCAACTCTCGCTCAGCTGTTCAACACTCCTCTGACATCTGTCACCTCCTAGAAGAACTGGACCTGGATGTCCTCGGTCTCACTGAGACTTGGTTCACAAGCAGTTCTGTCACAGGTTTTAACACTCTCCTCCCGGACGGCTACAAGATGCTCTCAGCCCCCAGATCAAAGCCCTGATCTTCCCTGAGTGGGTTCCTGCCTCTCTCATTCCCACTCAGGCTAACTCCTCTTTTGAATGCCTAGTCTGCAGGCTTACTCTCTCTCCTAGCCACTCTCTTACTGTAGCAACTCTTTACCGGCCCCCTCGTCAAATCACCTCTTTTCTCTCTGAGTGGGCTGACTTCTACTCCCCCCTCTTGGCCTCATCCACTCAACTCCTCCTCCTGGGTGACCTCAACATTCATCTGGATTCTACCTGTCCCTCATCTGCACTCTTTCGCGACTTCTGCAATTTACTCTCCCTCTCTATCCTTCCCTCTGGCCCGACCCACTCTGCTGGTGACACACTTGATGTCTTGATCTCCTGCGGCCTCCCCCTCTCTACCCCCCTTACCACTCCTCTATGCTGGAGTGATCACTGCCGCCTCTCCTCTCATCTCTCCATCACCTCCCCCCAAGCCAAGCCAAGACTGTCACCCACCTTCTCGGATATCCGGCCCATGAAGCGAATGTCAGTCGAGGCCTTTGCTGCAAATCTACCCCCCCTCCTCCACCTCAGGCTGACTCACACCCTGACACAGCCCTCTCTCTTCTCTACTCCTCTATTTCTGTTACTCTTGACACTCTGGCCCCTGTCATGAGGATCTGTTTGAGGTCCAAAGCCTAGTGCAATTCTTGGTATGACTCTGACCTAGCTACACTTAAACATAAGTGTAGGGTGGCAGAGCGGAAATGGAGGGCTTCTTGCTCATCCTCTGACAAACTGGCCTACTGCCTGCTCCAAAGGCAATACCGACTCACTGTCCGCACTAAGAACTGAGCCCACATACAAGCCTGTGTCTCGGCAGCATCTAACAAGTTGGCCGAACTCTTCAAAATTTGCAAGGAGCTGGCCAACCCTGCTGCAGTCTCCACCCCTCCTCTCGCCTCTCAGGCTCTTTGCAATGCCCTCGCCTCTCACTTTATCTCTAAAACCCAGGACATCCTGTCCTCCCTCTCCTCCCCCCTTCTCTCCTTCTCGGCTGGCTGCAACCCCCATTGGCTCCCCCTCCCCTCTTTTCTCCATCAATGAGGTAGCTAGGCAATTCTGATCTATAAAAACCTCATCAAAACAGGTCCATCCCTGTTCCTCCAAAACAATCAAGGACCACATCGACACCCTTGCTCCGGCCCTTGCCGATTTCTGTAACCACTCCTTTGCCTCTGGCTCTTTCCCCTCCCCTCTTAAGCACTCCCTTTTGCATCCTCTCCTCAAGAAATCCACTGCTGATCTTTCATGTCCGGCAAACTATCGCCCAATTTCCATTACTCCCTTTTTAGGTAAGCTGCTGGAAAAGCTGGGCATCACCCAGCTAAATCATCATTCTGACTCGATTGGCTCCCTCCATGACCACCAATCTGGCTTCAGAGCTGCCAGAAGCATGGAAACTGCTCTCCTGAACATCCGTGAAGACCTGCTTTCCAATCTCGACACTAGCATTCCCTCTGTCCTCTTCCTACTTGATCTCTCCTCTGCATTTGACACGGTCAACCATATCACCCTGCTCAATCGTCTCTGTGACAACCTGGTTATTACCGATCAGGCACTAGCCTGGCTGGCCTCTTCTTTCTGATCGACCCACCCAGATACAACTTGGGTCCTTCCTATCTTCTATCTTCCTTTCCACCTGTGGTGTCCCCGCGGGGTATAACCTCTCGCCTTGGCTTTTCAACCAATACCTGGTAACTCTCACCTAAAGCATCTCCATTTTCTGCTCAACTTTCCAGTGCTATGCTGATGACACCCAACTCATTGTCAGGCTTCTTTCTGCCTCCTCCTCTCCTTCCCTCATCTCTGATTGTCTACTCGCCATTCAAAATTGGTGTGCCGACAACAATCTTTGCCTAAATGCCAACAAGACCAAAATCCTCCTTATTGGTACACCATCTCCATCCTTCCCTCTCACTCTCTGGCCGGCCTCCCTTGCCCCTCCTCCTACCCCTACTTGTGTGGCTAAGAACCCCAGAGTTATCTTTGACTCCACACCTTCCTTCTCCTTATACATCTCTGATGTCTCCAAAAAGGCAAACCTCTTATTACACCTCCTCAGAGGCACTCTGCCTTTCCTCTCCTTCCCTCAAAAACTCACTGTCTCCCAAGTTTAGTTCTCTCCAGATTTGATTACTGTAACATCCTCTTTCGGAATCTACCTGCCTCCACTCTCCGTCCCCTAAATTAATCCAGAACAGGACTGCAAGACTTGTCCTTGGCCTCAAGCCCTGGGATTGTATCTCTCCAGCCCTGAATCCCTTCATTGGCTCCCAGTGGATGCATTTAAAACCCTCTGCACTGTCCACAAGCCTTTTTGGGGCCTGCGTCCAAAATACCTTCAACTATCTCTCCATAAATACCTCCTCTATCTTAAGCCCTTTGCTCCTCTACCTCTAACTCCCTCGGTGTTAGTCGTTTTTCAAAAAAACGAGCAGGGGGTAGATCTCTTTCTTCGGCTGGGGCCTCCCTCTGGAACAGCCTCCTGGCCACCTTGAAACTTGAGGAAAACCATCTCTGGTTCCGGAAGCACCTCAAGACCTTCCTCTTTGCCCCTGCCTTTTCCCCCCTTCTCCCCTGTTGATCTGTTTCTTCTCTTGGCATTGTGCCCCTGGCCACCCTCTGTTACTTGGGCCCAGGTACCTGCTCACCCTGCCACCCTCCTGCACTGCCTACGGGACATCCCTTGCACTGGGGTGCTGTATCTGTACCCATACAGCCCGCCTCCCACTTTTCTCCTGCACTTACCAGATATCCCTTATCTGACTAAGTTCACCTACCACTTGCTGGCCGCACTACCATGGTTTATTGCCCTTATTTATTTATTTTATTTATTATTTCTTCTGTTCTCTCCTCTGTTCAGACTTTCCCCCTTTTCCATGCGCTTGCACTTTCTTAAATGTCACTGGGCCTAGTAAAATTGCTGTTTTCTTTTTGCTCTCCCTTGTTCCCCTCTGTTTTGCCTGATCACGCTCTGAAACACTTGTGTACGAGCGCAATATAAATAAAATATCGTTTCATTTCATGGTTGCATTACGTTGCGGTGGGTGTGTTGAAGGACTAGACTATCGGGTGCATGCACTCAAGAGCCTAGGGCTTCAGCACACCCACTGCAGCAATGCATGTTTGACTCTGCATCAGGTAGAGGGTGGTGCTTGCATAGTGTGGTGTGTGCACATTGGGTGGAGTAGGGCCAATGTTGTGAACATTATGTGGTTAGGTTGGGAGTGACACCATAATTTGTGAATGGACTCAAGAGCCTAGGGCTTGCGCACACCCACGGCAGTAATGCATTTTTGACTCTGCATCAGTTAGAGGGTGGTGACCTGTAAAGAATGGTTGTGGAGCACATTTTAGACTCCATAGAGCAGCAGACGTGAACTGCCACGCGTGTATGTTTGGTTTCGTAGGTGAGGTCATTGTTAGAACATGGTACAGTTTTTGATGTGTGTTTGAAGATGTTGCAGTGATAAGTCTTGCAGTGTGGGCACTGGGTGCAGTGTTTGCATACTGTCAATATGGAAGAGGGTATGGTTGAAGTGCAGCTTATATGTGCTTCGATAGTGTGCTGTGTGCAGATTGGTTGGAGTAGGGGCAATGTTGTGAACATTTTGTGGTTTGGTTGGCAGTGAGACAATACTCTGTGAATGGAAGTGGGTAAGCCCATAGTATGTGAATGAAAGTTCATAGGGGTGCCGTAGACAGTGTTATGTTTGTAGATTATGGTAACTGTTCCATTTTCTGCTGTATAGCTCCATTGCGGTGCAGAGGTTGGGTAGGAGTGCTGGTGGCAGTGGTGCGTATGTGGATTGTGACAGTTGGTGATATGCTGACATGCATGGTTGCATCACATTGCGGTGAATGTGTGCAAGCAGCACACCCACTGCAGCAATGCAGTTTTGACAGTGCATCAGTCACAGGGTGGCGATCTTGGGAGAATGGTTGTGGAGCACATTGTAGACGTGCTACAGCAGCAGAAGTGAGTAAAAAAGTGTGTATTGTTCGTTCCATGGTTGTGGTGATAGTTGGAATATGCTACAGTATTTGGTGTAAGGCTGGAGATGGTGCAGTGAGAAGTTGTGCAGTGTGAGTATACTGAGTTTTCAAGAGGGTATGGTTGAAATGCAGCGTATATGTGCTTGGTTACTCTGCTGTGTGCAGATTTGTTGTAGTAGGCCCAATGTTGTGAAGATGTCGTGGTTAGGTTGGCAGTGACACAATAGTTTGTGAATGGCAGTGGGTAGGGGTGGCGGTGGCATGTTTGTGGATTCTGCTAACTGTGACATGTTTTCGTGGATGGCTGTGTTATGGTGTGGGGGAGTTGGGTAAAAGTGCTGCTGCATATGTTACGTTTGTGGAGAATGTTAGCTGCCCACATAGGCGCATGCATGGATCCATAGTGTTGTGCTTGGTGTGGGCAAGGGCTAGACTGTTGTGTGCATGATATGATATGGTATTTATAATGCGCTTATACACAAGTGTTTCAAGGCGTGACGAGGCAAGGGAGGGGGAACAAAGGGAAGACAGACAACGATCCTACTAGGCCAGGTGACATTCAGATTGCACAAGTGCATGGGAAGGGGAAAGGGAAAAGTGTGGGGGGGAAGGAAGAGGGGGGAAGTGCAGTACAAGGGATAGTACAATAAAATAAGATAAATAAAACGGCCAGCAGGTGGCAGTGTATGGTAAGTGCAGAACATAAGTGCTGATAGGGGGGTTGTAAGGATACAGAAAAACAGTCCCCAAGTGCAGGGGTTGCCAGGGAGGCAGTGCAGGTGGACAACTGGCAGGCCTGGGCCCAAGATCAGAAGGGGGGCCAGGTCTCCAGTGCAGTAACTGTCAGGATAATCAACAGGGGAGAGGGGGAGTGAAAGCAGAAGCAAAGAGGAAGGTTTTGAGGTGCTTCCGGAGATGGTTCTCCTCAAGTTTCAGGGAGGCAGGAAGGCTGTTCCAGAGGGAGGCCCCTGCCGGAGAGAGAGATTTACCACCAACTCGTTGCTAGGAGAAGCGACTGACCCTGAGGGAGTTGGAGCAAGAAGAGCGGAGAGGTCGAGAAGGAAGATATTTAGGAAGAGAGAGTTGAAGGTATTTCGGCCCCAGGCCCCAGAAGGCCTTGTGGACAATGCAGAGGGTTTTGAACTTAATCCTCGCAGCCACTGGGAGCCAGTGCAGAGATTTCAGTCCTGGAGAGATACCATCCCTGGGCTTGAGGCCAAGGACAAGTCTTGCAGTCCTTTTCTGGATAAGTTGCAGAGGGCGGAGAGTAGAGGCAGACAGATTTAGACAGAGGCTGTTACAATAGTCCAGCTTAGAGAGAACCAGGGCTCTGGAGACAGTGAGCTTCTGGGGGAAGGAGAGGAAAGGAAGAATACCTCTGAGGAGGTGCAGCTGGTAATGTGTCTTCTTAGAGACATCAGAGATGTGAGGAGAGAAGGCGAGTGTGGAATCAAAGATGACCCCGAGGTTTTTAGCCATGCAGGTGGGAGTGGGAAGAGTGCCAAGAGAGGCCGGCCAGAGAGCTGCAGGGAAGGAGGGAGTGGGTGTGCCGATGAGCAGAATCTCAGTCTTACTGGCATTAAGGCAGAGGTCATTGGCAGCACACCACTCCTGGATGGCAGACAGTCAGAGATGAGGGAAGGAGAGGCGGAGGGTAGCCTGAAAATGAGCTGAGTATCGTCCGCATAGCACTGAAAGTTGGGGCAGAGAGCGGCAATGCGGTGGGCAAGGAGTGGCAGGTATTGGTTTAACAACCAGGGAGAGAGGTCAGATCCCTGGGGGACACCACAGGTAGAGACAACGATATCGGAGAGGAAAGACCCAAGTTGGACCTGGCAGGGTCAGGCGGAGACGAAGGAAGTCAGCCACGCCAGAGCCTGACCAGTGATACCCAGGTTATCACGTAGACGGTTGAGCAGGATGGCATGGTTGACAGTGTCAAAGGCAGAGGAGAGATCAAGTAATATGAGAACACAAGGGGTGTTAGAGTCAAGGTTGGAGAGCAGGTCTTCACAGATGTTCAGGAGAGCAGTTTCCGTGCTTCTGGCAGCTCTGAAGCCAGACTGATGGTCATGAAAACAACCAACAGATTCAGTGTGGAGATTGAGCTGGGAGATGGCCAGTTTCATGGTCAAAGGTGTGCTGGGTGCCGCTCAGGATCTTTGTGGATGCTGAAATCGTGGATTCTTTAGCAGAAGTTTCTGGTGGAGGTGCTTTGGAAGCAAACATGACGTGCATTGAGAGTGTTGAACGGTAAATATGGAGTGGTGTACAGAAATTATAGTGCGAAATGCAGAGGTTTTGTATGTGATTGGTGCATGCCTGTGTGAAACATTCACAGCACCCAATGAGGGAATGCTGGAAAAATGCCAGTGCAAAGGGAAAAGGTATTGTGTCTGATTTACTGGGGCGAGGCCCTCGCTGTAGTTGGGAAAGCACATGCGCCACATCCTGCCATTATGAGCATGGTGGGCTTGGAAATGGAACTGTGGGAATTGGGCAATCAGGTGTTTAGGGTGTGGTTGACGGGAAGGGGCAGTAGTATTTATTCCCCAATACTGTGTCGTGAGGTTGGTAGAGATGGAGAGACGCACAGTGCTTATCGTCGGTGATACCTTTGTGCGCCATTTGCACAGGTGTTGGGTGCAAAGAAGCGTTGCTGGCAATTTCAGGTTGGAAGGAGTGGAAGCTCTTTGGGGCGGTCAGTATGACTGCAGTTTTGGCGTGATGGTTTGCCTTTGCAGATATGTAGCCTCCGTTACGAACTGCCAAGGTGGTTTTCTCATGCACAACATCACGAGGCGTATGGGACCATGCCAGTGTAATTTGTCCCCAGCCACAGGTTGGAAGGTGTGTTATAAACGGAAGCATGTGCAAATGTATGCAGACTGCTGGGATGTTCTTCACCCACTATGATCTCATGGGGTCGTAAAATATCCAGTAGTTTCGTAGAAATGGCATTTATTTGAGCGCCATTGGCAATGCCGTTTTCTTTTACACTGTGCAAGAAGCGTTGAGCACAATTTGGTAAAAATGTGAGGAGAGGCAAACAGAAACGCATATGAAGAGAAAAACAAAAAAAGTTGCTCGCAAGCACGTAAAAAAAAAGAAAAACAAAGAAAAAAAAAGATAAACATTTTCACAGCCACGATGGAAGACCCAATCTCCTACCTTGCTATCGCGAAAAGGTAGTGGATTCCGTAGTACTGTCAGGATTACACATGCCACATCCTGGGAGGTGCATGTATGTGGATGGAGAAATCGTGCATATTTTTACTAAACTTTGTGGTGGACGTGCTTTGGATGGCACGACACTTGCAGTGTGATTGTGTAACGGTACATTTGAAGTGTTATACAGGAGTGACAGTGTTGGATGATGGCGGCTTGGATGCAATTGGTGGATGCGTGTGTGACTATTCCTAATATCCAATGAAATAGCGGTGGTGCAACAGTAGTGGAAAGGGAAGAAGGACTACTCCTGCTTTGCTGGGGCACGGCCCATGTAGTATTTGGGAAAGCGCACATGCCACATTCTGCTCTTCTCACCAAGCTGTCGAATGGAAATGGGACTGTGGGAATTGTCCAATCAGGTGCTCGGGGTGTGCATCACAGGAAAGGTTAGCAACATTTGTTTCCATTACTCTGTGCAGTGAGGGTGGCAGGCAGAGATGGACAGACGCACTGTTTTGGTAGTCGGTGATGTGTTTGTGGAAGATCTGTTCCAGTATGCCTTCAAAAAAGGCTTTCATTGTGATTTCGATTTGGAGCCAGTGGACACTTTGTGGTGCTGTGACTATGAGCTCAATTTCGTTGGTCTCCTTGCTGAATGTCGACGTGTGGCCACTTTCGCAACTGTGTATGCTGTGGTCGTGCATTATGGAGCATTGCATTTGGGTTCCATGGCTTGTTCCCGTGTGTACCGTCAACTCAAGAAGTGGATGAAAAGTAGTGAAGCATTTGTCCCACTGCCAAGGTGCTTTTCTCATGTATCCCACCACGAATAGTATGGGACTATTCCAATGATTGTTGTCGCCAGCCAGAGGTCGGAAGGGGTTTAATCAACTGAAGCATGTGCGACTTCTTGAGAGCTGCTGGGATGTTCTCCTGTGAGAATGACAACATTGGTTCTCCATATATACACCTTTTCAAAGCTAATGAAATTTCTTTGTCAACCAGTGGCAATGATATTTTGTTTTCCAATATACAGGCTGCACTGATGACCCTACTGTAAGCATGTGAGCTCAAGTACAAAACACAAAAATACTTATAAAAATTGTAATATAATAAATAATTGTGTTTCTAAGGAAGCAACTTAAAATAAAATAACAAAAAAAGGCTCTTTTCAGAGCCTCCACTACTGACTAGGTCCCCTACCCTGGTTGAAATGTATTCCCTCACTCCAGCGCGGGCACAGCTCGAAAAGTCAGCAGATATTGCGAGAGTTGCAGGGTTGCACGTGTGACATACACCCCTTTTGCAGGTGGCGGCCATAGAATTGGGCCTGTGGAGGACACAGGATTGGTCAATAAGGTTTCTGGGTGTGGATTGCACGCACAGACTGTGGTACACAGTGTATTTGTTGAGCGAAATGCAGAGGGTGCAACTTATGGCTGTGTGTTGCACGAGCCACAGTGTATGCTTTGTGGGGGAGATCTAGATACATTGACAGTGAATGGAAAACAGTGTGTAATGGGAGCTCATTGTGGATATCATGTGGATTTGTACTCGTATGGAGTACCTACAATGAAGTGATTGATTTTGTTTTGTCTGTATGACACTTTGGTGACACGCAATCATGACGATATTATTGTTCTTCATTGTGGAGCGAAAATTGCACAACATGTAACACGATTTTTCAGTGCGATTTGCACTGAAGGAGGCACTTGGTCGGGTCATGGGCCTGTTTCCGTTCTCCTGCATACATTGTTATCCCACTACGCAGACACCCATGCCGCTGTGTAATTTTTCATTTGGTCTGGAAATGGAGAAAGCTTGGTACATTGCAAATAAGTCTATTTGTACCTTTTTACAACTTGTGCCAATGTCGTACTTTACAAATGGGAATCTGACGTTTCACAGCACGAAGATTATTCCCCACAAATAGCGTTCCTCATAATATTAGTGTATTTCTGATTTCTGCACACCCTACATAAATTGCCTTGCTGCCTTTTTTTGGAAGAATGTTTGTGGTAGGTGTTGTGCACTTGAGCTCTTGAAAATGCACTATAATACGCAAAACAATCTCTTTCAACAGCAAACCATTTCTACCCGATTTGACTGCAATGTTTTCCATAGTACCACGGCTCCTTTTATTTAGTGTACAATCTGTGGAGGGTATACGATGTGTGGTGCCCTGCCTCCCTTCATTGCCACTTCCATTGTTGAACTCTGAAAGGAGCTTTCTTTACTTAACTTTTTTCCTTTTCCAGTTCATTTCTATTTCTTTCGGTCTTGTAACACATGCCACCGAAGGAAAGAAAGGCAAGTGCCGGTACGGAAGGGCCAGCACCTACAGGGATACCATAGGGGACGTGCAGAGAGGGAAATGTTGGGTGGCCCACACTTAAATAGCCGCCACTCATTGTCATGGCCTCGGACAGGTAAGGGTCATTAGCACAGCATATATTCTACAAGGGTGTTTTAAAGCTCTGGTGCCGTACAGGAGTGTCCCTGTTGTAGGCCGCAGCCTATGTGGAGAATGCGGTACATGAAATTACCCTACTGCATTTTTGGCATAGTAGTACCCTGCCCACTGGTCCCTTATGCTTGCATTGCTGTTCTCGTCACATGCGATACGGACAGTTCATGGTACGCCATTAGCCATAGGACTAGCATGCACGGATATTAATGAATTGCGAAATACAAGAATGCTTACAACAAGGAGAAACACAGCTTCAACACGTTTAGGAGGAAGGTAATTATTAAGCGTGACCCGTGCGGCTACACTACTGTTCTAAGCACCAGTGATATTCTTTGCTCTCCGAATGTGCTGTTTGCGTACTTCTCTTAACATGCACTACTATGTTAGTGACCAAGCCGCACCAGCTTTGCCATTTTGCAGACTCGCTACAAACTGTCAAACCTGCAGATAAATGTTATCTCCAACTCTACGACCCGCAGGCGAACCCTTGACACTTTCCGGCACAGTTCTCAGTGCAGAGACAGTGTGTCTGTTTCACATGTCATGGAAAGCCAAGCAGCACATCAATCAAACTATTGTGACATTTAGCACGCCCAGCGTACACTTGAGGTTGCTGTTCCTTGTTTTCCAGTGGTTGCATAAATGTTAAGCTAGGGTGTTCTTACACCTAACTATGTACCAGTTTGGAACAGCATGTTGATAACAAAATGTTTGTCCACAATAAAGAGTTCTAAATTGAGTTTTGGGTAATGAGTCTTTATTTGTGCTTAAAAGTTCTTAGCTTGTGCTTTTGCCCTTAGTGGATGACACGTGATTCGGCAACCGAGCTTTGCCTTTTTCAAATCTGGGCCTTCTGGTTGATTTTCAGCTTGCGTAGATATCTGTGTCATGTGATTCACAATTAATGGGTTAAATCCCACCTGAAAATTATCGCATCTTCTGCCTCACGCGTCGTGTTCACTCACGTCTGTTTCAGGGTCGTTATGGTTAAGTTGCGCTACTAACAATGTATCCCTTTTACTGAAAAAACTATGCTACAGGAAGGTTCTGCTCACAGTGCCCTACTAAAAAGCAATCAAAATCACTGGAAAAACGTTGGTAAAGGGATGTTATGCTTCTGTTGCCCTAACAACCTAGCAAATTCAGTGCAAAAACTTTTGTTACAGAGATGTTAGAGTTCCTTTGCACTACCCTTACAGATTTCAATGGTGCTTGCTATGAATACCCTGGGTAACAGAATTCCTAAATAACAACAGGTACCCTGCCAATCCCTAGGTAGCCATGCGAAAGCTTCATTACCACAAACAAAGTAGACAGGTTCATCTACATACAAAGGTCTGTCCTCACTGGTCAAGTTCACAACGTTGGTGCAGCCCTTGAAATCACCCATTGACTGAGTACCATTCCTCTGTATGCAGAAAGAAACTGAATCGGGGCTGTGGTTAACAATATAGGAAGGTGGCGTGGCATCCTTATTGCCTATAGGAGCCATCTTGAAAGAGATCAAAGATTGAAAAGGATGAGACAGTCTATCAGAAGGCCTAATAGAAGCAACATTAAGTTTGCTCCTATTCGCAAAGAGTGAGCATCCGAGGGGCGTTAGGACTCGTTTCTCAAAATCATTCAAGTTTGTTCCATCAAAGTTCCCCGAGATGCTGTTGTTCCATCGGCCAAAGAATAGTGCCCTC
This sequence comes from Ambystoma mexicanum, assembly GCF_040938575.1. Classification (NCBI taxonomy): domain Eukaryota; kingdom Metazoa; phylum Chordata; class Amphibia; order Caudata; family Ambystomatidae; genus Ambystoma; species Ambystoma mexicanum. The sequence goes on from NC_090932.1 coordinate 1,093,381,575, forward strand.
AAAGAAGCATAACATGCAGTAGTCAGAGGTAAAGGATGAATATACCAGCCCAACCCCATATCTCCCTGTTGCGGTAAATGCGAGCAGACCCAACAATTAGACCTATTAAAAATGGCATGTGTGGCATTCATGAGTAATAAAGTGTTATTGTGGTAACTCTGTCTGTGCTGAGAGTCTCTAGGGGATAGAGTGTGCAGATGCAGTAGGCACATTTTCAGTGGCTAACAGAATTTCAAGCGGATGTACTTCTTCCAAATACCAGAATCCTAAGGCAATTACTATTGTGAAGCCGGTTAACATAATTACAAGAGAACAATACGTTCTTGGAGACCACGCGTTCGATTGTTCATTGTTACGATCGGGCACACAGTCACTTATTTGTCCGTACGAGTGGGAGCGATTGCAGGCATTGTTTCTTCAAACGAAACACTCCACAGTTTATTTGCTGGCGATCTCCTGATCGCGCATTTTCTTTGTCCTTCCCTAAACCTAGCCAACAGAATTCCTCGCGTGCAAAAGAACAGGGCCAAAAAGACAAGCCCTCCGATGATTTTTCCTGGTGGCACAGCCAAACCGTGCAGTAAGTCTAGCTCCGTGGACGCAGATCGTACCTTGTGACTCCTGGTACTGCGTGATCTGCGAACAATGTGTCGTTGCTTCCTGATGGAAGTGGTGGATTTGTGACAGAACTTAACAATGGTGAAAAAGGATCTGTGGGAAAGTGTGGAGATGAAGCGGCTGTTTCCCCAGGCCGCACGGGCTCAGGGAGAGTCTCTGACACACTCTCGATGCTGCTCAATGCTGCGTGATCGCTAGGAGCAGTGCAGGTAGGAATTTCTGTATCTTCTGTATCGTGTGGCAAAGGGAAGGGAATCCTCTTGACATGGGACGTGTGGATCCAATGCTTGCGTCCCGCCACTCGTACGGCTGTCTGTGTGGCCAACAGGACCTGATGAGGGCCCCTCCAACACGGTGCGACCAAGGATGCTCTTTCGAATGATTTAATCAGCACCCAGCTACCAGGCCGTATGCTGTGACCTGGGCCCTCGTACTTGAGAGGGAGGGCTTCTCGCATCTGTTGATAAATCAAATACAGATTTTTAGTTAACCGGTCAGAGTAATCAGAAAGAAGTACATGTTCAATGTCCCGCAAAGATTTAGGCTAGGCAGGTTCCAAATGTTAGCTGGCCTAACCATAACCACCTCAAAAGGAAAGAGACCAGTCTGTGGGGTCGTTCTTATTGATAATAACACGATCGGTAAGGCATCCGGCCATTTAAGTTTGGTGCCGGCACACGTCTTAGCAAGCTTGCTCTTTATGATGCCGTTATGTCTTTCTACCAAACCAGCACTTTTAGCATGTCGAGCCGAATGGAACCGTTTATCGATCTGTAATCCCGCGCATATCTGCAGAATTACAGCATCGATAAAATGTGGACCATTGTCCGATCAAATGACCCTTGGCAAACCAAACCTAGGAAAATATTCCTTAAGCATGGTTTTCGCCATTGTCATTGCTGTGGCATCTTTAACGGGAAAGACTTCAACCCATTTACTAAAGGCGCAGAGAACAACTAGTACATACTTGTAATTATTGCAACGCTCCATTTCGATGAAATCAAAGTGTATAACCTCAAAGGGGACAGAAGGTGGACCAAAACTACCCCTTGGAGTCGATGTGCCTTTTCCCATATTATGCTGTAGACAGATCATCCAACTCTGAACAAAACGTTCAGCTATTTTGGAGATTTAATCATTCACCCAGACATTTTGTAACATTTTGGAAACCTTCCTCGCACAAATGTGGGTGGGGCCATGAGCCATTGCGACCATCATTGTAATGTACGCATCTGGCAACAACCACTTTCCTTCTAACTTGTCCACCCAACACCCGTCATCATCCAATCTTGCCAAACCCTCAGCCCATTGTTTAGATTCTTCTAATGTGGCATCAGCTTGAATACTCTTTACAAACTCGATACCCTCATCCAAATTACAAACATTTGTGGATTCCCTTGAAGTATACATTTCTGAATGGAGATCACTGTCAGTTTGTTTGGCTATCTGGTCAGCGAAAGCGTTCCCTTTTCCCACATCATCTATGATTTTCTGATGAGCAGCGCATTTCATGATTGCTAACTGAGTGGGGAGTGCAAGCGCTGAGAGTAACCGTACTATCAATGAGCCATATTGGATCTTAGTTCCATGCGAGGTTAAGAAACCTTGTTCTGCCCAAAGTCTACCGAAGTTGTGAACTACCCTAAAAGCATACTGACTATCAGTATATATATTTACTCTAAGCCCTTCGGAAAGTTCACACGCTCGAGTCAATGCTATAATCTCTGCGGCATGCGCTGAGTTATGCGTGATTCTCTTGGTCTCCACAATCGTGCTCAATGTGGTGATTGCATAAGCAGCCATGGATGTACCATCCGGAAGTTTGAAACAGGAGCCATCACAAAACAGCTCCCCTTGTGGATTGTTCAAAGGAGTATCTTTCAAATCGATCCTGCCTTTAGTCTCTTGCTCTGTGGTGTAAAGGCAGTCATGCGACGCTTCATCACTGCAAGCACTACCTTGCGGGAAAGGTAAAAGTTCAGCCAGATTCAATACACAACACCTCTGAATTTTAATGTGCGGAGCGAACAAGATCAATTTGTATCTCGGTAATCGTGCAGAGGTGAGGTGTTGCGTTTGTGTTCTGTTTAATAGAAAATCTACAGAGTGAGGTACCATCAGGGTTAAAGCATTGCCTAGGACTATAACCTTGCTCTGTTTTACAGACGCAGCAGCAGCAGCGACAGCTCTCAAACATCTTGGCAAAGCGCATGCAACAGGATCAAGGGCGGAAGAAAAGTAGCCGCACAGCCTATTCTTGCCTCCATGTTCCTGCGTTAATACAGCCAAAGCACATCCATCACGTTCATGCACATACATACAACACAAAGGCCTTTTCATAATTTGGTGTGCCCAAAACCGGTGCTGAACACAGTGCAGTCTTGAGCAGATCAAACGCTTCCAAGTTCCACGGCAATGGCAAATAAATGCTCTTCTTTGTCAAAGCCAACATTGATTTAATCGTTAACGAGAAGTTCGGGATCCACTGCCTACAGTAAGAAGCCATTCCTATCAAGGCTCTGACTTCCTTCTGTGTATTCGGGACAGACATGCTAGAAATGATTTTTATCCGTTCAGGCGTCAACCTTCTTCCCTTCTTTGACAGGAGATAGCCTAAATTGGCGACCTCCTGTTGACAATACTGAAACTTTTTGAGTGAAGCTTTATGTCCATGTTTTGCTAGGTGCAACAACACGGTGCCCTCCTTACAGGCACTTTCTGAGTCAGCAGCTAAAAGAAGCATGTTTTTCTCTACTTTTAAGTTGCTGCATAGCTTCTTTCTTTCAATTCTGTAATACATCAAATGCTGCAGGTCTAGCCTTTTTCTTTAATAATATAGACTCTAAATATTCTATACGAGGAATTTCAAAACTACCATTGGTTGGCCGCTGAAGTTCGGAAGCAGGTCTAGTTTGTCTGTGCCAAATATCATTAAACACTATACTACCAATGCTGTGCTTACAGTACATAGTACATGCCGGAGACCCCTCCATTGGCATTGGTCGGCCAAATTCCAAAGGTTGTCTGTCCTTGTCGAATAATGCCCTAAAGAAGGCAATTTCCCAGGCATGTCAGATTACTGGTGTTACCTGGTCAATAACTGTACTTGCGAGTGCAATCCCCCAAAACAAATTATCAGGATACTTAAGAATCGGGTCACGACTCACTGATCAAAGGACAAAGGAGGTCCGATCGGATTACAAAGGACTATCAAAGGACCCACATGGTTGGTGATTTTGGCAAAACTGCCCGCCTCGATATATGGACCCTCGTCAAGGTGCCGTCTCGGACTGCTGGCTCACCGTCCAGGGATCGGGTCGTGCAGTACTGTTGAGGTATCGCTTCTCATCCAAGAAAGGGGCCCCCTTTTTCACCGTCCGATCCCGGTCCGATAGCCGCGCCAACCTTCAACGAGATGGCATCAATCTTGAGGGTCCCTATTCGGGTGCCATCTGTAAAAGCAAGAGGAAATATCGAGGCCGAGTACCACAAAAGGAAATACCCCAAACACGGGCTTAAAAAGATTCAAAGATCTTTAATACTGCACAGTTTACAAAGAAACAAAATCAGATAGCTATCTGGCCCTCAGTACATCACAGCGAATACCAGCCCTTTAGTGTGAGAAGAGAGAGGTACTGGACATCTGACATTCAGGTATTTATACAATTTAGTAATAATGTCCAGCCCCTCTGCAAGTTAATAATCCATGGTCTAGAGTTCGTGCCGAGTTCACTTATGGCTTATACAACAATATGCACACGGATTACATTTGGTTTACATACAAACAAGTTACAATGGCAACAGACACATCATAACACATCTCCTCACCTTTATTCAACCAGAACTGACTGACAAGGTAAGAAAGGTGCGGGCAGTGAGAGCAGCCAATACTGCTCCCTATTTAACTGTCCCTCCTCTCTTATTACTCCTATTAACAGCTTGCAGTCTGCTGCACATCGCCCACTGCTGTATGTTAACCATCTCTGGCACTTAGGTGAATTGTCTTAGTTAGCCATATTGGACATTTACCTCTATGTAGGAGAGCCGAATCTGGGTGTTTTGCAATTGTTGTGCGTTTGAAATTTAGGCTTTTTCCCTCTATCCAGGAATCTCACATTTAGGCGTTTTTGCTTTTTCTGCTGTAAGCTGCAATTTAGGTGTTTTCCCCTTTGTCCCGGACACGTGAATCTAGACGGTTGCATTGCTTTTGTGTTGTAGTTGGTCGTCGTGCACTGCAGTTCTCCACCCCTCTTTGTCTTTGTGCTCTCCTGACCTTTGGATTCCCCATATAGTCTCAATGCTCTACCCTTTCTCTTGCTTACCATTTAATGGTGGCACCCGTTGGGAAGTACTCTTGGAATATTTCCCACCCTCCAGGGCCATCATTAATGTCTACTGGAATGGCACTCTCATGGTCCAGGGATTTCAGCCCAACCTCCTCCACCTCCCCCTCATTGATAAACGTCTTCAGTCTCTCATCAACTTCCCCCATTCTCCTGCCACTCCCCTGTCTGCCATCCCTTTGGCCTCTGCCACCCCCGAAGGGTGTACCACACTTCTGTACCCATCTTCAGAACACTGATTAAGGCGCGCTGTAGTGCGACATGCGGAAGTAGAGGATTGCAATAATACTGAATGATAATTACTCAATAAATCAGGGAGACAAGTCGGGTGCGTCTAACTTATGCTTTATTCAGGCGTGAACTGAATTGCCGGCGGTAACCCCGCCCCCTTAAACACGTGGGTCGCAGCATACCAACAAAGATGATAGAGGACTCATCCTCTAACAATGGGCATGACAACGGAAGTAGGGCATTAAATCTCCCCTTCAATTTAACATGCACCTGGACTTGTTTAATTGAGTTCTTTGATCCATCTCTTGGGCCTTCGTATGACCTTCTTGGATGGACTGCGAGCTGGTGGGGAAATCCTTGTGTGTGCCCTGTCAATGTCGCTGTCATCGGCATCTCTTTCTTCCTCATGGTATTCAGAGCCTAAGTCCGAAGAAACATCTGCAGATGTCTTTGTGATGCTGATATAGGTGTTGTCACCTCTGAAGGTGCTGAAGAAGGACGAGTTTCTGGTGACTGTGCCCTGGGGACTTGATGCCGTTATCATGGAGCCCTGAACATGGGTTACGGTCATCGGTTCAGGTTTAAAAGCGGGAGTGTCCTTGGTGGTTTGATTTTGCTGCACTAAAATTAGGTCTCCTATTTGAATTGAGCTTGGTCTTGCTTGTCTTTTGGTGTCTGCGTATTCTTTCATCTTTGCCTTGCGTTCTCTGGCCTTGGTCCTTGCGGCATCATTGGGGTGGGATTCGTCATAGCTTGCGGGTTGTGTGGCAATCTTTTTTTTTATGACACGCCCGAACATTAGAGCTGACAGACATTCCCCTGTCGAGCTGTGGGGCTTGTTCCTGTATTCACGTAGCAGTGTGCAAATGGCTTGCATGAATGAACCATTTGTGATGGAGCATACATGGAGGGCGCGTTTGAGGTTTCCCATAAATCTCTCCACCATTCCATTGACTTGCGTCCACAGTGCCGTGATCTTACGGTGCTGGAAGCCTAAGTGTTGGAAGGGATGCCATAGTCGGCAAATGTCTTGTCTAGTGCGGGTATGACTGCCTGAGCGCTGGTGGAGTGGATAAGATGGACTTCTGGAAATCGCGACATTTCGTCAATGATTACAAATGCCATTTGCTAGGGGTCCAAACATGTGAATGGCCACTTCGCCCCACACCTGCAGAGGCATTTCAGAGGTTTTGATGGGCTCTGGGAATGTGCGTGGGGCCACTGCTTGAAATGCTAGACATTTTCGTAGTAGTTGCTCCACTCGTTCATCCATTGATGAGAACCACACCTTGGTCCTAAGTTGCCGTTTGGTTGATACGATGCCTATGTGTCCTGTATGTGCAATGTCTAATATTTGGTCTTGCAGGGCAGATGGAATTACAATTCTGTTCTCCTTTAGCAACAGACCCTCTGGTGACGTGGACAATGTATTGCGGATGAGTTTGAAGATGCAGAAATGTTGCTCCTCTCCTGCGGGTATATCATGTTCACTCCTCCGTTTACTGTGCCACTGGTTTGACCGCAGACACGCTTGTATTGTCTGAAGTAGCTGGTCCTTTTGTGTCACCTACAGTAGTTGGGCTGTGGTGATGGACTTGGGTAGTGCACTGCTGACCAGGTAGTTTAGGTATTGGTTTGCCTTGTTTGGAGTGGGTTTGGAGTGGGTGCCGCGATAAGAAGTCTGCTGGGTTGTTGTCCTTACCCGGGTGATGGACTATTTTGAAAGAGTACTCCTGTAGCCTCAATCCCCACCTGGCAATGCGTGGTGGCATTTTGGCTGTTGGCTTGCCGTAGATGGTGGTGAGAGCCTGGTGGACAGTGATTATGGTGAACGGTCGACCATACAGGAACAGGTGGTAATGTTTGCATGCCCATACTACCGCCAGGCTCTCCTTTTCAGGTTGGGAGTACGCACATTAGGTAGTGAATAAGCTGTGGCTCGCGTAGGCCATTATTCTCCTCTGAGAGTCTGGGGATGCTCCAGGCTTGGATTGCGCTAGTATTCCTCCCAATCCCATCGGGCTCGCATCAACCGTTAATTCTGTGTTGAGGTCAGGGTCGTACTATGCCATGCATGATGCCGCGGCAATCTGCTTTTTGATTTCTTGAAACGCTTCTTCACATGCACTAGACCACTGGAAGTCGTGATGCTTTCTGGTAAGTAGTCGGAGTGGCGTGCTTACCGAGGCAAAGTCTTGTATATAACGTGTGCAATAACTCGCCATGCCGAGGAACGAGAGTACTGCAGATACTGAAGTGGGTGTGGTGGTCTCTACTAGCGCTTGTACCTTGTCAGGGTCGGATTTTAGGCCATCTCTCGAGAAAATGTGTCCAAAGAATTTCAGGGTGGATTTGCTGATTTCACATTTATCAGGGTTGAGTGTGAGGTGGGCGTTTTCAAGGGCCATGCAGACTCTCCTCAATGTGTCATCATGACTGTCTTGAGTGGTGCCGAATATCAGAATGTTGTTGGAGTAGTTTAGACAATTTGGGATGTGTTTAATTACCTGGTGTATCTCATTTTGAACGATTTCCGCAGCTGAAGATACCCCGAAGCTGAGTCTTTTATATCTGAACAAACCAAGGTGTGTTGAGAAGGTGGTGATGTACCTTGAGGCAGGGTGTAACTCCAGCTGGTGCTATCCCTTTTTTAAGTCTAATTTTGAAAACACTTTTGCCCCGTGTAGTAAGTGCACCAAATCAGTCAATCTTGGGGCAAGGTGACGTTCTCGTTCTATGGCCACATTTGGAACACTCATGTCTACGCATATGCGAATGCTGTCCTTGTGGTCTTTCTAGGGTACTGTACAATTGGGGATACCCAGGGGGTTGGTCCCGATGCTGGTTCGATGATGTCCTGCTGCAATAATGACTGGATTTCGTCTTCAACATGTTTTTGTAAGTTGAGAGGTATGCCTCTGTAGTGCTGCCCCGTCGGAGGTATTTGTGGATTAATGTGTAATTTGACTTGTTTGTCCTTTAGTTTGCCCAAACCTGTGAAGGGAGCTGGGAACATTTTCTGCGCCATGTCCTTTGGGCTAGCAGTGTATGCTGACATTATCTGGTACATTATTTGAATAAGTCCCATCTGGATTGCCGACTTGAAACTTAGAATGCTGCCGCCTGGCACTTCGTATTTTATGACATAGATTTAGATTTTCTGACTTGTCCTTTTATTGACAGTGTGCCATGAACATCCCTTGACAGTTGATGGGCTTGTTTGATCCATAGGGATATATCGGCGTGTCTGCTTCTTTCAGCGATTTTTTGTAGGTGAGGTGTTTGTAGGTCTCATCATTTATTACATTTACGATTGCTCCCGTGTCGATTAAGAATTATCTGTTTTGTCCATTTACTTGTAACAGCAGGGTGGGGGGCTGCATTCTGTGGCTACGCTGTTGCCGATGGCATGAACATATCCCCTTTTCTGGTCTCCACTGGATGAAGATGAATGCGACTCGCGTGTCCTGCGAGGGGAGTCATCTAAATATCAAATCTTTTGTCTGGAATGCCGTCTTTGTGAATCATGTCTGGCTCTTGTGTGGATGGGGTAGTCTCTTCTTTCTTACCGCCTTTTCTCCTCCCGTGGTGGCTCACGTGACGAGCTCTGAGACTGATGTCTGGTGGCGGCGGGTGAGTGTCTCATGCAGGATCTTGAGCTTTCCCGCCTTGGATTGCGATCTTGCCTCCATGCGTCCCTGCTCGATTCTGTCGGTTGGAAGAAGTTGATGTTCCTGCAGACAGACTGAAAATGATTTCCTCCATCGCATTTGTCACAGTTGTGTCTGATGGCTGGGCATGGGCCGACATGAGGGAATTTAAAACCACACCTCCACACCTATAGCATTTCTTTTGCTCTATTGAGTCCCTCGTCGTTCCGATAGGGCATACGGATGCAGTTGAGGCCGATTGTGTAATCCTGATGTTGCCTAGAGATTCTGTCTGTAGTGCAAGAGCAGAGTCAGCTCGTGCGAGTTGCAATATTTCTTCTAGCATTCTGCTCTTTTGAAGTAATTTCTTTCTGAATTCGTGTGATGCACAGCAGGTGATGGTTTGGGATTTTAATGCTTCATCCGTTGAGTATCTGTCAAAGTCACAGTATTTCGCTCTTCTCATTAGTCTCATCACAAAGTTGTCCATGTTTTCACCACTTTCTTGCATGGATGTGTGAAAGATGTGCCGTTCATAGTCTACATTTCTCAGTGGTGCGAAGTATGCATTTAATGAGTCAATAATACCTTGAAATGTGTCTGTGTTGGATTCAATCAATGTAGATGTGCAGTTCCTTGAGCCACCTGACCCATCTGGGGGCTAGGCTGCTGGTGTCTGTCATGTCAAATGGCTGCATGGTTTGTAGCCGATGTGATTCTGAGCCACTTTCTTCCTTGGATGTGGAGTTGGATGTTGGGCTCAGGATTCCGCTGTCAGTGGTGGTCTCAGACATGTTTGTGATATGCTTGGTGTGGTAATATGGCTCGGGTGGTTGACTGGAGACCTAGGGGTCCAGTCAGGTGCTGCTGGGCTGAATCCTGATGGTCCCTGTTGTGAAACTGTATGTGGACCTTACCTGGCAGCTAGAAGAGTCTCTGTGCATTGTAAACTTTATTTGAAAGTCTATATAATTGTTGCAGAACAACGGAGCGCACATGTGTTTATTTGTCCTCTTACCGCGTGTAATACGCGATGCGCGTAGCACGTGTTTCAGCTGAGTTTTGCTCCCATATGAATGGGGCTGCCATGCACTTGCTGGCTCCTTACTTGGAACGTTGATTGGTGTCGTGCGAGTTCTGGGCAGCGCCGATGCTGCGATCCGGACGTTCCGTGGCATGCACTCAATTGGAGCAGCTGATGTGACTCCGGACCACGGTGCCGCTTTAAAATATCCTCGTCGCCATTGTTGTGGATTAGATTAAGGCACGCTGTAGTGCGACATGCGGAAGCAGAGGATTACAATAATACTGAAGGATATTTACTCAATAAATCAGGGAGACAAGATGGGTGCGTCTGACTTCTGCTTTATTCAGGCGCGAACTGAACTGCCGGCAGTAACCCCGCCCCCTTAAACACATGGGTCGCAGCCCACCAACAAAGGTGATAAACAGAGGACTCATCCTCTATCAATGGGCATGACAATGGAAGTAGGACATTACAAACACCTTCAATAGTGGAAACCAGATCCACTTAGCTACCCTCATCTCTCGCTCTGCTGTTAAACACTCCTCTGACAGCTGCCTCCTCCTTGAAGACCTCAACCTCAATGTTCTCTCTCTCACCAAGACGTGGTTCACAGCCAGCTTGGTCACGAGTTTTGACACTCTCCTTTCGCAGGGCTACAAGATCCTCTTTAAGCCCAGGTCTAACTGATCAGGGGGCAGAATGGCCTTGATCTTCCATGAATGGGTCCCTGCTACTATCATACCCACTCAATCCTACTCCTCTTTCGAATGCCTCGTCTGCAGGCTTGGTGTCTCTCCTACCCTGTTGCTGACTCGTGTCACCTTCTATAGGTCCCCTGTTCTCCCTCTTCCTCTCAGAGTGGTCTCACCTCTTCTCTCCTGGCCTCCACCTCAAAGCTTCTCCTCAGATTTCAATATTCACCTGGACTCCCCTGATGCAGCCTCTGGTCTCTTCTGCAACCTCTGTGTCTCTTTCCCTTACCATTTTTCCCTCCCGTCCGACGCACTCAGCCAGACACACTTTGGATGGTCTCATCTCAGCAGACATCCCCATTTCCAACCCTCTCACTATACCTCTCTCCAGGTCTGAATATTCTCTCCTGTCCTCTCACCTGGACCTCCTGGGTCCCCCTGGTAAGCCCCCACCCGCACTGCCAGTCTCCTTCTGTCATTTGACCGATGAAGCGAGTGTCAATTGCTGCTTTGGCCACCACCTTCATTCCCCCTCCCACTGACTGTCACAGAGTCACAGTCCTTGCTAGCCTTCGGCTCTCCATCTTCAACACTCTGGACATCCTTGCCAGTCATGAGGATCTGCATGATGCCTACCTCCAAGTGCAACACCTGGTATGACTCTGACCTATCCTCTCTGAAATGCAAGTGCAGAGCTGCTGAGTGGAAGTGGCAGACTTCGAGAGCATCCTCTGACAGACTGGCCTGCCACCTGCTCCAAAGGCAATACAGACTATCCATCGGCTTGAAGAGGAAGGCTCATATCCAAGCCCGCATCTCTGGGGACACTAACACGGTTGAACTTCTTAAAATCTGCAAGGAACTCACCAATCCAATTGCAGTCTCCATTTCTCTTCTGCCGTCCCTGACCTTCTGCACTGCGCTGGCCTCTCACTTCATTACTAAAACTCAGGACATCCTATCTTCACTCTCCTCTACACCACTCCCTTCTCCCTGACCCGCTCTCAAACCTCCCTTGGCCCTCCTTTCCCTTCCCTCCTACTCTCATCTTGCCCTCCCATTTCACCTGATGAGAACTCTAGACAAGTCTGCTCTATGAAAAACTCATCCTATCTCCACTGGTTGCATCACCCACAAGGCTTTCTGGGGGCTGGGACCTCACTACATCCAACTCTCTCCCTAAATACCTCCCTGCTAGAGCCTTTCGGTCTTCCAGCTCCAACTCTCTGCAGATCAGACGCTTTTCCAAGCAGAGCACGGGGGTAGATCTCTCTCCACCGCAGGTGCCCACTTCTGGAATGGCCTCCCTGCCCTTCTCAGACTTGAGCCGGATCTCTAATTTCTGAAAGCCTCTCAAGACCCTCCTTTTCTATTCCTCCTTCTATCTCCCCCTCCCCTGCTAATGTCCTCCTCTTGCTCTTTTTGACTGGCTGACTGGTTCCTTCCGATTCTTACAGGGCACAAGGCCCTGCTCAACCAGCCTACCCCAGCACTTGGTCTCCCCTGACAACCCGCTCCCCTAACTTGCACTTGCCCTTCCGAGGCTCCCTCCCCCTGCACTAGCCTGGCTGGGCCTGCACCCCATTGAGCCCTTCCAGCGTGTCCCTCAAATTAACAAGTGGACCTTCCTTCCCTTGCTCTCCCTGCATTCCCCTGGCCCTTGTCCACCTGCCCCCCCTTAGCACTCACCTAACCCATGGGTGATTTTTCCCGCCCTGACCGGCACTCCCCCTCCCCTTCTTGTTACTGCACTAGTACGATCTGAATGAAAAGGCCTAGCAGGACTGTTTGTTTGTCTTCATCACTGTTCCCGCCCCCCCTCTCTGTCTTGTTGCACCTTGAAACACTGTTTGCTGTACAGGGGCATTATAAATACCCAATAAATACAAATAAAATACACCTTTCTCACCATTGTAATCCTATTCTTGTTCCACACCTGAATCCCTCTCACTCTTACAGCACCTCTCATCACAGCCTCAACCTTCACAGGTTCCGAATACATCTCCTTTCTTTACCACATCTTTTGTAATCCTCACCAAATCTCCACACTGCACCCACAGCACTTTTTTCCGCTTTTCTCATTCTCTTTCTCTTTTATCACCCACTTCTCCTTATCTTACGTTTATTTTTTAATTAATACATCACACAGTCCGACTCTCTCGCCCTTCCAAGCCATGGTGGAATTACCTTTGTGTTAGCCTTTCGTCCCCTCATCAATTCAAACACCCGTGGCTGTATGTGGTGACATTCACAACGCATACAATCTTTCCTGGACAACCACCATCTTATCTTTCCCGCACGCAGTAGCCATCCGAATGGCATCCATGATACACCTATTCATCCTCTCCACCATGCCATTGCGTTCCGGGTGGTACAATGCTAACCTTTTAAGTTGTATTCCACATCTCTTTATGTATTCCGGAAAATATCCAAAATGGTGTCCCATTATCAGTAAGAATGCTTCTGGGCATCCTCTCCCTCGCAAACACTTCCTGTATAAAATCAACAATAGTCTCTCCACTGATCTCTCATACAACTATAAACTCTGTCCACGGGAAAGTAAATCAATCACAATAATACATTTTCCTCGTCGTCCTCTCAATTCGACAGGTCCGAATATGTCCATAGCTAAGTCATCCCACACCTTTCTAGGTACTTCAATCTTCAACATGGGTTGCATTATAGCGACCTCGTCTTTTCCTATTTTACCACACTCAACACAATCAACCAACCTCCTCTCCAGATTCTGACCAAAGCCTGGCCACCAATATTCACCTCTTTGAACTGCCTTGGTCCAAGTTAAACCGACATTTCCCTCATGGGCCAAATCCACAATCTCTTTCCGGATAGTTAAAGGAACAACTATTAACTCTCTTCGATCTAACAAGCCATTCACCAAGCACAATTCATCACAAACTTCCCAGAAAGGTCTTTCACCTTGACCTAATCCACTTTTATTTGGCTACATAACGCCACATAACCTCTAATGCGTTGTCAGAACATCATCATCGCTCATCGCTTCCAACCACTCTACCTTGCTCGCAATACCATCAGGGTTCATAAAAACCATGTCTGAAATATCTGCCTCACTTTCCTCCTCTTTCTGACCACCCAACCTTGACAAGTAATCAGCCAGTACGGTCTCCTGTCCTTGTATACCCTCCCCAACAAACGTGTGATTCTGCATTCTTGTCACTCAACTTGCTACATGCCTCAACACCTTGCTCAAACCCTTCGATACAAAGATATCTTTAAGAGGTTTATTGTCACTCCGTATAATAAACTCCACACAAAATTGCTGAATTTCTCAACTGCCCAATGGCACACCAAAGCCTCTTTATCTAGCACTGAATAATTTCTCTCTGGACCTCTCAACACTCTAGAAGCATGAGCAATGATCCCCTCACCAGCATTCTTCTTAATCTGTGATACAATGGGTCCTATGCCATTATCACTTGCATCCACAGTGATCATACTTCTGTGCGCGTCAAAACCTTTCAATGCTTGTGCCAAGTCAATTTCTTCCTAAATTACACAGAATTCGTTTTCCCACATTTCACTCCAGACAAATTCTTCTCCCTTATTAAGCAACTCATTTCCGTTACTTTGTCTGCAAAATTCCTAACACATTTCTGGTAAAATTCTATCATGCCGAGAAATCATCATACTTCGCTTTTAGACTCTGGTCTCTCCACTTTTTTTTATCTCATCCACCATTTCACTATTTGCTAGACCCGGACACCTCGTGACCCAAATATTCAACGTTGTCTTATTTAAAGACACACTTCTCCTCCCTTAATGTCACTCCTCTCATTCCAGAATCTTTAACACCAGCTCCAGAATCACATCATGCTCCATTTCATTTTCTCCACAAATCAACACATCATCCTGAAAACAGAATACACCTTTCATCCCTTTGAATAACTGGTCCATAACGTTCTGAAAAACAGGATGCAGACACAAGGCTAAGCGGCATCCGCTGAAACTGAAAAATGCCTTCATGCATTATAAAGGTTGTCAATTTCCTACATTCTTCCTCTAGTTCAATCTGGTGATACACTGAAGCCATTTCCAACTTAAAAAATACCCTTCCACCAATCATGGCGAGCATTTCATTCATATTTGGCAGGGGGGTGCCTATCCACCACAACATATCTACTCAGTTCACAAAGGTCAACACACAATATCAACTCTCATGATGGCTTCTACACAACCACTAAAGGTGAAATCAATTGTACCCCACCTGCCCTTTCAATCACACCCATACTGTATAACTTCTCAAGCTCCTTCTTTATGCCATCCCTCAACACCAATGGAACTGGATGTAAATTAGCAGCCACGGGCACACTCCCTTTCTTCAAAATGATTTGATGTCTCATACCCTTGACCTTCCCCACACCTTTATTGAATACCTTTTTTAAATTTTCACACATAGGAGAATTCATATACAGTACTTGTTCAGATGTATTTGGATCTAGTCTTATCCCTTTTTTTTATAACACCAAGCTAACAGGGTTGCACCTCTATTTGTTACATGTACTTATCCCTTGCAGACCTTCCTTTGAAACCAAACTGGGCATTAAAATACCCCAACAGCTCAATTTTGACGAGGTCATAACTCCCAGGATTCACATCCGGTTCCAGCAAATTTTGCAGATCACCTCCTGCAACCTCTTCAAACACTTCCTTAGTCATAAGAGATATCTTTGCACCAGAATCTGCCATCCTCGATACTTCGTTGCCATTCACACAAATAAAAGCATACAGACTTTCACAATCTTCATCAACATCCTGTATAACAGTAAGTGAAATGTTTTCTATGCGACTGTCCTCTTCTTCAGATGATTTATGTTCATCCTCATCTGTCAAATAAAGTACTTTTCTCTGGCTGAATCGAAGATTCTGGAGTGAGTGGGGTTTTGAGTGCACACCGAATGTGTAAGCAGTGGTAAAAAAAAAGTAAATCTAAATAACAATTTAGGTGCGGGGGAGCAACACTGACCCTGACACACGGTCACAACATAGACAATATGGAGAAAGAGTGTCCAATCTATGGACTCCCCCGTCCCCTGCACACTATAAAAGCTGAAAACCAGCCAAATCTTTATAACAGTCAAATCCCTAATTGCAATGTTTAAACAAACAATTATGCAACAAAGTAGTAAAACAGGTGAATTCCTTTAATAACTTCAATGTCTTCTGAGGGTCAGACAAACTGACTCTGGCTCGATGGGTTTCGGGGGCAACACCCATTCTTCAAGACCAAGTCAAGCTGTAGGAAAATAGCAAAACAAGCTTACAGATTATATTGGTAAGTACAGATCAATCAAAAGCTAGAGTGTTTCATGTTATGCCCATATAGTGATATATTGAACATGCGAGAAATATACCTAATTCATATATCAGGTGGTACTTAGGAAAATCAATCCTCCAAACAGCAGGCTAAAGAGCCAGCCAGATGTATCCATGTGTTACAAATATATAAAGTAAGGGAATACCCATGTCTCTATACCTCTCATGCCTTAAGGTGTGGGATGCTCGAGACAAGTGTGGAGTGAAACATCATTGTGAAACACATTTACTGTTGCCACTACCTTTACACCCATCTTTCTCTGTGGTTTCACTTCCCAGACTTTTAGCACCTCTACTTTTGTCTCCTTATACTCTCTTTCAGTAAACTTGGCCACACATGCCACTGAGTGTTCCACACGTTTGGCAATGTCCAATACTTCATCAAGACTAGGCTCATCCTTCAGCCAAACTCCTCTCTAATCTTGTTACTATTTGTAAGGAACTCATGATGGCAACAGTAAAGACAGACACACGTGATCACAGTTCAAGGGTGTTTATTAAACTGTATATGCTGGTTGGAAAAAAGCCTAACTAACCCTTAATCTAAGATGGGAGCAAGCTACGACCTTCAAATAATAATAAGGCAGTCCTAGTGGCATCTTGTCAAATATAAGGGCCTGCACTAAGAAAAACCTATTGTCAATCCTTGCGCTAAATACAAACTAACAGTGTGGGATAGGGTTCAAAGGAAAGAAAGAAGTGTTCACAAATAAGTCAGGATGTGGTAGTCGGGGTCCCCCTTCCCCACGTTTTCAGCACGGGACAAGTTGGGACGCCGGAGCCCAGCACATGCTCAAGCTTTCCCAGCACGAGCCAACAGTTCCACACTCAACTATCAGGACCTTTGGTGGTGTCATGCTTACCTTTGGTGCCATGCAGGAGTGCCTGGTCCGGAGTGTACTGCAGTGTGGCCCCCGCCCTGGTCCCCTGGAAAAACTGCAATGCCCCCCTCCCTCACCTCCCCTAGTTCCCTTAAAGAGCGAGGCTGGCTGGAGCGCGTGGATGCGGCTCACCTGTGGTTCTGTGTTGCAAGCGTGGCTTCAGAGATGGGGTCCCGAACAGAGGGCTGAAGTGGATGAGGATCTCTCCACCGGGCGTGATGTCTCTGCTAATTGTCTTATGTTCTTTCTCCCCTCTAGGTGTTGAAACTTCAGCGTCAAATCGGTAGCGGAACCTTGAGGGAGGATCGCTAGTTTCTGGATACAGGCAAGTTCTCAAGTTCTTAGATGGGGGGTTTGTTCTGATAGGAGGAGAACGGGAGGCAGATGCTAATCCTGTAGCTTGCTTTCAAACAGGGTGTCTGACACCAGGAGGTGGAGGTCTAGAAGACAAAGGGCGGGAGCAAGTACGAGCAGCATGCAAAAAGGACGGAGTCCATCGAGGAGCGGCGTTGAACAGGACAGGATGCTGAAGGCCGCAGACCAAGACTGAAGACCAGGGTACTGAAGATTGCCGAAGGATGCTAAAGGACCGAAGGATGCTAAAGGACCGAAAGAGTCGCAACTGGATACAGAAGAATTTTCTTGACCAAGGAACCAAACGCAGGAAATTGCTAGAAGCGGTAAGCGAAACACTACTCCTGTCAGGAGCAGAAGAAACGCTAAGCACAGGGTGCGGTCCGGGGCGCGGCTTTATAGTCCTGAGAACACCCTGCCGGAGCTAGATGCGTAAGGGCGTTGGCTTCGTGCACTTGCCAGGTAATTTGCTGCACGTGACAGGCTCGCACGTGCTCAGTGCTTCTTGGCTTGTGATGGGCGGTGCTCCTGCTTTCAACCCTTTCTCATGGGACGTAACTAGGTCGCGCCCACCCACACGCTCGCGCCAGCCAGCCACCATCCCTGTCCACTTTTTCCCTATTGTACGAGAGAGGGGCTCCCTCCCCCGGTTAACCCGCCACACCCGGGCCCGTAACAGGATCGTGACAGGTGGTTCAGTCTCTTTTCTACAAAAAGTATCTTGCCTCAGAGGACCGGATGTATCGAAAATAATAAACAAAAGTTCCATTCTGCTTGCACGTTGGGTGATGTGTTTTCATCTGTGTATCCCCCTCTTCTGGGCTCAGACTATTCTCGAATGTTATCCTACCTCTGTCGGGTTCACTACGGCTTTCAACACAATCTCCTCTGTGACATTCACAAATCATAATGTCTTTTAAACAGTTCACTGTGGACAACCCTCTACCGGGTTCACTCTTGCCAACACACTATTTATTGGGACTTCAGGCTTCGCCCACTCTTTATCGGCATCCCTCCGTCGGGTTCAATCTTGCCAACCTTTGTAATTCACATTGTGGGATTCACTTCCCTTAAGCTTTACCTTCAATTGCTGGTCAAATACTTTTGACTGTACGGAGGATTTTGCTAGACCCCCATATGACCACGTTGCCTGTCTTCTCGCGCCATTCCCAAGGCCTTCTGGTAACGGTAGTTTCAACAATAGGATAATCGGCCAGGGTTTCTCAAGTGAACACCACGTGGTGCCCTACTCCTCTGTAACTGGTTTTCCTCTCTCATATTAACAGTTCTTTGTTCTTTCTTCAATTAGCTGTTTGCTACTTTTGTTCAACACAGTTCGGTTTCTCATTGGCTCTCCCCTCGACTCACTGGCTGTGATGAACCGCATGGCTTTTCTTGTCTCTGGAGTCAAGGCCAGTATCAGAGTGGCAAGCATCTCTCCCCGGCTTGGTTATCAGTGGAGGAGGGCCCCGTGTACAGTTGACATCTGCTGCAAAACACGCTGGCTATTGTTCGTGGTCTTACGATTACTTCTGTGGAGGTTTCATGGGCCTTGGTCAGAAAGGGCAAGGTCACTTCTCTCCTTGTCACCCTCTGATTGCGTGGTCTTTCTCCTCCTCTTGAACTGCTGTGCTGAGTTAGCTCTCTCGCCGTGCGGTTTGCCTTGCTCGTATTGTGCTCTCGTGTTCCGCCTTTTATCCCTGTGGGGAAGGGGAAGGGCCTCCAGGTGTGTGTGATTCTGGTCAATTGCCTGACCGTTGTGGTGGGACATGTCAGATACACGGCTCTGGTGTTTGTCCATCGTCTTTTGTGGTGTGTGAAAGTGTTTGTGTCAGAAAAGGGGCACAGGGGTAGAGTGTATCCTAGAGGGTAGGATGGGGAAACGGCATAAGAAGGGGGATACTGTGTCTCACCCGTTGGTGTCCCACTTCCACTCCCCGAGGACCCCTCACCCAGGTGATCCTCCCTCACTGGGCACCCCCCAGGAACTGCATCCAATAGCGATGGCTGTGTCCTGGCCACCTGGATGACAGATCCCCGGGGACTAGTCAGGGAGACACCTTCAAGTTTCTCACATATTGCAATAAATCATTATATGGCCTCTAATATGTTCGTCAAACGAGTCGCCAAATCTACCAGACAAAGCCAAATGGCAAAGAGCCGTAACATATTTCTCAACACTCTCCCTATGCTCTTGCACACACATCCTTTTATCACTCAAGGATGGTACTTGTCTTGGGATTAAAATTGCAGATCCAGTTTGAGGAGAGCCACTTCCAATTCATTTGCAGCATCTCCACTACCTTCTCCTAACAACGGGGGTAGGGTATCAAATATATGTTGGCCTTCCTAACTTAAAAAATGCAATAAGCAAAACTTTTCTATCATTCATAAATAAGGTTCCAAATGCAGATTTTATGTAATGTAGGAATCCTTCCTTCCATCGATTCCACTTCACTTTAACCGGCCCAGGTGAAAGCATAAACATAGTAGGATCAAGAACACCAGGCATAGTCATCTTTGTTTGGCAACTACTTCCACAAAATTCAGCGTAATACACTGGGACGAGTGGGGCTCACCCTACACTAGCTCATTCGTGCAATCAGTGGATGCTGCTTTGCTCTCACAATTATTAGTGTAAATATTAAAGCAACCACTCTGTGGGAGAATATTCCTCTTTCACTAAGCCTATGACGGGTGTTGCTTGGCAATCCACACCAACAAGATAGCCGGGCCACGTAGAGTACGATGCAGGTTCCTTTTCTTCAATCGCTCTGTGCGGAGTGTACTTCTCCTTCGCCTGGCTGTGGCACAAAATAGTCTAAATGGAGCTCTTGCACACACTCAGGAGGCGTGCTGCTGCTCCGGATGATGGCAGGAATGCAGACACTGGCTTTCTGCCTTCCAGCTAGCTAAAGGCACAACTCAGGACACTTTGCAGGCCCTCCAAATGCTGGAAGCACACCAAGGGTCGCTCACTCCCCTTCTAACTCGTCCCCATAGATGTGAAGAAAGTTCACATGAAAGGTAAGCTTCCTAAGTGTCTTTTATTCAAGATCACAGATGGCAGCCCAGAGCACAGCCTCCTCCATCAGCTTCCACCCCCGCCCCCAACTGCTGGGCTTAGAATATAGCACTGCATCTTTACCAATACATTCTACTCTAGCATTCCGTGTTCCAGACACATCATCTAAGACACATCACACAGATAAATATTCCATTCACTATATGGTCGCCACTGTGGGGTAGAGTCACAGATTAGGGACAATGTGCCATGAGTTTTTAAGTTTGGTGAATAAAGGAAAGGTAAAGCAAAGAGATTTCATAATGTAAGAAAATAAAAGTTCACCTTAAATGTGAAAGTCTGATAATCCATTTAAACCAAGTGTGAGGAGTCAGCAATGAAACTCTGACACAAGTTAAAGACTTTTACTGAAAATAAAAGGGTTGGGTAAATACCTCTCTGACCTCCTCTAAGAGGGATTTCCCTACCTAAACCAGAATTGAGGATCTGACTGTATCAGGATGTCAAAAACAAAACTGTCCTGTGTGCAAAGTTCTATTCTGACCCTCATACTATAAACTAAACTCCAAGGTGAAAATGGAAAGATCTTTAACCTTGGGTGGTATAGAAAAGTGTTTTTAAAGGAATAATAAATGTGTCCAACACAAAAGTTCTTCAAGGATAAAGGTCCTTGCTCCAGAGGGTGATTTTCGTCCCCTGGATTCTTCTTAAATACAAAAGTTCTTCACAAACAACAGTCTCTTGTGACTGTCTTGGCTCGCAATAACAATGACACAGAGGACTGTTTGGCTTTGTAATTGTCTCACAGTCAGGATTCCTGGTATATTTTTCTGCCAGGGTGTTGCTCCTTCTCTTTTGGTCAACATCGTCCTGTTTCTTCAAAGGACTTCTTGTATCCACACACTTGCAACTGCCTCATACACTCTCCTGCCAGGGCTTCTTATAATCACACGTGTAATTGCCTGGTGTACTCTCCTGCCAGGGAGTCTTGTATTCACACACTTGCAGTTGCCTGTGTGAGAAATCCGAGGGTATCCTCACACCTACTCCCCTTGGATTCTCTTCTCTGCCAGGGAAAGGCCATCACTTGTGCATCCTGACCCTGGGAGTGGAGATGCGAGGGAGGATCGCCTGGGTGGATGGTCCTTGGGGATTGGGGAGAAGATGTTGGAAGGCGAGACATGGTACCCCCCTTTTTCTTGTGAGAACCATTTTTACCCTCCCACTGCCTTTATAGGCTGTTGCCAATCACTTCTCTTCATTTCCCCCATTCATACCACCATAGTATTGGGACGAGGAAGAGGCGGCTAGGCTTGGTGCACACTAACATGTCATTTCACCACTCTACTACTGAGGCGAGGAAGAGGCCTACAGACTGCTGTGAAGGGCAGGCATGTCCAGAAAACGCTAACAACAATTGTCAGGCAATTGGGCTTGAGGACTCACACCTGCAACCTGTTAAATGGTTGCAGGTGCATAAAGGTGGGGCAATGACACTGCCTCCAGTCTTGCCAGACAACTGACAAGTTGGGCAGGTCCTGCAGTGGGACTCCACTTCTACTCCCATCAAAGGCCAGTAGAAACGGGTAGAGAGCCTCTGCTTAGTCTTCTTGGCGCACCTCATGCGCCAACTGCAATGGGAAGGGCCTGTAAACATGGGGTACCACCAACCTCTTGAGGGCACCAGGTTCAGGTTTAGTGGGCTCACTAACAAGGAGCTCACCCTCTCAATAGATCCGGAATGCCCTAGGCACTTTTACTTGTGCCTGTGACAGGGCCTGTTTTCTCAGACCCTCGAGAGAGTGGCACTCTCTCTGTCCCTTTCAGAAGTCTGCCCGGGAGGGTCCCCCTTCAGCCAGAAGGCATTGAAGATCAGGGTGGTCCTCCGGGTTGAGAACCTCTCCCACAGGAGAGTCTTCTGTCTCTTCTCCATCAGAAGTTGAGTTTGGGTTTTCCACTGGACCCAGCCCGTCCGGAGCATGGATCGCAATGGGTGCTGTAGGAAGAGCAGGAAGAAAAGGAGCCCCCTTCATAGAGGTGGCCTTCTTGTTCTTCCGTCTTCTTGCCTTAGGCCTCGCCTTTGGCTCGGGTACCCAACTCACAGCCAGACCCTGTGTCACCTGTGACCTAGTGACTGCAGCAGCAGTCATGGGAAGACCATCCGAGATCAACCCCAACTCTACTAGAGCATTACCTAACAGAATGTTAGCAGGGACATTGTCCTGAACCAGGACAGGAAGCTTTGCTGTCTTGTCTCCAATCACGAGTGTGACCAAGGGTACAGGCGATAATTTGGGAGGCCACCAGCTAACCTGGTGGTTCTCAGAGGAGCACCTACATAGTCCTCTGGCTTGAGCAGGGTCCTATCCACCACGGTCATGCTTGCCCCAGTGTCTCTGAAACCAGTAGAAGGCTGGCCATTCAAGAGGACACTTCTCAAAAACCTACGGGTGTTCTGTGGGATAGTCGCCAGTACTTCTGCGTACTGGTCCCAGGCCCCAAGGGACACTAAGGAAATCTCTACAGGAGCACCGAAGGTGATCCCAGTAGAGGAGGGGAGGACAGTGGCCTCCACCTCAGACATGGGGTAAGGGTAGCTCAGGCTACCTTTACACTTGGAGTCACCCTTCTTGTGATCCAGAGCCCCACATTCCCAACAAGTGCTAGGAATGCGGGGTACGGTATTGGAACCACTGGGAGCCTGCTTTGCAGCAGGTGGACCACTACTCGTATTCCCACCCACAGATGACTTATCCCCACTAGAGTTTTGGGTCTTAAGAGATGAAGGTTTTGGTTTACCCGACTGTGATTGCTTCTGGGATTCCTCAGCTTTCTGAGAGGTCCCCTTTTCTTTGTCCATGTCCTTCCCACTGGAGTCCTCAAGGGACACCCGGTGGGAGACTCACTTGTCAGCCAGCCTGGCCTGCTTAAGGGGATCCAAAATGTTGTGGTCAGCGACATATTGACGCAGCTCTGGTGAACAGGCTTCAGAAAAATGCTCAAAAAACAACAGGTGGGACAATTCAACAAACGTTTTCACTTTGTAACCATCAATCCACCCCATCATGTTCATGTGCGCAGCACTCACCCAGTTAACCCAATACACATTCTCTTTCTTCTTAAAATCCCTGAACCTTTTAAGGTATTGGGTAGGTGTCTTGCCAAACTTGGCAATCAAAGCAGACTTCAAGCACTCATACTGACCCCTTTCTTCCACACTCAGTTTCAGAATACAGTCATATCCAGTCTGAGGCACTCTGCTTAACAAACACTTTGTCCAATCTCTTATCAAAATCATGAATTGCACAAGCCATTTCAAACGCTTCAATACATTGGAGGATATCTGAACCCTCCACAAACACTCCAACAAAATCTTTCATAAACTTGGTGGCTGGGGACCTGCCACTCTCAACTGGTTTAGCTGATGTCTCTACTTTAGCTTTTTCTAACTGGATTCTCTGGTGCTCAGTGTCCCTATCTTTGAGTATCACCTGCTGTGCAAACTCCTCTTTCTTCAACTCAGCTTCTGTTTCCAACTTTTTGTATTGAAAGGCTAACTGTTCCTGTTGTAGCTCCAATTTTGAAAGTTCAATCTTCAGGGATTCCCCCTGAAGAGCATTGCTGGGGTTTGGAACAGAGACAGCAGGAATGGTGGCATTCCCAGAATCAGATTCAGCAACAACCCCAGGGGCAGAGTCCTCATTGGTTGCATCCCTCCCTTCAAGAGTTTCACCATCAGTCTGGTAGTCCACCAGGTAGTCCACCAGGGCAGCCATCAGCTCAGCCCTAGACTTATCCACAAAGTCTAACTCCCTGGCCTCACAAGCACTCTGGAGAGCCTCTAAGCTCATCCTTGTCAATTTACCATTTGCAATATATTCTATTGCTTGTAATGCAGTCATCTTGTACACAACTAAACCTCAATTTAACAAAGTGCAGATATTTTGTAAGTGGCACGGTTATACACCGATTCTTAAAACCATAAGCATCCCAGGGCTGCCACCAATGTAAAGACTGGAGGGGGGGGGTCTGTACTTCTGCTCTCTATATGGCAGAGGAGAGGCACAGAGGACCCCAGCCAAGATTCTCTATTATTGGTATCGTGGTCGAGCAATCAAGGCCTAGCTTCTCAGGAGGTGATGCAGGCTAGTTCTTAAGTACAGTGTAGTCCCCAAGCACCCACAAAGGAATGTCCACACACTGTATTAGTTAAAACACAGTCTTTATATAATTAATATTCAAGGTTATGTACAATATCACGATATCTTACTTTGTTATCTATAATGGCAAATATACAGTTCTACGTGGTACCACAATTACTATTAGATCTCTTTAAAGTGCATCAATTGTACAGTTAAATGTCACACAAATCAGTTCATAAAGGAAACCAACAATAGAAATAAGAGGAAAGCAGTTGGTTTAAACAATTGGCAGAATACTGGCCCTGTTATCGAGACAGTTCTGTGTGGAGATCCCCCCCAGCTGGGCAACCTGCAGAATAAAGGTATATCACAAGCCCAGTCCATATATTGTTCACCAGAATCTTTCCAATAGTTCAGCAACCACAAAGTACCTGGTGTTGTAGCGTTCCTCGTGGGGAAATCGACAGCCCTTCTTGATTGCCCCCCCGTAGGCAGGAGTCAGGAGTCACGGGTCGTTGAACGTCCGGCGAAGAACAGGGTGAACTACGGTGCTGAAGTGGCAGCTTCTCTCCTAGCGGTGCTCGTCGACAGGGAAGCGTAAACGTCCAGCCAAGAAGAGGCATGCAGGGCACCTCGATGTCGATAGTTCTGGACTGCAAAGAGTTTGAAGAACTGTGGCCTAGCAAGGGCGTTGAGTCGTCAGTGTCTCTGTGGTCTTTGGGTGGCGGGAAACCCACCGACTGATGCTCCTCGGCGCGCCGACGGCCTGGCCTTCTCCGGCGGGATAAGGCGGGCAGCGGTGCGGACAGGGGCTTTCTTGGATTGAAAGTTCTTAGGCAACAGGAGCACGGCGGCCCCGGTCGGCGACGGTGGTGGACAACAGTCCGGGCGCTTCTCTTTGGGATTCCACGGCAGTCCCAGTCTCCGGTCGGCAGCCTGTCATAGGTCTGTCTACCAGGGAGCTTTGGCAAAGATCAGCTGGTGCACGATGGTCCCTCGTAGCTCGGGGAGAGGGCGCCTAACTAGGTCCTCTATGGGTCAGTCCTTGGAGACACAGCAGCTTTCAGATCGACGAAGTAGAGCAGCAGCAAGATTTCTCTTCCAGCAGGGCTTCAAGGTTAAGCTTCAGGTTTACTCCAGTTACTCTTCGTAGTGGACTTCAGCTTCTGAACACGAATTCTAGCAGTGAGAGGCCCCCAGATATACTATTTGATCTCCCATTCATTCTGCTGGGTCACACTGAGGCAACCAATCGGTCAGAAGGGCATTCATGCAGGCAGGCAGCCAATCATGTGCATAATGCATTCAGGCCATTCACTTCTCTTCAGACACTCACGACAAGTTGTGTGTATTGGGACAAGTACCCAGCCATTCAACACTCCACACTGCATTCATACCAGTTTCGGGCAGGGCTGTCTCAGTAATTGTGTCAAACACCAGAAACTAGACATCCACAACAAGAAGTGCATATTCGTCACACACTCCATTCACCCAGGTCCCACCCACAGGGTGTACCCACAACATACAGTCAATGGCAAGGCTCCAGCCAGTCTGTCCCGGACTTCACAACACCACCATATATGGAACTTCCACCCAACAGCCAGTCAGGGGGAAGGGACAGAGTCAGGGCTTCCCAGAACTTTAGGAAAACAAGGTAACAAGCGATAGAAAGCAAGAGGCCACAGCGCCATCTTGTTTCCTATCAGGAATCAACTGATTCCAATGCAAGGGCCTGGGTATCCCAAAATGGAGGATACTCAGAGCACCTGTGAAATTCAGCATGGAGCTGGTACCAGCCCATACCCTGCTCTGTGCGCCACACACGTGTCCAAAAACATACACTAGAGGCACAGGGTTGTACCCTGACCCATGGGTGCCATAAGGGTATCCCATGGGTCTGTACACCAAACCAAAAGAGAGCTGCACCACCAGGAGTCCCACATGAACTCCTGCGCCGAAAACACGACAGAACACACGATAAAATCCAGTAAAAGACAAGGATACGGAGGCCCTGTCCCTCCGATGCATTTCCAGCATCACACTGAGGGCAAGTATAGGTTTTGGACACAGACCGACTTAAGTTGAACTTACTGATTCTCCTTAGTTTCTTTAGGCAGGGAAATCCCACTTTAGCATAGGGCAAGTTAGGCCTTCAACCATCCTGACATTTAAGTTAATAAACTATTTTTGTTTGAACTCTGAATCTGTTGCCTGTGTCTTGCTTCATGATGCCTTCAGACCTGGTATACTCTCCTGCCAGGACTTCTGTTCATACAGGGTCTCTGCCTGCTCCCACAGTTGTACATCATCTTGGTTGGATAATGCATCCGCTTAATAGATTATTCTGCTCGGGCTTCCCCATGTACTTGCACTGCATACATTTACATATTTGCAAGGGTCTTGTTTGTAATTCAATTCCCCCTTTTACAATAAGTATTTTCTCTGTTGCTCTGTTTATGATTTGCATTCGGCACGGTCGCCAATAGGCCCCAGTGTCTCTGGGTGGACTCACCGGCTCTTGTTGGCGTTCCTGGGCTCTCCTGTGGTCAGCCGCTGAAGGCCCTCCACTTGCTACCTTCTCGCGGCCGCTTTCTCTTCGCTCTCCTGTCTCTTGTGGCTTCCACTTCACACGTTTGCTTTGCTCCAGGCTCCTATAAGTGAAGTGCTGCTTTCTGTCACCTGTGAATGCTCAGGAGTATCTCGACGGCTCCTAGCATTCCAAAAGCATGTCCTGCTCGTGCAGCAGCTTCTTTCTTCTTGGTCGATGAACCGCCTGGCTCCACCACGCTTTAGAGATTTTCTGTTTCCTGAGCCTCACAGAGAGGTGCAGCTTTCTCTCGTCAACAGCAGCAGCCATTAACTCTCTGCTTCTGCTCTTTAAATTTCCTGTGCACAGGTGTATGCAAGCAACAACTAGAGCTCTCGCTGGGCATGTGGCTTCTTTTGCTCTGCATTGCTTGATCCCTCTTCCTCGTCCCAGTATTTGGGTAATTCTGGGAAAGAAGTCTGTTGTTGATGATTGGTTTGTAAAACTTGGATAAACATTTTCAATGGTTTTAAATGGCAAATCAGTCCTGGATGATTGATAAGTGGAACTGGAGAAGGCGGCTTCATAGGTTTCACAAGGCAGACCAAAGTTGGAAGGTTAGCCTACAGGCGAGGGGAAAAGGCTTTCTCTATTTTTCATTGGAGGAGGAGTAGAGGTATGATAACGTGCCATGAGGGTATTAGACATGGGATGGTTATCCCTAGTGATGTGGCTCTGAACTGGAGTGAACTTCCAGCGATGGTTACTAGGTGGCGCTGTGGAATGTGTGACTTGGTGCAAATGGATTATCCTACTATATAAACACCTAGGTACACACACCCTCCACTCTCCACCCTACCTGAGACTGGTGATCTGCTCCCCACAGCTTCCTCACCTGATTTCTTATAGATAAGGGGTTTCCATGGGCCAGTTGGGTTGGTGGGTGAGCAGTGCCTCCTGCATGCCCCGGGTCACGTCCACATTGGCTGGCTGTAGGGGAAGGGGGTGGTTGCAGGTGCTGTGCTGGCACACTCTGGTGCTGCTGGGCTCTGGTGATGCATACCTTCCTTTCCCATCGCTGGTTGGTGGCTAATGGTGTAGCCCTGGAGGCCTGCCCATGGGACGTAGATGGGTTTTCCTGCTCTTCCGGAGTCGCCTGTGAACCTGTTGGGTGAAAGATTGACATGCTGTCAGTCATTATGCACAATTGTATGTGGGCTTGCTAGTCACACATGCTACATGGTGGAGGGACATCTTATACATGTGGACTGATGTTTATGGTTGATTACAGGGCAATGCATATGGCCACAGCAAGGTGGGGGTAGTGTCTGCTGAGGGTGTACACCTGATTGGCAGGTGTGCTTTGCCCCTTGTGCTGTCAAGGTGGCCTTTCCATATCGTTGGGCCGATGGTCCACTTTGGCACTTGGCCTTTCTCAGCACACATGGGTGCTGCACGTAGTTGCATGTGCTCCGATGCACATTCATACTGCTGTGCATGGTTACGTGCACAGTTTCCCACCTACCCCTGCATACAGTGCTAGAATTTGCCCTGGTAGCACACAAGGAACAAGGATATTTGCTGCACCCCCACTCCCCAAGGGGGTCGGGGACGGCACTGTATTTGTGGTTCATGTGCCACAACAGCATGGGCAGCCTTGCAGACCCACGCTGGTACAGCTGTGGTGCAGTGCTTCAACGGAAAGTGCCTAGTTACCGTGCTGCAGTGGATCAATGATTACAACAGGGCACTGCTGCTATGCCAAAGGCTGCCCCATGCTGGTACGGCAGCAGTGCTCAGTTGAAATCATGGACTCCCCGCACGAGCACAGGAGCAGAGTGCTTTCCATTGCAATAGGAAGCCTCCTGCACGCCAGCCTGCGGGTGCCCTTATTGGACTACTCCAAACCGGCGTGCCAGTGGGGCCGATGTGGCACCCAGGGTGACTGCTTGGATACGCATTGGGTGGCGTTTCCTTTGTGAGCATTGCCATGTGGTGACATCTTACCCTATTCATTGGTCCCATCTATGCCACGGGACACATACTCGGGATTGTCATTTGCCCAGTGCATTGTCTGGGGGAAGCTGAGGGGGCATTCAAACTCACCAGATTGTCCTTGGCTGCTGGATCCGGTCTCAGCACTCCCAACTCCCTCGATCACCATATGGAAGATGGAGCTGGCCTTCTCCTCCCATGGGGTCAGGACAAGGCAGTCCATCGTGCCACCTCATGTGGCTTGATGACGCCTTCCGGTGTTTGGAAAGGATGCTGCTGACCGATACCTTGAGGTATTTCCAGCGCTTCCTGCAGTCCTTCCCACCCCTTAGGACTGTAGCCAAAGATGTCACCTTCTTGCCGATGGTCGTCCAGATGGCTGCCTTTTGCTGCCCCGATGTTTTGCGGTGGCGGGAGCCATAATGCTCCTCAGCATGGCCCACCACATTTTCAGTGAGGACCTGTAGCCCTCCCTCACTGAACTTTTGCTTTCTTCGCCTGTGTTCCGGCACCATGCTCTTGGATTTCCTCTGAGAAATTATTCCACTGTCCTATTGGTTTGGACGGTTACAGAAAGTAGTGCCACCGCCGTGCTTCCCTTTCCGGCAATGATGCCAATTCCACCAGGGGAAATTCCGCCAGCAGAATTACTGCTGAATGCACAGTGGTAACAGTAATTCTGCCGAATATCGGTGGATGTACTGTCGTGTGCTCGGTTTCGGTGGTAATTCCAACTGGCAAAATTACTGTTACCGCCAATGGTGAGTGCACGCTCCCACCAAGGTGTAATATGGTGGTAATTCTGCCCAACAACATGGCGTTAACGATAATCCCGCAGAGGCGGAATTTCCACCGTTTTATCGCCAAACACGTAATGAGGGCCATTCTAAGGTTACAACAATTAGAGGGTTTCTGTTGGGGTAAAAAAGACCTACCGTTAATCTTTGTATCTCCTTTTTTAGACTTCTGCGAACATCAGGATGTCTCGTTTTGAATAGATTTGAGATGAATACGTTTGGAGAGAGCATGGTGAGTACTTACTCCATTCAGATTTGGAAGTGGAATGCCTGTGTGGGGTGTAGAAGACATAAAAGGACTGGATGCCCTGACCCTATATGTTTTTTTAAATCAAACGTTTTATTGAGTTTTCAAGGTATAATAATCAACAGGCAACAGAATAATTCATAGAGGCTCGTAATACAATTATCAAATTCATCAACATCAGTCTCTCACCCCCCCTTTCCATATAACAGTCTTGAGTCCTTGATCAACTGAAGTTCGTCCATCAATTCAATCCAGGGGGGATATGTAGGAAATCATGTAATGAGACAGAGAGCAGTTAACCCGAAGGATCACAGTATCAACAACAACCATTCATCACCCCCCCTCTAATCACAATCAGTTAACTAATTCCTTGAGCATGACCACCCCCACTAAATTCCACACAGTCAGTTAGAGGCACTAAGAGTAACAGGAGGAAAGGAGGGGATATAGAGCAAGCCTGGAAAGGAGAAGGTGGAGGGAGGAAGAAACGAGAAGAAAGAGAAACAAAAAAAAGAAAACAAAAAAATTATTTAATTCACAATATCATCAACAGTGTTCATAATAAGAGTACATTGCCAACATCAAGGTTTCATGAAGTGTTTCAGTAATAATGGGCGAAAGAACATCTGCTCTCTATCCCGTACCAATTCCAGGAATGGTCCCCAAGTACGTCTGAACTTTTCAATTTTCCCTTCCAGCATAGCTGTAAGCTTTTCCAAACCTAATAGCTCCCACACCTTCACCCAACAATATGCTATATATGGTCCCTCTACCGATTTCCAAAATTGGGCTCTCGCGATACGTGCTGCTGTACATAGTTGGGAGAGTAAGGTTGCTTTAGAGCCCAACATCGGGAAGGATCCATCGTCAGGGACATCCCCTAGTAATAGCACTAGAGGGTCCATTGGGAGCATTATCCCAGTAATTTCCTTAATTTTGGAGCGCACCTCCAGCCAGAACGACTGTATGACTGGACAGTGCCACCACAGGTGTGCCATATCTCCTTTCTCCCAAAAGCCATGCCAACAGGTGTCCGGGTATTCGGGGCACATCGCATGCAGCTTGCTTGGGGGTAAGTACCATCGATAGCACAGCTTCTTCACAATCGTACATCTGGAACTCATCTGGGACCTATGCCAAATCCTATACCAGGATTCCTCAGGGAACTCCACGCCCAATTCCCTCTCCCACACCACCATATATGGAAGCTTCTCCCCCAGGGGAACATTCTCCAGAAGCCTATATCAGGTTGGGACTTTATGTGCCTGTTGACCTTCCAGAAGTTTAAGTTCAATCCCAATTGGTTCCCTGGCCACCGCCCGGAGGATATCCCCATTGGTTATCCAGTGACGCAGATGAATGTATCAAAACCATCATTTAAACTTTTCTTTACATTCAATAAATGTCAGTGGCTCCCGGTTTAAGTATAGATCCCTAAGTCTCAGCGGTTCGAATGAGTCGCAGCCCTGGAAAAAACTAGCCTCCAGGCCTGGTGTGAAAGCCGGATTTCTGGTGACAGGGGAGAGAGGACCCAAACCAGATTGGATACCTTTTTGTGCGCATGCTTTGTCCCAATTCGGAAGCCTACTCATTGTGGTAGGCAAAATCCTGCTTCGGTGTCCCCGGGCTTCTCCAGAGATAAACGGGAGGTGGACTAGCGGGAAAGGGGCCACCGCCTGTTCAATTTCCTGCCATTAGGAGGTTGCGGAGAGTTAGCCCATGTCAGCATAGCAGTGATTTGTGCTGCCCGGTAATATCGCTGAACTGATGGGAGCCCTAAGCCGCCTGATGCTTTCCCTCTAGTAAGGAGTTTGTGGGAGATTCTAGGCTTTCTCCCCTGCCAGACAAATTGGCTCAGTGACTTTTGCCTGAACCTATATGTTGAGTCTTTCATAACATAACAGGTATATTTGTAGAGTGCATTTTAACCATAGAGGGGCATCTTGGCGCTATTGACAGATAAAAGATGTTTGTTGTTACTCAACTTAATGGTACTCATTTTATCGACACCAGAAGGATGATGGGCTGAGTGGCCAGAATTCAAACCTGTGACCATGAGGTCAAACACAGGCCCCCTGTAGTCGACACATTAGTCCACTGAGCCACAGACACGGGTAAATCTTATGTTTAACTCTGTTTCATGGTATTTAGGCATCCAAACTCACAAGGCCCCTGGAGAATCAAGGTTTCTTGGGGATTTCAGGCATGCTTGGCATAAACTTGGGCCTCTATATTGTTGAAGATGGTGTTTTCGAGGTCAAGCTGAATCAGTGTTAAATCAGTGAGATCAATGTCAGGCGTAACCCCACCAAAGCCTCTTTCGACAGCGAACATATCACCATCTTGATGCTGAAGTTAGACGTTGACCGAAGATTCACTAATGCTATAATGATGAATAATGTGCTTTCAGTGATCAGGGTGCCCCCTGTGGGTGTCTGGGCTGGCCACAGAGTGCCCCTGAAGACAGAATCTCCATCCTTGAATTTTCATGGGGTTGTGAAACTCAAGCAGAAAACTCTAAATAGTACCTGAACACACGGAGGAGGCACCCTGCCACTCATTTGATGCCCTTGCTATCCTTTAGCCACCCATATGGCATTTTTGACATAATGGAGCATTAATCAATGGTATTAGAGTTATGAAGATTGAGTGAAAACGGCATCATTGCATTTTTTGCAGTTTGAGGCACATTTATCAAAATGTGCAGACATGAATGCAGCAGTGCCTTAACATAGAAGGGAAAAGAAACAAGACCCTTACCTCCTGGGAAATATGATCCTCTAGCTAGACACTATGCATAGACACTGGGCCAGATTCTCAAAACGTTTTTGGGTGAAAGTAAGATGTGCAATTCAAAAAAAGCATCTGAATAAGCGCATGTTAGATACACTCTTTCAGGTGCCCCTTTTCTCCCCTCTGAGCATTTGCACAAATAAGGCCATGTTTCTGTGCATTTAAAAGTGCATCCCAAATTCACAAACTAAATGCGCAGAAATGAGGGTCATCCCCTTGAGCTTGTTGGGTACATGCACAGGGGAGGCACAAATCATGGCAGGATAATTCCTTTGTTATTTTTTTTATTTTTAAGTGCGTCAGCCGTGATTCAAATGCAATTTCATTCCCAATCAGGGATGAAAATAATTTTTTTACATTTTTTTTTTAACTAGCATTTCACCGCAAAGGGCCCTTTTACACCTGTCCCGGTGGAATGTGCTCCCAGCAACCGAGTCATGCATTAGTGTCGAGGACACTCCCAACACCAATGTATGCAAGAAGGATGACAGCGCATATGTGCGCCATTTTCCAGCCCCTCCTGAAATGCACAGGTCATTTTGAGAATTAGGTGACCTGAGCACTTCAGCAAAGAGTGCAAATGAAATAAGCATATTCTCTAGGCTACTTTCATTTGTTGACATTTTTAAGAATCCGTCCCACTAAGTGAATATAACCTATTTTGGATGAAAAAAGGTTTGTACATCTCTGGTTAGTGTCAAGTGAAACTTGCTCCAAAGAGCTGAAACATGAACTAATATTTTCACTACATTGTGTAAGGGCTGATCTCAGATCTCTGCACTCTAAAATAGTTCATCTCTCAAGAAGTGAATGCATGTCGTCATTAAACCAAGTGTATTTCACAATGGCCACTGGGAGCGAAGCTAGACAACTCCTTGGAGACTGAACTAACATGAGTCTCCCTGAAGCAAAGAACAGATGCAGTATACATTTCCAGAGCAGTTAACACACTCCCACATCTCCCCTGTGTTCACTATCACCCAAAATAAAAATGGGTTGGCCCTATACAAGGAAATCTAATCCCCACAATCTCACTGGCTGGCTTCACTATGGCACCATCCCCGTAGACATTCAATTTTCATGACATTGCAAATACAAGCCCAACCCTCTTCTTTCTTTTCCTGCAAGACGCCCAACCCTAACATGGGATTCCACTTAGTCACAGACCTGCAACGCTAAATCTGATCCGCATGGTTTATGTATGGTCACGTTAAGAGGCTATAGAGAGCTAGCAAAAAGGCTCATTTGATTGGGCACTAACTCGTTTTTCCAAACACACTGGATATTTCTGCTTGGCGTCCTCTAGCCTCTTCATTATGCATGATCACCAGTTCAATCCATCTGGCCTGTTCCCATTACAATATTTTTCTGCTAATCTATTTGACATTCTCATAGGCCTGCAGTAATCTCTGCACCCTTTCCAAGTTTTAGCCACTAACCCTCGATTGACAGTGGCAGGTAGCAGATGCTTCTTTGGCCACTCAAACAATAATTTCCAAGCTACAGAAACCCTGGTCCCAGTCCCTCATTCTACTTCAGCTCCAAATGTTGTCACAACCCTTCCTCTGCCAATTGTTACTTTCCTCTTTAGCAAGCCAGTCTTCTGAACAAATTAGGAATCTATTTCACAAACCCAGGCCTCAGCTGACACATTTTCAATACTACTGCATCCCCTCATAATGGGTTTCCCATTCAAGAGCCTTTTTCCTCTTTGTATGAAGCTCTCTGCTTTAAATCTGATTGCGGTAAGCTGCACATTGTGCTCCCATATTATGTTCACACAATCTTCATTATGCTGCTACATGTATGCAAATGTACATATATCATACTTGACACAAAGTAACACTTTAACAACCATTAACTATTCTAGATACATGCAAAACTACAACATTTTAAAATATCATATCCATTCTTAACATTAATATGGTGTGTGCAATGTGAACCTCTCCTTCCCACTGCGATAAAATCCATCCACCCCAACAATTGCATGATGGAATATGAAGTAGTCTAGTTCTCATAAAGTGACAAATGGATGGAGATACAGATGGTTAGTAAAAAACAGCAAAAATGTGTGTCTCCATGTTTATGAATGTTAACCAAGACCCCATGATAGAGAACCTCAGATCCAGCCAGATCTTCGTCACACCACTGATAAACTTTAACAGTGCAAACAGAAAGGAAAATGCTTGCAAGAGCAAGGTGGCCAACTCGAACTGTGATGCCTATAAAAAAGGCTAAAGCCAATTATTAATAGGTTTATTGTGGCGTATGCGATCCACCATAATGAGCATCTCAAACATTTAGTAAAGCTGATGATAGGGAAAGGATCAGGTATTCAGTGCTTCTCTCTGCATTCATATGTGTGTCCTTTCTTCAATATCAAGCTAGGAAAAAACACAAGGAGTGCTTCTTTTATTCATGCTTTCTTATACCATGGGGCAGGCTCACTGGATGTTAAGAGCACTTTACAAAGGGGTGGGGGAAGAATTGAATGCAGGAACAGTAGAGGAGAGTGATATATAAAGATATTGAAGAGGGGAAAAATGAAAACGTAAAAAACTTTAAAATATCAAAGCGGGGTGAGTTGTTTGAGACAAGGTGACATAACCAAACACAATATTATACAAGATACACCCGAAGTAAGGTAAACTGAGATGATAATGTGGGTGGGGAAGAGAATAAAAGATGGCAGGGGACATAACATTTAGATGTTCTAAGGAGATAGAAGGGATGATATAGTAAATTGATTGGTATGCCTACATAGAGACAAACCTTAAAGATGGGATCATCTCAGCTGCATAGAGTACCATGTCAAAATGAAGGCTGGTGAGCCATGTACATTAATCAACTGGATGGGTGCCTATCAGGAGATGGGCATAGAGGGGCTGTGGAAATAACCACAGATTGCCAGACCTGCCAAATCAGATGAAGCACTAGCTATCTAGTTGGAGACCAGAGAACCCTCAGACGACTTGCGTAATTCCTGGCAGTTTGTCTTTAGTGAGAAGCTCAACAACCATTCTATCCAAGGAACCCCAAACAGAGGAGTCTTATCGGCCTAGCAAGGCCAGCCAGCTGGCGGCTCCAATGGTGGTAGAATAAACCTTTTCAACCCAGTATACCCCGCGACTTGCTTTATCCGGAAGTGGATAAGGAGGAGGGAATCATTTCCCTGGCTAACAGTACTATCAAGTAATCTGGATGCGGATGTTCTCATAGGATAAAGGGCCCACATTAGGGTCCCTGTATTTTTTATCCCACCTCTGGTGTGTGCATTATGGTGGATGAGGACGAGAATGTGTCCATGATGGGTTTGAGTAAACCTGTAAGCAGAGTAATCAGTGGTCTTGAAGGTTCTTAAGGCTGTAAGGATCAGATAGGATAAAACTCGCTTCTCTATGTGAAGATGCTGGAAGGTTCAATTTCAGAGCATCTCGTCTTCTAAAACCTTGTAGAAAGTAAGGATGTTGTCTGCAAGTGAAATCCAAAGGTATATGAATCAGACCCAGATTATACATTGTCGCTGGCGCTTCTTTCCTGGAGACATTGACAGGAGGCTCAGAAAATGAAGGAGTCTTCTTCTTTACAGAAGTAGATCCAACCCTCATTCTCGGCCCGATTCCTTCTCTGTCTTATAGATGCATGTGGGACATCTTGGATCAAATAGAGCAATCCTCCACACTTGGGTTGTCTGGTAAGCACCAATACAAAGTGTCTGTCCATCCCATTTTGCACCCACATGTACTGTATTTGTCTAACAGAAACACAGTGGTGGGCAGCAGGTCAGGGGAACCCTTGGCTGGGAAGAGATCAGACAAAGAACATCCTATGTTCAAGTAACATTGTTAAGAAAGGGTAGGAAAAAAAACATAGTGCTAGACAACGCGAAGCAAGCCCATAATGCAATGCGAGCCAGGGTGTATGAAACGGGGGACAAAGCGGGTAAAATGCTAGCATGGCTCGAACGCAGGGATGAGGGTCTTAGACAAATAAGGAGAATCACCACCTAAGAGTCAGGGCCACTAGAGACAGATCGAGACATAGCAGAAGGCTTTGCGGCCTACTATTCTGAGCTCTATAAAGCACCACCATCTTCCCCCACCCGCATGACACATCTATCTTAGACGATGTCACACTTCCAACCCTTCAATCTGGTCAGGTGGAACTGCTAGAAAAAGACATCACAGAGGATGAGTTAACCACAGCAATGTCGGAATAACAATTCGGCAAGACGCCGGGTCCAAATGGCTTCCTGATCGAAGTATGGAAGAAGACAGGTGCGAATGAGATAACTCTGCACCTGTTGCAGATGTATGAAGACCTCACACGCTCAGGGTTGCCTCCCCCCCAGACATTAGGAAAGCCACTATAATAGTGATACCGAAACCAGACAATCCACCGGACAGGTGTAGCTCATATAGGCCCATCTCTGTCATAAATAGCGAAGCCAAACTGCTTGCAAAGGTGCTGGCCAACCGATTACAACAGGTCATTCCTAGGCTGTTCCACCCAGATCAATGCAGATTCATGCTGCAGAGATCCACCCGAATGAACATATATAGGGTACACTCAGCGCTAGAGAAGTTGCCTGCTCTCCAGGGCCCCTTAGCCCTGCTAGCAATAGACTTTGAAAAGACCTTTGATTCGGTCTACTGGGAGTCGATTTGGGAGATAATGCACTGTATGGGCTTTGGCCCACAATTCATGAGCTGGGTCAGACGCCTTTACAACGCCCCGTAGGCAGTGACGAGAGTAAATGGATGTGTATCAGCCCCCTTTGAACTAGGGAAAGGGACAAGACAGGGATGCCCTCTGTCTGCCTTGATCTTTGCGCTGGCAATAGAACCACTAGCGGAATTGTTGAGATCCGCAACGACATGGGAGGGCTTCTGTTGGGCGGACGGGTGGGAGGACAATGTGTCCTTGTATGCGGACGACCTATTGATATACTTGAAAGACCCGATTAGATCCTGCAGCACTGTGACGCGCTTGTTAGAAAGGTACAGTACCTTTGGCGGTCTGCGTGTCAATTGGCCTAAATCCACACCGTTTCCGCTGGGAGAAGGCGTAGACATAGTACTAACCGACTGCCCCTATAGAGTGGAAAAGGAACACTTCAGATACCTGGGTATACAAGTCACGAATAACCTCAATGATTACGTATCCAAAAACCTACATCCTGTAACGAAGAGACTCACGGAGGATGTATGACACTGGACATCCCTGCCACTAACACTACTAGGCAGAGCGGCCCTTTTTTAAGATGATAGCCCTGCCCGCTTCCTATACATGTTACAAAATGCCCCTCTATACATTCCACCAAGTGAGTTTAAAAAAATTGACCAATCACTTAGGAAACTACTGTTGGATGGGGGCCACCCACGTCTGGCACTCGCAACCCTCCAAAGATCCATATGGGAGTGTGGGATCAGGCTACCCGGCTTACAGACATACTACTGGGCCAGCCAGATGGCAGTTGCAAACGATAAACTCCACAGAGATATCTCACTACCACATAATAGATTATCTTAAACTGACACACTGGAAAGACCCATTATGAGATAGCTCTACCGGGAAAAGAATAGATCGGCCATCCCAACTGTTTTCGCACATCACGCAAATATGGAACGACACACTGCTTATCGCTAGTATTAACCTGCCATTGCTCAATTATCTATGCCTGTATGCGCAAATTTGCATTTGCATCCTTCTACTAGCCCTGTTTACCGTTGTGCTGTGCACTCTCTGTATTAGCAATTATTCACTTTTCTGCCTGTATGCGCAAATGGCTATCTAGGTGGTCTATGCATCCTCTACTAGTCTTTGTTTGCCATTTAGTTGTGCATCTCCCTACTAGTCATTGTATTAGCCATTGTTTAACATCTATGCCAGTCTGTGCAAACTCGCATCTAGGTGGTCTGTGCATCTCTCTACTAGCCCTGTCTGCTATTGTGCTGTGCACTCTCCGTATTAGCGATTGCTCACTTTTTCTGCCCGCATGTGCAAATTTGCATCTAGGTGGTCTATGCATCCCTCTACTAGCCTCCATTTGCCATTGTGCTGTGCACTCTCCTATTAGCCACTGTTAGCCTTTCCTGATGGTATCGGCAAAACTGCATCCAGATGCCCTGCAGTGCCTCTGTAAATGTACACCAGTAATTAGCTATTACTAATGTATTATTGACCATAGCAATTAGCTAAGCTACTGCCATACTATAATATATACAGACCCTGCCATATCTGCCATATATCCTGCCTAGACTGTCATGACACGGCTATCCCAGCCTAGCCATAATTCATAGTATCCTAGCTACTTAAACAAGTATACCATGTACCTGCCACTACTCTACACGGTACAACTGAGAACTATCTTGACTTTGATCACCCTTCACATGCCAAACATGTCCCAACTACAAAACCAACTACCTCATGCCAATGCATTACTAACACCACCTCAAGCACTCGCTACCATAATTACCACACCCTCTAGTCTTCAACAGCGGAACCCTAAACTCTGCGCTAGACTCCCCAGAATGTACGATCCCCTAACTAACTCTCAGCACTCTACATTCCACACCAAGTCCACTTCCAATATTCCATCCGACAAAGATAATCATGGCCAACACCCTCTTCAACTTAATTGCTGTCTTTTCAGAGACTCCACTACCCCCCAAATAGACAACAAATTGTCCAGCCACCTCCTGCCCCAGCCACACCTCCTGGCATAAAAGGTGTCTTAATAAACGCCCGCTCTATGGTAGCCCATGCTACAGACATAGCAGACATAATCCAAAACGAAAACTTAGATTTCCCAGCTATTACTGAATCTTAGCTCCATCCTGCAGCAGGTCCTGCTATCATGTAGCCATCCCAGACAATTACTCCTTTATATGATTGGATCGCACCACCTCCAGAGGTGGCGGCCTTGCTATAATTGTTAAAGATAACTTAACATTAAGACTATCTGCACAAACTAACTAACTCCTGTGAAACCCTTACAGCCAAACTCACTATAGCTAACAACCAAACTATCACCATCCACCTGATCTACCAACCATCAGGACCCCTAGACTCCTTTGAGGAAGACCTCTTGAACCTACTATCCAACGACCTAAAATATTCCACTCAATGCCTCATCCTAGGAGACTTTAACCTCGGATTCAATGACGCACGAGACACCAATGCCCTAAAGATTAACAATGCCCTTGAGGAACTAGGTTTCGCCCAAAAGGTCACGGAACCTACGCACATTAAAGGCAGGACCCTTGATTGGATTGCGGAACATAATTACCCAACTACTATCACGTCCATACTGCCTCAACATTGGCCCGACCACCACTTGATATCGTTCTCCCTAGAAGCCACACCACCACTAAATAAAAGTATCGTAGCTCCCACTGCTCCCACCAGAAATAAAAGAAACATAACTCCTGAAAATCTCATCCCCCTCATCCTACCTACCTTAAATTCCATCTCAGATCAGACTGACCCAACCTCCATGGTAAATATCTACAATAAAGCGATGCTGGCCTCCCTAGATGCCATTGCACCGCTGAAAATTAGAAAAAGCAAACCCTGCCAACACCTAAACACGTGGTTCACGCCCCTCCTGAAAGACATCAGACAAAAGAAACGACTGAGTGAAAAAATCTGGAGATCAGACCCCTCGGACGCCAACAAAAACAATTTGAACACACTAGCCACCCTCTACAAAAAAGAGATCATCCTAGCTAAACAAACATCCTATAACTCTAGAATCTCTCAAGCTAAATCCAACACCAAAGAATTATTCGCTAACCTGAAAGAAGTAGAATCCCCTATCCAAACACCTGATTCATGCCTCAAAGGCATGAACTGGTGCACCAGTATACAAGAAGCCCTGGCCAATAAGATTACAATGCTCCAGGCAAAGATTAACAACAAAAAAAGTACTATTACTGCTCCCAAAACCAATATCAAAGATATCACCCCTAAAACCGCCACAAACCTTCCACCTATCCCGCAACCTACCCCAACGCCACATAGACCAGACACCCCCAACTTACACCTGCGCAAAGTCTCAAAGAAGTTGAGAAAGTCATCCTCACCATTAAACCGTCCAATTGTCAGGGTGAAATGTGCCCACCCCAACTTATAAAAGACGCAGCCCGTGAACTCTCACCCTTCATCTCTAAACTTATAAACGCCTCATTCTCAACTCGCACCATACCTAGCAATTTGAAGCATTTGTGGGTCCTTCCCCTCCTTAAAAAACAAACCCTGGACCCAGCCATCCCAACCAATTATCGACCCATAACTACTGTGCCCTTCTTACTTAAAATTTTGGATAAAGTAGCATACTTACAAATTCAGCATCACCTGGAACTTAACCAACTCTTTGGAGTTCGTCAGTCTGGCTTCAGCCCGCAACATGGTAATGAGACTGCACTCCTAGACCTCAAGACACAAATTGACACACTTAGGGACAAAGGAAAGACGTCACTCCTGTTACTCCTCGACCTTTCTGCCGCATTCGATCTAGTAGAGCACTCAATACTCTGTGACCATCTGGTCACCGCAGCCCACTTCTCCCAAGAGGCAGTCGCTTGGATCCAATCCTTCCTCAATAAAAGGACCATGAGGGTTTTCTCTCCTATAGCAGCTGCAGACCCTATTCCCATCACATGTGGCGTACCCCAGGGTTGGTGTGTATCTCCCACTCTGTACAATATCTTCACAAAGCCCCTTTTCGATGATCTACATGGTCTAGGTATCACCTACACTAATTACGCAGATGATACACAGATCCTCATCCTGTTGACGGGCGATTATGACAAGGATTTGGCCTTTGTGAACAGAGTTTACCTCATCATCCAGGCATGGATGGCCTCTCACGGACTATGCCTGAATGATGACAAAACAGAACAACTTATCCTGGGCTCACCTTCCAATATCATAAAACTCGGTCCCAATTATGCCTCCTTCATAATTAACACCAATAACATAACTGTGGCCAAAGTAGTCAAAACCCTCGGCTTTTACCTGGATTCCACGCTCACATTTGGCAAGCAAGTAAATGCTATGGCCTCAGCCACCTCCTATACCTGCAAGTTAATCAGAGCAGCCAAACCTTTCCTTTCCCCCAATAATTTTGTCACCCTCGCTAGAGCACTAGTTCTGTCAAAATTAGACTACTGTAATGCTCTATATATAGGCAGCAACCACTACATCACCTCCAAAATTCAGACCCTTCAAAACAATGCACTAAGAACTGCCCTTAGTCTACCCAAAAATGCCCATATATCAGACTTCAGGCGATCTGTCAAATGGCTCTCCACTAAAGACAAAATACTCCTTAAAAAGGCCTTAACCACACAGCCCCCCAATACCTAGTAGACAGATTTACCAGACAAACAGCCACACGCCCCCTAAGAAAAGCCAAATCTAACCTCGTGCTAGTACCCAGATATAGGCTCACTAAATCTGGTGGAAGTAGCTTCCCTGTCAAAGCGGCTCAACACTGGAACTCCCTTCCCCCTGCCTTAAGGGAAAATCTCCCCTACTTACAATTCAGATCCAACCTCATTCTTTGGTTAAAAGAACATGACATCTAACCACACCATACCAGTCTCTCAGGGACCCACTGTATATTTGCTCTGCCTTTTTTAGGGACTCCTCCCACCAATTGTATATGCCTTGTTTTTGCTTCCTTTTTTCACGCTTGTGCCTTTTTACAGCATTGTAACCATGGCTGTACTGTATATATTATGCTGATTCTGTAACTCAAGTTGAACAACCCTCTTCATGTCTTCATGCCCGAATACCACCGAGTATGGTGTGCTAAATAAATAATAAAACAAACAAACGCACACAAATATATCAGATGGGACAAAAAACTAACCTCAGCACAACCATTATCGAACAACAGGAACCTCCTGGAGGTGAACAAAGTCCCTAGATGGTCCACTTGCTAAACCAAGGAATACTAAAAGTAGGAGATACCGTGAAAGACAGCAATGTAATCCTGTTTGCAGACCTCGCTTCCCGTTTCAATCTCCCCCAAACTGAACAATATCATTACGCACTGCTGAAACAGGCACTGCTGGCCCACCTCCCTGCCCTGAACGACATGCCTGAATACACACCAATGGAACGCAACCTATTCCCAGAAATAATCAAACACAAAGTAACATTGGTGCTATACAACGCAATAACTTCCTTTGCCATGAATGAACTGTCAAGTCAAAGTGAAATGGGAAAGAGATGTGGGAGCCATACTTCCAGAGGAATGGGTCAACTCGTTGATGTTCTCCTGGGAGATAGCCATTTCATCCAGACTCAGGCTAGTCCAATTAAAAATACTGCATCGGGTATATTACCCAAGAGTGGCGCTATTCAGGTGGGGCAAGACTACTGATCCAAAATGTCTGCGCTGTAAAACTGAGGAAGGAACCTTCTTCCA
Organism: Ambystoma mexicanum; assembly: GCF_040938575.1. Classification (NCBI taxonomy): domain Eukaryota; kingdom Metazoa; phylum Chordata; class Amphibia; order Caudata; family Ambystomatidae; genus Ambystoma; species Ambystoma mexicanum. The sequence goes on from NC_090932.1 coordinate 1,093,424,690, forward strand.
TATCCTGTGGGAATGTACTCACATCCAACAATACTGGCAGGCATGCTGTAACGAGTTAGCTAGAGTCATGGGCAAAATGTTTCCCAGGGATCCGAAACTGCTCCTGCTGGGGATGGAAGATGAGGGTGAACTATCACGGTACGAAAAGCTGTTTTTATCCACCACTGTCGCGCTAATCAAAAGAAACATAGCACAATTATGGGGCCCTGCTATAACACCAAACTATGAACAATGGACAACTGATTTAGACATATGCATTGCAATGGAGCACAGAGTATACACTTCAAGAGGCTGCTCTGAGAAAGTGAGTAAAATATGGCAGAAATGGGAGGAAGCCCACTGAAATGCTGCCTGGGATGAGGGGTTGGTTTAATTAGCAATGATATCCTGTGGACTTCCCTCCAACCACTGTTTTGTTAGCATGTTTTGTCTAAAAGCCAATAAAATGTTTTATCAAAAAAAAAGGGTAGAAAAAGATCAAAGATGTCAAGTGACGTTAAATATTTGATAAAAAAATAACACAAACAGTGCTTAGTGCAGAAGAAAATATTTCAGGATCCTCTCACAAAGGAAGGAAAAGGGATCAGACTAACTGCCAGTGAAGTGCATGATGGGAGTCTGCACTCTGACTTTAAACACGCAGTGTGATGTTTATATATTTAGTTAAGGCTGCCTAGCTGGCCTATTGCTTCTCTATAGGAAAGCGTTGGGTAAAGCAGTTTTAAATGCACAGTTTTTCTTTTATGGAGGGTAAATAGTCGGAACCAAAAGCATGTTAGGCATTTATTGAAATGCATATCTTCTGGTCATTTAATCGTACATCGTAAGGAGAGTTTTCTCTCCAATGTCAAAACGTGTTCTGGGATTCGGCACATGAGCGAAGATATTCTGTGTTAAGAATGTTAATGAAGATCCCGGGGTGAAGAAATAAAATGATCTACTACCCCCTATGACAGAAGGATGAAGCAGATCATGGCAGCAGGCTACTGATGGCATGTATGAAGATCCTCATGATGGTCGTCTGGGATAAACTGCCTCTCACAAATCATGCATTCCTTTGAGCTGAGAATTACCAAATTACCACCACCGCTGCCTCAGAGATTTAAAAAGACATAGGGCCTCATTACGACCCTGACAGTCCAGAAAGAACGGTGGCGGTAAAAACGCTGCCACTGTTCTTTCCGGACCGGCTGATTCAGAGTCCTGCAGGCGGGATGGTGGCACTCCTGCCAGGTCTTTCTGACGGTGTTTCCATTGTCCCCATCCCCATGGATGGGAATGGGGATTTACAGTAATCCGCCTGCGGAATTCCAGGGTCACCGGGGTCGTAATGCCCCGGTGATTCCGGGAATCACAGAGGTGGAATGGTAATACGAGTCTGGTTTTTCTGCCGGACTCGTAATGAGGCCCATAGCCCCAATACCTCTCTCGTGTTTTACCCAGGGACTGCATACTCAGTGATAAAACCTTTGACTACCCAGAGTTCTATGCGTTTTTGCCAAATTATTTGCACCTCAGCATTTTTACTGCAATAGGTTTACTGATTTCTGCCAAACAATTCAAGGGTGGACACCGACCTGCCTTCCCCACCCTCTCCAATCCCATATTACCTTACTTAAACACCCCCATGCATTTTTGCAGCAATAATTCGGTAAAATAATCTACAGTGAAAATGTCTCTGTAAAAAGACTGGATACCACTTCACAGGTAAAATCTTATTTCAAATGAAACAAGAAAAACTCACCGACTTGTGCTTTTATTTGGAGTACTGTTTCCTACTATTATTGCTCTAGGAATAATATGAATATAGTTAGTAAATATGTATGGCATGTGGCTTTCGAAGCCACCAAGCTCACTACCACTACTGTGCTGCCCAGTAAGCTACATACTTACTCTGCCATTTTCCAACAAGCAAGGGCAAGAGACGCATTGCCTCCTGCTAAATATGGTATCATACCATAAACTAGGGCTTCAGTGGTTGTTTCATCCCAACAATGTATGGACCCCATGGAAAGATGAGAGTTCCTTCTTGTAATGTTAGGTTATGTAAAGTCCCATCCCTAACATAGTTGTCTAGTGGCACCTGACCCTGTCCGAGAGGTGCTGTATTGTGACCCCGTCCGGGCATCTCCAGACCGTAGTGGGCAATAAGGAAGGGAGTGAGAAGGGGAGGAGATAGCTAAATAGATAAATGGGTTGGGGAAAAAGACGACAAGTTTAGGGGGGAGGATGGCCCAAGAATACTTTTGTAGTAATTTATTTAGTTTATTTATATAGCGCTGAAGACAAAGCCATGAGAGCGCTGAGACCGACATACAACAGATAACATATCAAATAAATTCAGTGGTCTGGTCCATAGACCAGTATACCATTCCTTTCAGCTCGGGTCGCATAACAATTAAAAGAGGAAGGTTTCCAAGTTACGTTTAAAGCTGGGAAGACTAGGACATACCCTCAGGTCAGGGGGCATGGCGTTCCATAGATGTGGTGTCGAAATAGGAAAACATCCATCTTTTACATGTGACAGTTTTGCTTTAGGTAGTTGCAATAGACCAGTATTGTTAGATCTGAGGTAGTGCCTGTCTGGTAGCCATTGGAGCTGTGCTACCAAGTAAGCTGGACGCTTTCCATAAAGACAAGAATGCGCGATGCACAGGGTACGGAACATGACCCTTTTTGCTATGGGCAGCCAGTGTAGCAATCTCCATGCTGCCGACACATGTTCAGCTTTACGCTGACCCACTACCACTGCTCACTGCCTTGTTCTGAACAACTTGCAGGTGGTTGATATCCCTTCCCAACGCCTAGTAGGATACTGGCACAATAGCCCAGGCGACTGAATATGATAGCCCTAGCCAAAGTGGCACAGCTGGATACTTCAAGATAAGGTCTGAGTTGTACCAGAAACTTGATGTAATATGACAAGTTGGACAATAAGCAGCTAATGTGAGCCCTCATTGAGAGCTCTAGATCAATGGTAACTCCTACGGTCTTTCCTTTCTTGAGGGTAGGGAGAAGACAGTCGGCAATTTGAAAGGACAAGTACGCTTGATCTAAATAACGCAGCTTAGAAGCAATGCCCAAGGTTATCATCTCTGTTTTGGAGTTGTTCAGGGCAAAGCCATTGTACAACATCCAGAGAGGAATTTGGCTGTATGTGGCGTTGATAACCTCAGTGTCTTTGGTGTAGTCGCCAGAAAGAGAGAAAAGACACAGAGTATCATCCGCATAGTTGGCATAGCAGGTATCTTTGACATCCACTTGATATAACAATGTTAAAAAGGGTGGGTGATAGACAAGAACCCTCTGGCACTCCATAGTTGAGGGCATATCCCTCTGACATGCCTTATCATGGAAGACCCTGGCAGTCCTAACTGATAATAAGGAGAGCACCCAGCTAACTGCTTTCTTTGAGAAAGAGGCCCGCTCAAGTAGTCTGCTTGCTAAGAGTGAATGATCAATCAAATCAAAATGAGATGTAAGATCTAGGAGCATCAGCAATGAAGCTTTGCCCTTTATCCATTAATTGTAAATGATTGGACTTAAGGTCCAGCAGGGTAGATTCAGTGCTATAAGCACTATGAAAACCTGATTGCTTTGGGCCTAGCAGACTACGAGCTGAGTTTAGTTCAGTTCAGTTTAGTTTATTATTTATATAGCGCCGCCTGGCCCTGGGGCATCCAGGCGCTTGAATTGAATACAGCATGTCAAAATACAACAACATAGTCCAGAAATGGACAATACATAAAGTTAGAACAATGTCAGGCAGATACAGGTAATGTGCAAGGTATGGCAAGCGTGAGTCATATAATAATACATGAGTCAAATAATGCATACTTTACATGGTTGCAGGCAGTATGTATGGTAGCAGTGTGGTGTTAAGATTTCTGAGCTTCTTTGGTCAGTAACCAGGATATGGTGTTGTGTCTGAAGCGGTGAAAAGGGAGTTCAGACCTAATGTCCAAAGGTAGTGTATTCCAAAGTTTAGTGGCGAGCACGGGAAAGCTTGAGCCACCTGCTTTTTGTAACTTGTATCTGGGGATGGTTAAACAGTGTGTTTGGGCGGATCTGGTTGGGCGTGGTGGGTTGTGTTGTGAGACATTGTCAGATAGGTATCTGGGTGCTTGGTCAGATAGACACTTGTGTGTGAGCGAGAGCGTTTTATGTTCAATTCTCTGAGGTATAGATAGCCATTGGCAGGATCGTCTGGAGTCAGAGATATGTTCGTGTTTGGGTATGTTCAGGGGGGCTCGCAGGGCGTTATTTTGGATAATTTGAAGCTTGTTAATGTTTTTTTGGCTGGTGCCCAGGTATAGTGTGTTGCAGTAATCTACTTTGGAGAGAACTAGCGCTCTGGCTAGTGTGATGCAGTTGGAGGGTGAGAGGCATGGTCTGCTGGCATTGATGAGCTTACAGGTGTAAGCAGTGGCGGATGAGATGGCATTGATCTGTCTGGTCAGTGTGAGGGATGAGTCAAGGTAGATACCAAGGGTTTTGACGCTGTTGGAGACAGAGATGTTGTTTCCGTCAATAGTGAATGTCTGATAGAGTTTGTCCAGTTTGTTGAGTCTGGGTTGGGTGCCTAGGAGAAGAAGTTCAGTCTTGTGATCGTTGAGACAGAGGCTGTGCTTGGCCATCCATTCTTGGATAATGGAATAGATGTTATTGAGTGTTGTGCTGTCAGTGGTGTAGTCGCCTGTTAGTGGTATAAGTATTTGAGTGTCGTTGGCGTAATTTGTGTAGATGACACCTAAGCGGTCCAGTATGTCGAAGAGGGTTTTTTAAATACATTGGGGGAGACGCAGGAACCCTGGGGAACACCACATGTGACTGGGGCTGGTTTGTCAGAGGCTGTAGGAGCAAAGACCCTCATGGATCTGTTGTTCACGAAGGACTGGATCCAAGCATTGGCTTTGTCAGAGAATTTGGCTGCTGACATTAGATGTTTGCAGAGGATGTCATGGCTCACCAGGTCGAAGGCAGCCGACAAGTCAAGGAGGAGAAGGAGTGCAAGTTTGCCATTGTGTTTGATGTTGTCCATTTGTGTCTTGAGGTCAATCAAGGCAGTCTCGGTGCCGTGTTTAGGGCGGAAGCCTGATTGTCTGAGTCCCAGTAGGTTGTTTTTCTCAAGGTGGTTCTGTATCTGTAGGTAGGCAGCTCTGTCAAGGATTTTAAGGAGGAAGGGGACAGTTGTGATGGGTCTGTAATTGGTATGGACACTGGGGTCGAGGGTGGGCTTCTTAAATAAGGGTAGAACCCAGGAGTCTTTAAGGTTGTTAGGCACTATGCTAGATGTGAACGATGAATTGATCAGAGATGTGATGAATGGGGCAAGATGTTTGGCTGCGTCTTTAATGATGGGTGCCGGGCAAATATCGCCTTGGTACTTGGAGGGTTTCAACAAATTAATTATTTCTTCAACCTCTTTGGTGGTTAAGCTGGAGAATTCAAATAGGTTGTTATCGTCCATTAGTGGGGTGTGGGAGTGGGTGTAGGTGTAGGGGGTGGTGTCAGCAAAGGTGAGGCTTTCTTTCTTTCTTTCTTTCTTTGTCTCGATTTTGGCTTGTAGCATGGCAATTTAGCCAAGGAGTGCTTCTTGTATGTTTGTGCACCAAGATATGTCTTTGATACAAGTATCTGGAATGGGGAGGGGGATTTGAGGTCTCTCAGGATGTTGAAGAGCTCTTTGGTATTGGATTTTGCGTTACAAATTCTTTCATTATACATGTTTTTCTTTTGTCTGGAGGATCGCTGTCTTGTCTATATTGGATGCTAGTGCGTAGGCTGTCTTATTATTAGTGGAGGGCATCTGTTTCCATGTTAATTCAGCTTGTCTTTTGGTTTTACGAAGTGTTTTTAGTTCAGGGGTGAACCAGGAGTTGAGATGTGCGCGTGGTTTGGCTTTCCGGAGTTTAAGTGGTGCTATAGTGTTTATGGCCTTGAGGATGGTAGTATGGTAGAGCTCTACTCGTTCTGTGGGGTTGGAGATGATGGGTGAGAGGTCGATGATGGGTTGGAGTAGAGGGAGGAGTTTCTCTACTGTGATGTTTTTTGCTATTTCTAGTGAGTGTAGTTGGAGCATTGGGCGGAGGATCAGATGTTTGAATGCCTTTGTTGATGGTAAATGTGATGAGGTGGTGGTCGGTCCAAGCGCATGGTGTGTTGGCGAGGATGGTGGTATTACAGTTGAGGTCAGCTATCCAGTCTAGGATGCGGCCTTTGTTGTGTATGGGTTGCGAGATGTGCTGGGTGAGTCCTAATTCAGAGATGGTGTTGGCGATGGTGTTTGCTTTGTCATCTTTCTGGTCATTGAAGCCTAGGTTGAAGTCGCCTACAATGAGAAGTTGTGAGTTGGGTTTGGTGTTGTTGGAGAATGGGAGAGCTATGTCATCGTTGAAGGAAAGTATGGGGCCTGGCAGTCTGTAGATGAGGTGGGTGGTGATAGTGTTTGTGTGAGTTGTGGATAATTTGATGGTGAGTAGTTCTGCGGATGGAGAGATTGGTTTTGTATGTGCCTTATGTTAAGGGAGCTTTTTGCGATAATGGCTACTCCGCCACCTTTGGATGTTTGTCTGTCTGCTCGGTAGATAGTATGGTCGTTGGGTTTGGCTAGCGCTAGTGCCGGGCCGTAGACTGGGTGGAGCCAGGTCTCGGTGATAGCTATGAAGTCAAGTTCATTGAGGGAGATGATGTCGGCTATATCTAAGGCGTGGGCGACTAAGGATCTCGCATTGAAGAGTGCGCCTTTGATTGTTCCAGAAGTATGGCATGGTTTTCTGGTGTGGATGCGAGGTGAGGAGGTGTTGGGGCAAGTAATGGTCTGGTCGGTGGGTGGTATGGGGTGAATAAGATGTGTGGCTGATTTGCGTAAGGTGTTGTTTTTAATGTCTGCCTTAGGAGGGGTCGAGAGGATAGAAGTTCTAGATATGAGGCGGTCGAGTCTTGATGTGCCTATGCTGGGGTAAGATGTCTTAGTAAGATTCTTGTGGGTAGGTGTGCCAGAGAGGGTGGTCTGTATTACTTTTTGAGTGCTAGGTGTAGCAGTTGAGCTGTGAGGTTTGGTGAAGACAGACTGGAACGGGTTTATGTTAGTTAGGAAAGGGGTGGGACAGGGGATAGGATAGTGTCTTTGGCAAGCTGGTCTTCTAAGGCCATTGGGGTGGGAGAGGAAGTATCAGCCTGTGCATGGGATGTCGTGAGGGACCACACAAAATGGAAACATAATGACGAAGGTCCAGGTTAACATATCTGAGATTAGGTCGGCAAGGGGGGCTTTGATAATACTGGATCAGGGCTGCGCTTGAGTGCTGTAGCACGGTCAAGTGAGATACTGTTGCGTAGTCAACTGAGATTTAGGGCACGGTCAAATAAAATGCAAGGGCACGGTTGGCTGAGATGCTAGGGCACAATGCATTAGAATGCTAGGGCACAGTCAAATAGAATGGTCAGACATAATCAACAAGATGCTAGTACAGTGTCAGATAAGATACTCATGAGTAAACAGCTGCACTATAATGCTAGGGCACAGTCAAATAGAATGGTCAGACATAATCAACAAGATGCTAGTACAGTGTCAGATAAGATACTCGTGAGTAAACAAAACAGCTGCATTAGAATGCGAGGGCACAGTCAAATAGAATGGTCAGACATAATCAACAAGATGCTAGTACAGTGTCAGATAAGATACTCGTGAGTAAACAGCTGCACTAGAATGCTAGGGCACAGTCAGATAGAATGGTCATGCATAATCAACAAGATGCTAGTACAGTGTCAGATAAAATACTCGTGAGTAAACAGCTGAGATGTGAACTAAGATCACTAGAATGCTAATACACAATTTTATGAGATGAGGGCTGAAATAATATGGCATACACAGCTAGAATGCTAGGGTGCAGGCAAATAGAATAGTAATGCATATGCAAATGAAATGTTCGGGCAGTAATCAGCTAAAATGCTTAGGACAATATCAGGTGAAAAGTCTAGTATTTAATCGACGGAGATACTAAGGTCGCAATAATGCTAAAAACACAATTATATGAGATTTGGGGTCAAGTACAAGGGCGCACTCGAGTAACAAGGTAATGCACAATTAGTTGTATTGCTAAGAACACAACCAAGAGAAATGTAGGCTCGGTGCTAGAGCGTGATCAAATGGAAGTGCTAGTGCACGACTGATGTGAACTGGGCTCAAAGCTGTGGTGAGAACGATGTGTTAGTGCAGTGGTCGGTTGGGAGATGCAAGAACCGACAGGTGAGATGCTGACTGTAGTGTCGAGTGTGTGCCGTGTCAGCTATGAGGCGAAGAGTTAGTATGCTTGTAGTGATCAGTGTGCCGTATCTAGAGAGGGAACAGGCGCGGCAAGTGGAGAGTGTGAGCAGGAGCAATGCTGAAATGCAAGGTTCCGGTATGCGCAGCTCTGATTGGTGACAACTGTGAGTCATTAATCATGACACGGTGAGATGCCCGGTTTTAGTGCAAGGTAAGCAAGGGCATAGTGGGACAGGTGTTGACATGAATAGATTGACTATGGGAGGCTGCACGAGTGAGTGAGGTATGGCGAGTCTTTCTCTTAACACGCTTGATAATAAAGTCTGTGACACATAGTATTGCAACAGTTGAGGCCGGGTGAAGAGATGTCCATTGATGTCCAACGATAATGCGCAGATGCAGTTCCGGTAGCAATTCTGAGAGGGCTTATAGGTCTCGAGCGGCTTACCCGTGAGTTGGCAGAGTCCAGTGGCCCGAGCCTCGAAAGCCTCCGGACAGGCTCGGGACAGGGAGTCTTCTTGCCTGTGCCTTACTGCCTGGGCCGGCGCAGCCGATTGGCTAATGTGGCTGAGGGGCCCAATCTGCTGGCTGCTGGCAGTTAGATGGGCTGGTCCAGGGCTGAGGAAGACTTTATACACAAACGAATTTTTCCGGCGGCCATTTTACCCAGGTAACCTCCACGCATTCAGAAATGCCTGAATATGTCCATATGCAATCTTGTCCAGTACTTTCAGGAGAAAAGGGGAGTTTGTAATCGGACGATAATTACCCGCCACACAAGGATCCAATGATGGCTACTTGAAAATAGGGGTTTTCTGTGCTTGTTTGACATCTGTTGGAATTGACATTTCTTTGAAGGATGCATTTACAAACTTTGTAAAAAAAAAATTAAAAAAATGGGGTAACGGACGGGACAATCTTACTGGACATAGCCTTTTCGATTTGAATGCACCAATCTGAGTCTTTCACGACTATGGCATTAATCGGACAAGGTTGTGTTTCTTTACTGTGACTCATTATAGCTAGTGCAAGAGCAAATTCATGTGGCAATAAGCCCCGAGCCGGCGGGCCATTACCACCTAAGCTAATGCCCCCGGGGCCCATAGTTATAAGCTCAGGCCTTAACGGAGGCCCCAGGGGCATTACCATTAGGTGGTAATGGCCCACCAGCTAGAAGCTTATTGGCATTAATATAACAGGGTTTTTAGCCCCGGGATACTAATGGCGTTGTTACTTTTTCAATCAGCTTTTGTTTTTCTGGTTGAAAATAGCGGTGCTGCAGTAGGCGTTTGTTGTAGAAAGACTAGAACGTGCGTACAGCTTCATTACTATGGATCAACTTGGTACCATTTTGGGCCCAGTTGATCAGTACTAATGAATGGAGAGGTGAGTGAGGAAGTTTCACCCGACCCGGCATGCGATGCACGCAAATGCGTACACGGGATTACACTGTGGTATGGTTCGGCATCGAGCCAATCCACACTAAGTGTATCCTGTGGCATCGACGCACCGGGTTCTAATGGAGCGTATAGTTCGTGTTACAGTGAAGCTTTAACGTGATCACAAAATCTACACTGGATGCTGCAAGGTACTACTAGATCTATATGATGAGTGGTTGCATGATGGGCTTGAAATGTGCTCAAGCTGTCCCTACTAGTTTGGAGGCTTTCACCAGCTCAGGGAGTGAGCTAGGTTTGCCAAGCCAGCTGAGCAGAAATGTCAGCACCAAGATTTGGCCGTGTACAAACAGCATGCACAGGGGTGGGGGGCGGTTTGAATGGGGTGACAACAGGTGCCAAAGAAAAGGGCACAAGAGAAATGCTGCAGGACCTGACTGGAATTCACTATGAGTTTAAGGTGTATGACATATAAAATGCTAGTAAAGGTCTAATAGAGAATCTGGCATTCTTAAAAATGAAAGGAGGATTTGTGGCCTCTGGTGAGTAATGGTATATTCCCAGCTAAGAACTCGGAGGTACTCTCTCATAGACACACCAGACCTATGAAGATGAGATGACAACCGATCCCAGCCCTTTGATATTTTGCACACACATTGAAAAAACACACAATCAAGCTATCCTGAATTCTGATTTTTTATTATGTTACAATACCTCTCAGGAAACTATCTGATGGTCATTTAACAGAAAGACAACTTTGGTGGAGGCAGTTTGCAGTTACCCTGTTGTGGCCTTTACTAGTACAAAAATTAACCCTTAAAAAAAAAAATAAGTGCGGCTGCATGTGCTCAGTGCTGGGAAGTGAATGCGGCCTCAGGTTGCACCTACACCATGTAGGTTACTATGAGGCTGATGCGCTATGAAATCCATGTTTGTCAGAAAGCCAAAACGGTTGATGAATGTTCTTTAAGACGAAGAAAACACATTTTCACAGGCCTACTGAGGCAGTAGTGAAAGCCAGCGGAACACGCCCATGCATAACAAGTAGGGGTGATGAAGAATTCTATGGCAGCCTCACAATTTCCTGTCCCTCGTGGTTACATCTGTATACAGACCTTTGGTGCAAGAATATTTAAGAGCACTCACTCATCATGATCAATGTAGATTCCCAACCTGAACAGGCATCAGAATGTGTAAGTACTGCAATCTACCCATTTTTTCAGAAGTATTTCAGATGACGTGATCTGCTGCAGTGAGAGAGGTTATGCAGTGCGCAAAGCCATGAAACAGTCCAGCTAACAAGATGCATGCGTGATTCGCATGGTTTTCTTAGAAAAACTAAATGTAAGCCCTTCCACCGTTCGTTCAGGTGTTCTCGATGGGGAGTGCATATTCTAGGATGTTGAAAGTGGCCGTAGAGCAGGTTTTTCCAGTCCCCCTGCTCCTCAAACGCCACCGAGCTATGTTGTAAATTCTTTACACACAAAAAAGAGACCTGGCTTCTTTGCCAGCGAAACTGAAGACTGTTAATAAATGAAATGATGTCCACTGCTTTGCCATTGAAGAGCATTGAAATAAACCAAGGGAAACACGTCCAAAGAAAAGTAAACTTCGCCCTCATGGTGAACATGAAGTGTGGGCCATCAGTGAAACGTGAATGCACCATATTCGGCATTTTTCAGCAAACCTGTTCCTTAAATATAGACATATCTGGATGATGCAGGTGACTGAGACGAGGCACCATGGACATGTTTTGGTGGAATATGCTTCAGTCCATCAAAAAATTGGTGCACTAGTGCACTGTAGCAGATATCGCCCAATGTGACCGTTTTGGGCAAGCCCCAGGCTGCTCCAACTGCCATATCCTGGGGTCATTTAGAGATGGGCCTCTTCCCCGCTGCCCAGTTTAGGCAAAGGGGGCCTTCTGTTTGAGGTTCACTCCATTTTGTACAGGTTTTTGCAGGGTCAATACCAGTCATGATAGAAATACATATGTTAATGTACACAAGTTCTTCATTAGAAATTAGCACACAATCTGTAAACTATATATTAGTTAAATTAAAAGAAACTGAATATATTAATTTATTTGCAATGGAGGCGAACCCTGGCCTTAAACCTACATAATTCCACTCGTTATCCTTTTAAAGACTGGCTGGATGGGTGAAGGTATTTGTATCCAGCACAATCTGGTGCAGAGAAGGGAGTAAGTCAATTTCTTGTCACAGAGATTCTGCACGGCCTCATCGCAAATCCATGACAGTGATATCCCGCTCGATGACTGTGACGTGACTGCTGGCCTGTATGGGGAGAGACACATGAAAGACGAGAGGTTGAGTCATGTGATGCAGAACACATATGCGATCACTTTGCCTTAACGTAATGCATGGACTCTGCAGGTTAAAACAAGAAGGCAGGGGGACAAACAATCGTGTACACTCACTGAAAAAGAACAACGCGAGGACATGAAGCTACCTGGGTGCAAAAACAAGCCAAGAGACACAGTGCATGTGTTCACCGCAGGAATACAACCAGGAGACAAGACGATTTGCTCAGAGCAGGTAAGCAGCTAGGGTACACAGGGGTAAAGACAGGACAGCGCGTGATTGAGCGAGCTGTAAACTGCCAGCTCACACAAAACGTGCCCAAGTAAGGTGAACACCCAACAAAGTACAATTAGGAGGTGAACACTGGCAGGACACAGACCTAGGGTTCTTGTAGTAGGCTAATAAAACAGCAGACAGATAAGGTACCCGAGGAACTGCAACAAACTTGGCAGGTCAGAAAGCTGAACATACACAATATCCCTGCAGTTAAAGAGGACGCCTAGTTTCACTCTATTGTCTCAGTGCTGGAGGAACAGAACACAAAGTGCGCCGATATACAAGTTTAATACCTTGGTTGTCTTTATAGGAGGGGTTAGATGAACGCTTAAGGGAAAGCAAGAGAACATAACACAATATCCTCGACTGCTCTATGAAACAGTGGATAGGAGGTGGGGGAAATTAAAAATTAGCGAGGAAATATTTGACACGGCCTTGCGACCTCTTCCTGGTCTCAATTCAGGTATTTAGCATTTGGGGTGTTCTTGTTAGGCAGAATCGTATGCAGTACCCTTTGGGAACACTACAAACAATTAAGACTACAAGTGTAAGTATAATTTCACCTTTGGTACAAGCCTGTACTAGACAGTAATGTGGTAGCAGTGGCTGAGCAGCCAGACTTATCTGAGCAAAGTGAGCAGTACAAGAGGTTATACAAAGGACCAGCAATCACAATGATTCAAACACTTACTCAAGGTTTCTTGGTAAAGGAATATACATTTATTCACATAGTCATTTGGAAAACATTGCACTAGCAAGAGCAGCTCAATATCATATACTAATACACTACAAATATACAACCAATCAGTTCCTGAACAAGTTCAGCTCCCCTGAAGTGTGAGCAAACTGGCACTTCAGTTACTTTTAAAAGGGATAAAAAGACAGGTTAAAAGAAAGCAAGGCACAAATACTTTCATAGGCAGGGCAAATCGTTTCAGTTCACTACAACCAGCAATTCAATGGGCCTGGGCCAAAGTGAATGGTTCAGAGTCTTGTATAGGATAGCACAGTTCTGGTAGTAAACGGTTAAGTCTTTACCACGGTTCTTAGAAGAATTTGTTCACATGAAAAGTTATATGTTGGTTTAGGGAAGGACAAGCCTCCAAAGTCGGGAAAGTTTCACAAACTTTCACTGTGGCCGAACGGAGTTCTGAACCGCAGTTGCACAGTACCTTGTAAGTGAAGAAAAGCTGTAGTTGAGGCAGTTGTTCCTGGCAGTTCCTGCAGATCTCGCTGTTCCTGAGCTTCAGTCGTGGGGACAAGAAGGACGACAGCGGGAGGTTCCTGCACTGCCCAGGGAAGAGGCCACAAGCTTGGGAAAACATCGGTTTAAGGTGCGAGTGCCTGAAAAACCACAAACTGGTATCCTTCCCACTGGCTATCCGGTTTTCAACAGCACGCTGAAGAAAATTCGACCAGTATAGGGACGGTGTCCAGGCGGCTTACGAGTTGGTTGTTCCCACCAAACTCAAGGGAAGAAGTTAACCTTGAAGGGCTTCTGTGTCAATGGAGTTTCAGGCAATTCGGACCTGCAGCAGGGCTTCACCAGTGGACCAGGAGTTGCAGCAGTCATCTTCCTTCAGCTCGTCTTCGGTTCTTTCGTTCCAGTGGTCGACTCTGCTTTCCAAGTCCCAGAGACCTGCTTTTAAACAGTTTTCCCCCATTCATTCCAGCCTGGCTGTCACTCACACAGCAGGGTGGCTGTCCCAGCCGGCCAATCACGCCAGAGTGCATTCAGGTCTGGTAGGAGACTAAGCACAGGGAGTTTCGGGCACCTCCCTCACATCCTGTCCACCCCAGACACTCAGGCGCCAGAGGAGGGCTTCAGCACTGAAGCCCGCCAAAGGCCAACGAACAAAGTGACCAAACCTGGTTTGGCGCGTAGAGCTAAGCACAATAAGGACCTTTCCTAAAAGAAACGGCGAAAAAAAGTCGACGAGAGTCTGTTTTTACAGATAGATCTTGGGCGCCATATTGGAAAACATGGCTGACCCGATTTTTAGCTACCGGTGTACGCGGTCGGTAAAAATCATGGTAGTTTGTTTAGAACCACTCCCACCAGCCATTTCAAGTTGAAAAGGGTAACATTTGACTGTTACATGAGTGTTTAGACTCAGGGGAAGCTAGGAAACCCCTCCAAAAGACTAGAGGCGATCAGAGTAAAATGTATTGCCCCTTTACTGACAAAGAGAAAAGTTACTTACCTGCAACTACAGTTCTCCAGCATTGTTCTCTTTCATAGATTCGTTGCTACAGAGAGGGAACCCAGAAATGGGAAGAGGGGAAGAGGGGAAAAATACTGGGTATTTTTATCATAACATCACAAAACACCCCTCACCAGTAAAAACGCGAATATCAATTCATGCACATCCCTGATATTGAGTACAAACTCTATTCCCACCTAAATCCAAACATACACATATCTTTATTGATTGAATATAACCATAAACATTACAGTCATTTAAAATGTAAAATCTTGCTTTTCCAATACAAATCATTTTGTCAAAATGTACATCACATTCATTGGTAAATCGTGTTAACACCATCCATGATTACAGCACCTGGCCCAATCTGATAAGATCAAAAAATGTAACTATGCATAAAAAATTTCCATAAACACAGCCAATACTAATACACAAAACAATCTTGTGGTCACTCTTGCATAAGCTGTTAATAGCAAATTATAATGTGCTACACGCTAAATGCAGGTAATTCTTTTTTTAAAATTGTATTTATTGTGTATTTATTGTGTATACAGTTTTAATAAACAAAACTTTTACACATACATATCTCCAGAAATTACAACACAAATTCATTATTATATCAATCACAATACATAACATAAAACATATCATGGTATTATAAACAATAATAAAAATTAAAAATGAATTAGAAATAAAATGTATCAGCACATAAATTATTCAAAACTAAAATGGAGAACGAAACACTGCACCTCAGGCCCAAAATAAAAATTTGATTAGGATCTAGATATCAACTTTTATGAAGTTCCTCATGCAGCTTAATGTCTGCCTCAAACTTGCGCAGCTTCTCATCAACACATCTGCATACTTGTGTTAAGGCTACAATCTTGCTACGACTATTGTCTGTTAGACATTGTAGCCAAAAAGATTTTCTGGCTATTTCCTGCAGATTTTCCACAAATTTTGAATAACAGCTTTCATAAATGGGGGTCTTTCCGACACACTTTGTAAGAACATGCCTAGCTGATTCGGATTCCTGCTGATCACAACAGATTCAGCAGGTTCTCTCCTGTACGAGGATTCCCGACCAGGCTCCTCTAGTTTCTAGGATATCCAGCCGGTTAAGCCTTATATTCAAAAATATCCGACGTGTTATCCTTGACTGGCAAAGTTTGAGATATCCTTGGATTTCCTTACAATTAAAAGGCATCCTAGTGAAGGTGGATAGGGATTTCATATTTGTAACCTTCCTTTGGATTTTTACCCAATCGAGTTTCTCAGCAATATTTATCAAGGATTTTAGCATTGCCCCTTCACCATATTCCCACCTAGGGGTCCAACACAATTCCTCAAAGAAACCCTAATTAGTACGTTTGAATTCAAAGGCGTACTAAGTATTGACAGAATGGTGTCAGGAGAAGCGAACATGATCTTTAAATATAACTTCGCTCTGTTGAGGCTAATCAGGGTGTTAAGGGAGATTAGTCCCATTTCCAACCTAATGGCCTCTAAAGGAGTGTAGTGACTCAGTCCTAGAATTCTACGCCAAATACAACCTTCGATCTTATCCGCCCACGATGTCCAGTCTCTAAAGGATGCCTCCAGACCATACAGAAAGGCAGTAGCCAATTTCTGCTTGTAGATGGTACGTATCCCGCACAGGCTGTAGCCAGCAGTTTTTGTTTCAGAATGAAGAGATCACCCCCATAATGGAGAGGACGTTGGCTATCTTATTTGCCTGCAGTAACCCCTTTCACCCCCTTATCATTTGACTCAGTTTCATGGTCTAGATATTTATAGGAGTTAACCCTTTTAATATCATCTCTATTACAAGGGATACTTGTCTTATTACATCTCTTGGATCCGCTGGCCATAAATTGTGTCTTACTTATATTCACTTTCAGGCCATTCTTCTCAGCATAAGAGTGAGCTGCTCTCGCACTATTGCAGATTCCAATGTATGTATTATCAAAAATGACAATGTCGTCTGCATAGCAGATCCATCCCAACTTATTCGTGCCAATTTGGGGGAAAGCATTCATTTTATCAATGAAAATTTCTCCGAAATCGGCCAAGAATAGATTAAAGAACGTAGGTGCCAGGGCACATCCCTGTTTTACTCCCAACCTAACTGGTATGTAATCCGTCATTAGGCCCATATTATTTAGCCTTACTCTGGTGGTATTATTCTCATACATCAACCTACTGATGTAAAGTAGGTGTGCTAGCATCCCCATATGGTCACATTTTTCCCACAGTAGATGTCTGTTAACCATATAGAATGCTGAGGAAAAGTTGACATTACGAATATATAGAGGTAACTCTTTGGAAACATTTGCATGTTCTACCAGAGTATTGACCACGAGTATATTGTCAACCGTTGAATAGCCCTTTCGGGTATTGTTAAAGATGTTATTACTTAGTACCCATGAGTTAATTTCATTAAGGACCAGTGTGTAATAAATCTTGCTAGGCACATCCGTGAGAGCCAATAGGCGGTAGTTACCAGGAAGGTTTCTATTTCAATATTCAAATATGGGAATCGTTATCAAGGTCTTCCAAGAATTTGGTATGACACCGGTCCTCAAGATTTTCCGATAGGTAATAAGTAAAATATCAGCCCAAATATCAGCATTTTGTTTGATAACAATATTACATAATCCGTCAGGGCCCTAGATGTCTTTAGCTGGTTTATAATGTCAACAATATCAACTCGTAAAATGTATTATGTTTTCTTTTCTCCACAGGACAAGGTCTCCTCTAAATTATTCCTCAAGTTATGTTGCCCAGGTATGGTTATCTATGCAGCACATCAGTTGATGGTTCTCATTGCCTAGGGTGGCCCTATAGTTTGCCCAGAGTTTTTTTGTATCGCCGGTTAAGAGTATTTTTACTATGGCTTGCCAGTTTACATTCTCACTAGACCTTCTAGATCTGTATAGCCAATTCCTATAATTGTTCTTTATTTTTCACTTTAGCAACATGTATGAGGCCATAGGAGTGCCAATATGTTCAATAGTTTTTATGGCTTCTCTCATTTTTTTCTTCTTCTCATTTATGATTTTGTCAAAAGGGGCAGTATGATGTTTTTTCCCGGAAAGCGGTTGCAGTTTCCCTCCCATAGGCATCATATCATGCATATTGCGTGAAATCCACTCAGTAAATTAATCTGCCGTCATCTTTGTCATATTCTTAGTAAGTAGGCAGTTGCACCACATTCTTGCTTTATGCAGATTCCGGTCCGACCAGCCCAGCCTGTTCCCCTCACCCAGCACTTTCACCTCACCAATATTATCAATTTTCAGTTGTTCTGTGCTATTCACTTCCAGCATACATGACACAACAGAGTGGTCGCTATAAGGAGTCGACTGGACATTAAACTGGTTCAAAGTATCATAAAGACACATACTAAGATCGATGTAATCAATAGTCGAGGCATATTGTCCATGTAAATTCCACGCCCTGTTACTTTTTCCCGTGGTTGTTAGTCATAAGTAATTCAACTTCAGTAAGAAAAGTCCTCCACCTTTCAGATTTAACATCATAGTTGCTTGCTTGACTAGTAGTGGAGTACAGTTCATACAAATTAGGGGCAATCAATGAGTTAGTTTCAGCATCTATAGCAGAATATTCAGAGGACTTTATGCCATTTCGAACCAGAATGGCCAGACTACCGAATGGCCTACCCATGACACCCTTATTTGCTTTCCTATAGTTAGTGAAGCTGTCAAAGACAGGATATGAGCGAAGCCACGTTTCTTGCAAAAAATGATATCCTTGTCCCCAAGCAATTCGTAAGAACCCGTATCACGGAAAAGATGGCTGTGACACCCTGTATTCCATGAAGCTATAATAAGCTTAGCTCATCTTTATTTACAGGTGGCAAAAAAGGAGCATAGCCATTCCCAGTGAGACTTGGTAACTTCATCTGTTACAATTAAGTTTTTCTGTTAACAATCTTTAGCTTGTCTCACAGTTTTAGGCTCTTGGAGTTTTAGCTGCTTCGTAGCGGCCACAACAAGGACTATTTCGTAGCTGTATTTCCTAAGACCAGATTTAGCACTTCTTATAAGCAAGACAACGGCCTCAGATTAACAGTGCACTTCAGTCCTCCCCTTCGGGCGTGAATCAACACACTTGAAGTCACTGCTTTTCACCACTCTAAGCATCAGTTGAGAGTGGAGCATCTTCTGTTTATAGGTTTATTTTGCCTCTTCCAGCCCGCAGAGATAGTGAAACGTTTTTTAGGCATCTGAACAGTTTTTGCACTGGTTTTGACCTCATTAATCTGGTCTATTACAGTCGCGGTCTTTGTGGGCCCACTTTACTTTTCACAGGCCTCTGAGTTGGAGATTCAATTGTCATTATACTGCTGTCACTTGTAATGACAGACTGGTCTGATTCCATAAAACTTAGACTGGGTTCTATATTTTCCTTAGTTATTTTAGATGGCTTATCATTAGGGACTGAGGCTCCCAGTAACCAGGAAGTTAAGTTACCAGTTTTCAAAGCCAGTCTTTTCACCTTTCTGGCGTCTTACCCTTTTAGAAGGGATTTGCTTTGAAGGAGTCTCACCCGAGGGGACTTCTGTAGGAATAGTAGTAACCTAAACCACAGTTGCCTCTGATGCCTTTCCCCCTGTGTCAATGCCCAGTTTCCTTTTTCTGCGTTTTTCTCTCTTAGATAATCTACAACTCTCATTGACAGTAGAATCATCACCAGCCAAGATCTCCACTAACGTGGATTCAAGGTTATCAGCGTTTACTCCACCCTGTGTGGTAGAAGTCGGGTGCATTGGTAGTGCCAAATGATTCTTTGCATTCACAGACCCCTTCTTCTCGGTACCCATATTAGTAAGTAAAGAGGTATTTTTTTCCACTAGGCACAGAATGTTATGACAAAGTTTCAACAAAACCTTTAAAGCAAAGCCTGTGGAAATATGTGCTTCCACGTCTTTCAATTTAGTTTCGCATACAGTTTACCGTAGACCCCTCAACAGATAAACACATTCAACTCGGACTCAGTGGATCTATCTGCCAGGCCACTAAGCCGCGGTGTGCAGGACAGTATGTAGGGGTTAGGCAAGGACACATTTGGAGCTGCAGGAAGAGAAGCCTCTTCAGTAGACACTTTTACTTCGGGAGCAGTGTTCCCGTCTTCTATAGCGATGTGTTGAGAGCTAGCAGGATTAACACATTCCAGGTTTGCCATCTGTCCTTCAAGGCTATAGCAAAGGTTTAACTATGAGTTATTGTTATCAAAGTCAGGTGGTATCATCACTGCTTCAAGAAGAGACTCCTCAGTATAAGGCCTCTCGCCGTGAATCTCAGCCACTGTAGTTTGTCCCAAGAAAAAGTCTTTATTTTCCTTAATTATGGCTGTTTGAGTACTTGCTTCACCCATAGTCCTTGCTCCATAACCATTTGTAGTTGTGTTTTTCTTATTTACCTTAAGTTTGCTTCGCAGTTTCATAGTTTCAAGTTTCAGACAAGCAACAATATAGTGGTAAAAATAGAAATCGAAGCGTGTACCAGTTGTATTGCCCACAGAGATCTCCAATCGACCCCCTCTGGGGCTCCAACAGACCGGCTCCACGGTTGCCGCTCAGGGGCTTGTCATTGAAGAAAACAACACGTTGAGTGTGACGTAGACAGCGGGCAATGTCCTCAGATTTCCCCCAGGAGTGAGTACAGCTCTTAAGAAGTTATACCGTTGTGCCCTTAAGTGACTCAAAGAGCATTAGCTCTGCAGTCGTCGCTCAGAGGTACAATTAAATTCCAGAGAATTATGTCAATTCACAGTTATTCAGATAGCCGGTGCGCCCATAAGGCGTGAGGACCGCCCGGACGTGGTGGTGGAGATAGAGCAGATTAAAGTCAAGCTCAAGTTATGATATATCTGTGCACATATTTCAATCAGTGCAGTGTTAGACTGTATAATCTTATCGAAGAAGGAAGGTATCTATCGCGGCTGAGCGAACCGCGAACCCCAAACATACTGCTACAGCACACCGCGCAGCGCTCCACGCATGCGCAGTGTAAAATATGCAGAGTCCCAGGTGATCAAAATAGATGAAGGGCAATCCAAATCCTTAACGGCACGGGGAGAAAGGAAATCTGCATCCTCCTTCACCAAGGTACACCAAACACACTGCGCTGGTAATATATTTTACCCAAAGCTACCCATATTCCTTATATTATTGAATTTCCTTTTTCAAGCTATGGTAGCTTTGTTGTGTGCAGTCATTTATTCCCAACATGTTTCTGCACCTAATCATTAAGAACATTCTTCAGGAGCAGTTTTTTAAAATTTGTAGGACACATTCATGATGCAACTGTACTTGCAGCATTTAACAAACTGTTACCAATTATGTGAATAAAAGAAATATATACAACATGTTATGGGATGTGCTAAAAAAGAACCCTCTTTTTACATCTCTATTTATACATACAACTCAGACTTATTCATGAATTATTACCTGTATATATGTGCCACCCAATTTGCGCAAGATTATGAAAGAATTTTCGTCTACACTTCATCAGCCGTTTTCCTATGGGGAAACAATTAGATTAATAATAACATAAATGTAGCTAATATGGCAGCATAGCTAACATGAACCAACTTTCCCATCACTGACCTGGTCTATTAGTCACATAGAATGCTGTAGCGTGTTCTCAATTAGCGTATATCCCATTATCTACACATAGTGAGGTGGTTCTTTCGCGTTCATGTGTTATTACTGGAGAGCCTGCCAAGTGAAACCTGAAATTAATGAAGCATGATGACAAGAGTTCCCTTCAATTTCAGTGTTTGCATTTTGGAGGAGTTCCTCCAAAGGTTTTGCCTGCAGAGTCATGATGTCCAAGGATACCCCTAGAAATATTGTGCTCCTTGAAGGAAGTCTGTATGACTTGCTGCAATTGATTGAAATGCCCAACAAAGATACTTTCCTGCAAGGTGGACGTTCCGTTTCCCATGAACTAGAGATGGCACTCAAATTGATCAGTCATCCAGGTGAGAATAGACATGGAGCCCATCCCTCCCAAGATGGGCCGCCAGATGTGCCAGGAATTTGGTAACACTCTTGGTGCCGACTGCAAAGCAAAGCAAAACAAGAGAGGTTATGGCTGGAAGGTTTAGAAGTCATCTGAACCTCTGGCGTTGCTCTGGGCAACCCTCCAGACCACAGTTTTTCATATGTCAAGCCGTTACAGAAAGGGGAAAGACCATATGCAAATCAGGGTTGGTCCCACCACGAAGAGGAGCGCTGTCAATTGGTAATGTTGCCCTGCTACCAGGAAATCCAAGTATCTTTGATGTTGTGGGTGTGTCGGGGTGTGGAAATAGGCATCCGCCATGTTGAGGGATAAAGGGAAATCCCCACATTTGAATGTGGCCTCGAAACATCTATAGGGCGCACACTTGAAATGATGGGAATTGGATGAATTTGTTGAGGAATCCAAGGTCCACGATAGGCCTCCAATCCCCCCAATTTTGTGAATTAGGAAATAATAGTCACGGTTCCCCTGATTTTGCTGGTTTAGCGGTACTTGCTTCAAAGCTCCCTTGAGCAGGAGCACCTCCACTTCATTTTGCAGTTCTTCCAGATTGTTTTCGAATCTGTGGGAGGCGGTAACGGGTGGCTTTTAAAGAAATTCTGGAATGTGTCCATAGGCTATTATGGAAAGCACCTATTGATCTGTCGTTATTTGCTTCCATTAGTCTAGAGAGGCTGTCAGGTAACACTTCAGGAGGGTGAATGGTGGAAGGAGTTAGACCTGCTTGCCTGGCTGGCACGTAGTGTGCGATGTGCCTCGTCCGCCGTTGTCCCATGGTAGACCTGGAGGCCTTATAATGGTCTCCTGTGGAGTGGGAAGCTCCTCTGTAGGAATGGGAGCGACAGGATGAGCTAGTGCCTCTGCCGGAGCTGGAGAAATGGCCATTGGAACAAGAAGACTGGTAGTGTCTCCAATGCTGAAGCGTGCCAAAGAATCGGGCTGTGTCGTATCAGTCTATCAAACAAGTACATCATCCACTTTTTCCCCGAAAACATCTTCATCGCCGAAGGATATATCTGCAAAGGTAGTATAGCTTAGTGGAAGAGAGCTCGCATTGGAAGCAAGACGACGCAGAGCAACACAGGTTCGTATCCCGGGTCAGCGCTTAGTAACCTTATCAGCATTAAGCGCATTATAAAAAACAATTATAATTATAATCTTTTACTTTCAATTGGGCAATTAGTGGCTTTCAAACAGCCATGACAGCAAAGCATGTTACCCATCGGTCTGAATCGAGTTACGGTGAAATCCTCTGCAATGGATATTACGTAGTTGGATGCCAATTCCCCTCTTTGAGAAGTAACAAGGATTCCCTCTTCCTGTCCTCTGGCAAAAAATACAATAACAATCCCAGTTTGTACCACATTACACTATTGTATCTCGCAATTGAATTTGCAGCCTTAATCGTTGTAAACACTGTGGTGATGACATGCTTGCCAAATATATTAAGCAGTTTGTCCTAACATGGGGGTCCACACATGGGGAAGACTGCTTGGCTGATCTCTTTTTCACAGCCACAGATGCTGCCTAATCGGGACACAGCTGTGCTTTTAAGCATTTCAGGGCAGTGGCTGGTGCCCTGGATTTCTTGTCCAAATGATCCCTTGTGGCCAGGGCTGTTTAGGGGTTCTTAGGGCCACTAATCCGTCTTTCAGATATCATCCAGGATCAGGTTGGATAAAATTCTCTTATTCGACTTTTCCCTGAGCTGGTATAGGAAGCCCTCCTTCCTTTGCTCAGCAGGTAATAGATCATACATTTTTGTGCCTTTGCATGGTAGAGTGGAACACCCCAATCTCACCAGGAGGAATCACTAGGTTATTCCTCTGGCTCCCCATCAGCAGGAACAAGATCATCGTAGCCATCCAGGGAGGTGGAATGTATAGATACTGTAACAGGGAGCGTGTCACCCAAAGAATGTGTGTCCGAATGTGGGTAGTAGGGGTCTTTATTCCCTCCTGTTTGCGTGCTCTGAGCCTCCCTCTTGCAATGCAGAATTGGGACCCACGATTTTGGTGAGAGTGTTTCTGGCTTCTACAGATTGTCTGGTCTTTGCGGCGGAACATCCTGTGAAATTTTAAGTCTCATAGGGATGTTTGGCACATTCATATGAGGCTCCTTTATCAGGATCTTCAGAGTTTTCAAAATGTATACAGACAGGTAACGTGCCTTTGGTTGTGGGGGTGGGTGGACTGCAGTGGTTTTGGCATCCAATGGCCTTTTTGGCATAGCCGCAGGTCAGCAGAGACAGCCATCTCTCTTCCAAATCCTCTTCCTCAGAAAAAACACCCTTTGGACGTTCAAAGTCTGAATCAATTCCATGCTCAAAGATTTTCTCTGCAGGAATGTCTGCAGTCTCTGTGAAGGTAGAAGGAACATTTGTGTGCATGCTAATCATTTCTTGCTTTTTTCATTTGGACAATGGCCGGTGGAAGCAGCTGTTAACGAGTCCGCCTTTGATGGAGTGGTAGTCCGCGCAGAAATCGTCAACAATGCAGCGAAAAAGGTCAACAAGAGTTTCACCCATGCAAAAGTCCATAAAATGGTCACTGAGGAGGGCATTGTTGGCGTCGTAGGTGGGTTTGATACCACAGCACTCTTGGGCATCAACAACAAAGTCATCAAGGTGGTCGTGAATGGTTTAATTGTCGAGGCGGTCATCGAGGGTGTTGTGGGTGGTGTTGCTGTCAACTGTACCGTAAATGTTTCTATCTGCTCCTGTATGTTGCCACAGGCCTATGAAATATAGCCTGAATTGCTGTGTTCTACCCGTGAATGGTCTCAAGGACACATGTTGGTCAATGGCTCTGCTGACAAGTGAGCTTTTTCCCCTAAAGAGGTGGGTTTTTCCAACTGGGAGGTCTTGTGTGTTTCTTTTATGACCCCAAGCAGGTTGCTCACTCCTCGCCCTTTTATCCCTGGAATGGTCCTCGTGGGATCTTGCTCTTTTTGACAAAGTAGGCTGTTCCAATGGCCTGCTATGATGAGCTAAGGCCGAGTTTCTGATTGAGGCTGAATCTGAAGTGATGGTACCTTCATCCAACCAGGCAATCAGCCTCCTTTGATGATCTCTTAAGGTCTTGTCTAAGAATGGCAAATAGAACAGGATCTCATATCACAGTACAAGCAACACAAGCACTCTGTGTGCTTGTCCTCCACATAAATGTTGCTTATATTGCATGTGGAGAAATGTTTAAAGATACTCTTACTGATCTTTACTTTAGCCATGGTGGTTGTGGGAAACACTTCACAGGGCTGAACCCGGAAGGGAAATAGATTGCATTATCCGCCAAGTCAAAGTCTCCCAAGCGCTTTAGGTATGAAAGAGCTTATCTCAGTTTTGAAAAAGGGATGAAGTACAAAACTCTTGATGAAGCAATTCTTGAAATAATGCCAAAGGAAGTAACAACTCTGAACACACAGTAAAGAATAAAATAAAAAGGCTTCTGTGCATGGAGAGAGTGGCCCAAAGCAAGTCTGATAGAATGCAGAAGTGAGTGCAGTTTATTGTTAGTTACAATGACAACTATGTTTTTATGTACTGTGGCGTTACAGCCTGACAACAGGGAATATGCAACAGCATTTTAATCTATTAATGATTTAATGCTGGAGGAACAACACTTATGGGTGCCCTTTCAGGTCATGCTTTCGTAAGTTAACATGCAGACTATTCCAAGGATCCAGTCTCTCGCTTCTACTTCAACATCCACACGACCCCACTACTGAACCTTAACTCAAGCCTCTCATGCTTTACTATGTGGATGACATACAAATCATTTACAAATTTGCTAATGACCCTACAATAAGCACACCCAACCACAGCGCATGGGTTGCATGTGTGGATTCCCGGATGACCACAAACGGACTTGGATGTTGCCAAAGTAAAATAGAGCTCATCATCTGCGGCTCACCACCTCCAAAGCCCATCCAAACTCCCTCCGCTGGCTGGATGAAATGGGTACCTGCCCCTGCCAACAACCACCACCACACACCTTGGATCATGATGGAGAGCAATTTTACAGGGGAACCTGAGGTTAAAGCTATCTAAAGAAATGCTTACCTCCAGCTGCATATTATATGATAATTCATGCCCTCCCTCACCTTCATGTACAGGTCCATGGCAGCAATTGCACTTCTACTGTCAAGATTGGATTATGGCAAAAGTCTCTACCTAAAAGTCTTGATATATCTACTCAACAGACTGTACAAAGCGCAGCAGCCAGACAGCTGCGAAGATGATAAAGATACAGGTACATCACCCAAGTGCTATATATACTCCACTGGCTCCCGATTAAATAGAGGATTCAATACCTTCCATGGCAAGGACCCTGAAACCATCATAAAGAAATTCACCCTGTACCAACCATCAAGAGATCTTTGATGCAGTAACAATGCATCAGTAACTATGTGTTAAAATGGATTTCTGAACTCTGCTCTGGTGAACAGATGTTCAGGAGGCCACCCTAGTTTAGTGAAACAGGGAACGCTTCTGCAAAGTTAGCCAGGACAACTCAAGGTAGCATAGAGTCTCTCAGGAGTATTGGGGGTGATCGGAGGTCTTGGATGAGCACACATGGTAGGACACAAGAATTACTCTTAGGCAGTAAAATATCAAAAATATACAGTTTATTAGGGCTTTAACAAACATGTGAATAATGAATAACACAGTAATATCACTACTAAAACACACACCATGTAAAATATATGTACAGTCACTTTTCAGTCAATGCGATAAAGTCAGGATTCATGCCAAAACCTATGAGGAGGGAAGACACACAAACCTCAACACAATGGCCAACTTTAGAAGTCCAGCCCTACGAAGATTGGAGCCTTGTGCTCAATGTTATGTTTGTGCGTAAATGCGCTCGTCGATACATAATGCTCACAAGAGACAAACTTTAATGGGAAGGAAAAGTTAGAAGAGGACACTGGAGTGTGAGGAATGTGGTTCCAAGAGTCAAAGGTGGGTCTGCAATGGAGAAGAAAGCTGTGCCCAACTTTCGGATGACTATAGGTAGCAAGAGCCACCCAAGTGAAGACTAGGACCACAAGGGATCCTTTGTGCGTAAAAAGGGTATGGATGAAGTAGGTGCCAACGGAAAGTGGTATGATTACTCATTGCCCTTAGCTCACTCCAGGCTCAAGCTTGGCAAGTGTGAAGAAGGTCGCCTGGACTACGAAATCCCCTGCTTGGTTATGCTTCAAAGGGCACAGGTGCGGATTTCCATCAGGAGCTGCATCTCTTGTCACAAACGCAGTACAAAGAAAGCATCAATGATTCTGTTCTGGGAACACTTGAAGAAAGGGCGGAAAGTCGCCAGCAGCGACTGCCACTGTAGCACAGTGACGCAGGAGCACCTAAGTCTCGTGGACTGACACATGCTTCTCTCTTGCGGCCCAAAGCAAAAGGGACAATGAGATTTGGCAAGAAGGTGCCTGGCAGTGTGAACTAGGGTTCTCCCAAAGCTCAAGCCGAAACTCGATGTAGCAATGCTCCAGCACGGGTGCCAAGAGACAAGCTGGTCAGTCCACTGGAGGGCCCAGGGACACCTCTGAGAAGGCATGTTTGCAGTGCACCAAGGAGACGTCGAGTGTGATTGGTCCCACCACTCAAAAGGGTTGAAGCACCTTTGCAAGTCTTCAGAGATCGAGTGCAAAGCAGGGCTCTACCGGTACAACAGCAGGCTCAGGGTGCCAAACCTTCTCTGCGCGGTCAGGGTCAGTCCTTGGATCTGCTTCACTTCTCAGGATACATGGTTCCATGTAGAGGTTGATTCGGACCTCAGGGTGATCTGCGGGTCTGCACTCAGAGCCCATCCTCATATCCTAAAGTCCAGTAAGTGCTTGCAACCCAGCTGGCCAATGAGGAGATCTGCCCCACTCATGCACGCTAGCAGTGGTCCAACCAGGGATTACTGCAGCTCTCATGCCCAAATAAGGACTCCCCGGATCACAAAGAGCAAGGGGAAGGCCAAGAGACAAAATGGCCAAAGGAGAAGCCAAAAGACCTTGTGGGCAAGGCCATGACGGACACTAGCCACAGTCATTAGCCAAACGCAGTAAGCGCAGGTTGGCTCGGTAAAAGTTCATAAAAATACATGAAAAACTTCTGCTGCCACCAGTCAACTCCTAGGCACACTGTCCAGTTATCAAAACATCTTTAAGGGATGTCTTAAGCCTTAAGACAGAAATACTTAAGAGCGGGAAAACACAAGGACCCCAGTGCACAGTACAGTAATTACTTTGTAAACCGAAATACAGTTGCCAAAAGTAGCAACAAGGTCATAAGACTAAGGGAAACAATGTTTGGAGCATCAAGACGAATGCCTGAGGGGAAGCCAAAGATGAGTCCCGTGCGGACTGAGCGGAAGAGGAGAGCCGCCAGCTGCCAACGCGGAGTGCAGTTTAGAAGTTGCGATGAGGAGGATCCTGCATACTCTTCAACTCTCCTGATGAGCACTGCTCTTCAGAAGCAGATACGCAGTGGCTCCATAAATCCGGGAGTTGGGCAGCAAAGCAAGGAAGGGCAAGAAGCTACAAAGTGGGAATAGTCTTCTCTCCGAGCAGGGAGACAACAGAGAAAACCTGAAGCGGGGAGAGAGGAAGAGACCGTCCCCGGAGTGGAGATGGTGAACAGGGAAGCCCTAGAGTGGGGGAAAGTGAGAGTGGGGAAGAGGGAGAAGGGCAAGCGCCAGAGTAGGGAGAGAGGAAAAGGCTAACACTGAATTGGGGAGAACGCTGAGAAGCTCAGAGTGGGAGAGTGTGAGAAGGAAAAGAGCCCCTGAGTGGAGAAACAAAGTAAGAACTGCAGAGCGGAGAATAAGAGGAAGTCAGACCCAGAGTGGAGAAGTAAGAGACGGAGAGAAACACAGACTGTGGGAACAGGACAGACATCAGCCTCCTCAAAGGAAGAAAGACAGACATATAATTGCAAGAGAGGCATAGGGGGATGTGGTTAGAGCATGGGACTGCACTCCAGTACTACTCAACCTATATGAACGGTAATGTGACCATAGGCAAGACAGCTTACTGTCCTCATCACAGTGGTTTATGTTCTTCAGTCACTTGAACAATCTCCAGATCCCACAAAGGGTGGTGATTTCTCACCACACTGTACACCTGCAGCAGAACCTAGAGGGGACACTTAAACGCTGCATTCTGCAAAAAAAATGTTTCCATCTCAAATGTTTGTGTACACCAATGATAGAACTGTAGACCTACAGGACTCAATCAGGATGTCCTCCATAGTCACCAGACAAGACAAAGCAGTATCTGCCCTGTTTTTATGTTAATGGGCAGATCATAGTCGTCTATGGTTTCACCATGGTCAACTATTACTAAGGTAAATGGACAACCATGGTTTGTCCGGGATTTTGACCATAGCTAACCACTGAAAACTTTAGATGGTAAATGGTGTAGTACAGACCATAGATAATCATGGTCCAATACTGCTCATGGTACCATGTATGCACAATGGTGTCCCTGAGCCTGCACAGTTTGTCTGACCATGAATAACCATGGACAGACAAGACTGATTATATATCAGCATTGTTTCTATATTCCTTGTTCCTGTGGACTGTCAACAGTTTGTTGTTTAAATAAAAACACATACAGCCATGGAAGACAATGGTTATTAGTAGTCACCCCAGGAATAAACAGTTCTAGGAACAATTGCCATCACCACTGAAACACTTGCCTATATCTGAAGTGCGAAGGTGAGGTGAGTGAGTTGCCCTATGCTTATCCACGTAGTACATCACAGTTATATTACCTGTATACATCAAAACCATCTTTCCCCAAAGAGACCGAAGAAAAACCTACAGGTCAAAGATAACGTTGTTTCGCGGAAAGACCGGGCATAATGGGTCTTCATGCCATGAACGTGACTGATCAAGGGTAGCGCCTCAACCGAATTTTGAAGAGAGATCTCAGGCTTTGGAGGCACAATCAGAACTCCACCCGATGGAATCCACTATCCACAACTGAAGAACCTCTGATCTATTTGCTAATAGGAGCTTAATGTGATTGCAGACCGTTCATTTGGTAATAGTTAACTGTCAGCCTCAACTGTGTCTGTCTCATATGGAACTGGGCATGTGGGCCACCTGGGCACAGGCATACATGTGACCCTGTGTGTCTGTAACCAGAGGGCAGAGGAAAAACCTGTTTTCAAAATGTGGAAAAGGACCCTCCTAACATCAGCAAGATACTTCACTGGATTAATAGCTATAGCCCTTTTCATGTGCAACAATGGGCCAATGAAAGGGTTTTTAGTGTGGGCAACACAGACTTCAGTGGATTCACCTAAAGGCACAATTGGAGAAGTAGGTCCAGAAAAGATTGAAGGGAGTATTGAATCAACCAGTAGCCTAGATGGGGATAAACATGGACCCCCCACCCTCGACTGTTGAAGATAATATTCCAACATCCACATCACCTTGACAAAAACCTGCAGGGCTGTGCAAACATCAAACTTAAAAACATCTTAATAAAACAATATTACTCCCCAACCAGACATATTAGGAAGGAGCTCTGCAAGAGCTAGAAAGGGATGGGTGAAGATAGTAGTATTGAAGATATGTGGCACAAATCCAATCAATCTGTTGGAGGGATGTGGTGAGCTGCTGCATAGTGACCGTCTAAGTGCTTGTAAGTAATGCACAGGAGGAACCAGAGGATGCTCAGTATAGCGCATAATCCTGAAGGCTTTTCCACCACTACAAAGAAGTGGGAATATAAGTCCTGGCCCATGTTCACAGAGGTTTTTCTTTTTTTCTATTACATCTGAATCAGGCAAGACTTGGATCTCCATTTTTAGCTCTATTAATACTCAATAAGCGATGAAGAGGACAACATAGGGGAAGCCTGTGGATGGAAGCGATGACAGGAAGGACACAAGAATCATGTGCAACTTTTTAGAACTCACTCAGGTAAAGGGTCAACTCCTTGACTGCAAGCACATGTTCCCAGAAGACGTGGAGGTTTTCAGTCCTCTTTTAGAAGACAGAGGCCCCTGAGCAGCGTAACTTAATTAATGGTTCCTCTTCTTTTGACCAGAGAACCAGTCCTGATGCTGGATTTGGGCATGGAAGGTTCAAAAGGCCACTGCGTGCCTGCTTATGTCCTTCAACTGACTCTGCAAAGGACTTGGTTGGGAGATTTGCTATTACACCCAGGGATTTAGCAGTAATGCTGTTTTTCTTGCATATGTCCAACTGCTCATCTGTCTACATTCAAGATAACTTTTCCCATTGCAGTGGAGGTGTAAGATCCTATAGTTAGACTCCAGGATAAGTTATACAGACTTATGGAATGCTGGTCTCTGCATGTTCACCAAAAGGTTCATGCCGATGGAGGCCAGATAAGCTGCTCTTTCTAAGATTTCAAGAAGGGGACCATTGTAATAGGATGATAGTTGGTAGGGATAGCGGGTTCTAGTGAAGGTTTTCTTAATGAGTGGCAGAACCCAGGCTCCTTTGAGTCTAGCGGAGACTATGCCAGTGGATAAAGACGAGTAATGAAGGCAGCGTTGAAGGAAGCCAAGGGTTCAGAGCAGTCCTTGATGTGTGTTGCTGGGCAAAAGTCACCTTTGAATCTAAAAGGTTTAAGGCCTTGTAAGATGGTTTTGACTTCAGTTTCTGAGACCTCAGTGAAGTGAAACAAAGGAAGGTCTCAATGCATGGTCTAAAGAGGCGGAGGGGTGGCCGCCAGGGAATGAGGAGATTAATTGATCATGGAGCACGTGTGTTCTATTTTTTTGTGAGGGGTGTCTAATTTAGCAAGCTTTGCATCTTGAAAGATCATGCACCAGGGCTCATCTTTAGTGATGGGGGTTGGTTGGGGTTTCAAGTTCCCTGAGGATGGTGAATATCTCACGGGTGTTGGATTTAGCATTGGTGATACAGGCGTTGTATGTGGTAGTTTTGGCATGGAGAATGGCTTGTTTGTACTGTTTGGCTGCTATGGTGAACGTCAGTTTCTTGGCTTCTGAAGGAGATGTTTTCCATTTGGCTTCTGCTAGCCGTATTTGAGTCCGGAGGTCAGGAGTATGTTTGTGAGTGGAGCATGGCGGGTTGTATGGAGGAAAGGGGTCTATGGACTAGGAGTACATTTAGACAATAAGGCGAGTAATCAATTTACTGCTAAGGTTTCTCCCCTTCACTCTATATGCAATGGAGACTGCCAAGCAACATAAAGGGGAAAGGCGGAAGTAAGAAACAGAAAAACGAGAGGGACCCAAGCCATCCAATAATGAATGCGCCATAGAATATCCTAGCCAAACCTAGCATCTGTTTCACAATTTGAATCCAGAGAGTAGTAGTTGTAGAACTTGTGATTTTCTGTCCTGTGTATTATAGGGAATCATGTCTCTAAAAAGCGATATGTGCCACCCAAGCATTGACAAAGTGAACTAGATGGTGGCTTATATTAAACAATTCTAGAATGCCCAAGACCACCAATGGGGTAATGGTGGCCATTGCTGCAGGAGAATGAACCCGATAGATGACAAAGTTTGTTTGGAGATCTGATCTGTCTTGCATATGCCAGATAAAACTTCAGAGCCCTTGTAACACAGATTGTGACGACTACTTTCTGATAAATTGAGAAAGGCTTATCTACTGATTCAAATGGACTTCCATTAAAATCTTGGGAAGGACAGATAAGTATGAAGGACTCCTTTTTCTCATGGAACTGAATAAATGGCTCCTTACAGCTTAGAGCTTGATTCTCTACATCCCACCTGTAAGACGTTAGGGCCAACATAACGCAGTCTTCTAAGAAACATGGGTCAAGTCTGCAGAGGCCACTGGCCCAAGTGCCTTGTCTATGAGAAATGCCAGTACCATGTTGATGTACCTTTGATGCTGAGGTTGTCTAACCATTAGAAACAGATTGGAGAGGCCAATAAAGTGTCTCTTAAAAACAGTCTTTCACAGTGAGAACTAAGAACTTGTAGGCCCCAATTGCAGAAAGACAGGTGTGATACGTTTTCAAAGTAAGCCCTGAAGAGGCTAAGCCAGATAAACATGAGAGATCAGTCTAGTAGGGGGTTAATGCCGTTCTGTCGAGACCAATGACCAATTCGTACCCACACATGCTGCCTGCAGACGACCGATAAGCTGCTTGGAGGACCTCCATATTCTGGGAGGAAAGTCAAAATTTTCTATAAACTAGGTCCTCATTGACCGAAGTGCTAAATAAAGTGATTGTGGGGAGGGATGAAAGATCGGATCGGTCCCTCTTGTAGACTGAGCATGTTCCTCCTCCATTGAAGAAGAATTCACCCATGTCAGATTCCATTCTATGCAGTGGAATCTGACATGTCCTTCAGGTCAGAAAACCAAAACGTCATGAGTCTTAATGAGCCATCAGCAACATCCTGCAATTCGGTAATCTCCTGGGATTTTGAATTACCCTGGCCAGAAGAGTAATTGTGGGAAAGGCTCATAGGAATTGGCTTGTGCATTGTAGCAGGAAGGCATCAGCCAGGGATTGGTCTGCTGACTCCCTGAGAGGCATAGGGAGGGCATTGAGAATTTAAGAAGTCTCTAAAAATGAAGTTCCTGAAAATTACACTATCACTTGTCTGTTCAGTTCCTTAGCATGGACTCTGGACATCTGGCAGTGGACATCTGCATGTAAACTGAAAGCTCCCACCAGATGGCTGTAGTAGTTTAGGCATGGAGAATCTAGTCTGCCCAGAGAGGGTGACCTAGCACCTCCCTGAGTTTAAGAAATACATGGCCGTTATGTTGTCTGCGGCATTGTAATGATGGAAGGAATGAGATGGCTTTCAGTTCTAGGACTTTCATATATCAACTCTGTTCCTGGGCAGAAGAGAGGCTGTGGATGCAGAGGACCCAAAGTGGCAGACGAACCTGAGAGAGTAGCCTCTGTCATAACAAAGGGAATGGAGTGGGATTCCTACAGATAGGTTGGACGTCTGGGACCATAACTGGAGGTTCTCAGTCACTGCTGTAGATATAGGAATTGGATAAGACTATGCTGGGAATAATCCTGCTTTCAATGCCAATCCAAATTATGCCAAGCCAAATCCCAATGTATCGGCCCTCAAAGGTATTCTAGAGTGTGAGACTACCAATACACAAAGACATAACCATGGGTTTCTGAAACATCAAAGCCAGCAAGGCTGCACGGCAATGAAGAATAGCACACAGCTGAGCAATGGCCGCCATATTTTAACAAGAGGGATGGCCCTACTGGCGAAAACTTGGGCTAAAATTAGAAATGTATACCATGGGGGGGGGGAGGGGGTAGCCGCCGATTAGAATTAAAGCATACTACTATTTGTGTACGCTCTTCTATTCTGATGGACTGAACTAGGCGTTGACCTGAATCACCTGTGACCCATATGTTTCTGTGAGTATTGGAAAACATTAATAGTCAACACTATTTATAATTCAATAGCATCTTAGCTAATAATTACATAGTTGTATTTCATGTTTTTAAACAAAATGGTTGAAAAACAGTCAATGTAATATAAACCAATTCGTTTGAACACAGTGACATAATATGAGCATGAGTCTCAAATTAGTATTGAATCAGAAATGTTCAGGAACACATACATGACATTACTGAACACTTAGTCACCAATGCAGTGTGTGTGGAGAGAGCCCACAACAACTGCCTTGTAATGTAGAAAGTTAATCCCAGTGGACATACAAAAGTCAAACCACATGGTGATGCACATATATCTATATTACACAAGGTTAGTGCAGTAAAATGGAACACAAAACGAGAGAATAGCTTGGCAGTGTGTCCAAGGATAACTGTCCTGTTTTTTCTTATAACGGAGTTAACCCTGTCTGAGCAATGGCCGCCAACCTTTCCTACAGAGGAAAAGCCCTCCCGACCAGAGTGTCCCACACATAGCTTATGAAAAAGTGGTGATGCGTTGGCTTAAAAGTTGACTACCAATTGATCAGTTGACTACCAATTGATCAAGAGGCCAAAGGAGAAAGCTAAGTCCAGTAGCATTGTCTGACCTGCGAGGCCAGAGTTGCTAAAGAAGCCCTCATCATCCAATCATCCAATCATCCAGGTAAGGGTAAATAGACATGTGATCCCTGTGGAGGGTGGCCACAAATGCCTCCATGACCTCCGAGAAGACCTTGGGATGTGTACAGAGATCCGGTAATGAAGATAATGGTACCCCCACAAAAAAATATGAAATGTAAAAGAGGCAGCCAGATGGGACTATCCAGGTAAGCTTCCTGTAAATCAATAGCACATATCCAATCCCACTCCTGCAAGCAGGAGTGAATCTTGGCCGGGATGGACCATCGTGAATGTTTTGTGGGTATGAAAAGAACTGAAACTGGACAAATCAAGAATCAGCCTGAATCCAGGCCTGTCCTTCCTCTTGACTCCGAAGAGCCAGGAACATAACCCTGGGCTTTTGAAAGACTTGGACACACTCTCAAAACCCCTGAGGTGCTTGCCAACAGTAGTCTTCATCTGGGGAAAGTGAGACTGGTTGGACGGGAGGAAAAGGGTGGAGAGACAATCTGTATATCCCAGAGACTACCAAGAGTGTCCAGGCTTTGCAGATCTGCCTTTAATGAACCTGGTGCAGTGGCACCCACCAACTGACTTAGGTAGCGTGAACCATCTGCAGAAATGCCTCCTTATCTGGGCCTTGAGTTTTGTGCTAGCGGAGAGTAAACCCTTGGTCCTTAGGCTTTTGTGTGCAGTGCCAGAAGATGAACAGTCCTGCCACTACGAGAGCAACTGAAGCATCTAAAGGCTTGGAATGACCTTTCCTGCCCATCTTCTGTGAGGACAGCGACAATTACATTTCTGTGGATAGTTTCAAGATCTCCAACAGGCAGCCCTACAGATAAGGGGTGTATCTGAACTACTCCGAAAAAAGAAGAGAAATGTGTGCCCCTGCTTTCACCTAAACAGCTCCATGTATATGTTTGGACCAGCAGTGCATGTAGTACCAAGGGAAGAAACTCCTATTCCTGCCTAGTTGGGAAAAGTAAATGTGGATGTTTTAATGGGCATGAATAACTAGGTGCAATAAAATAATTATTGCAAAACAATTTGTTTTCCAGTTAAAACCTTTTTACTTGTTTATAAAATACTCCCAATGGGAAATTAACTTCCCCTTTTCTCCCCTAAAAATCATTTTACTCCCAACTTTACAAAATAGGGCGTAAAATACTCCCACTTCAAAATCGTATCTGGAGCACTGCCAATATGCAAATGACAATCAAGGATATCCGCCTTCTCCTTTGTCAGGATGTTTTCTATGGTTGAGAGGAATAGCTGGAGGAAATTGAATGGAAGGTTGAGGACATTGTCCTCAGTGTCAGGAAGGAATTTTTTAATTTTAACCCATGCCTCGTGTGTTATGTCAGAGACCATGCAAATGCCCTTGTAGCGAGCCTCCACGTAGTTGGATGCGGCCACAAACAGGTTGCTGGCCACCATTTGTGCCTCCAAAACACCCATTGAGAATTCTTCCCACTTATCCTCTCGAAGCCATTCTGCAAATTCAGCTATTTCCCACCAGTCAGGCGTTGCTTGCTGCCAAGATTGCATTGGGATTATCATAAACCCTATTCCCTAAGTATGCATCGACAAAGACCGAGCTGCTCCAATAACCATGCACTGGGTAGGCGGGTGCAATTCTCAACAGTTTCCACATCACACAATAGCTTGCAATTTGCTTTCAGGGGGGTTTCTGTAGCAACAGGAAGCAGCTTACCCCCATGCTGCCATTGCCTTCAAAATCGCATCTGGCTTGATTGGACCTCCCAGAGGTGTTCCCTGCCATACCGATCAACTGAATGGTTCTGTCAGCTGACACAGGTTTAACATGTGTAAGAGATAAGGGAGGCAACACGAGCGGGTCACCAGAAGTCACAATACTTAATATATATAGTATACTAAGTATAGTATAGTATAGTATAGTATAGTATAGTATAGTATAGTATAGAGACGTCTCTCCAAGCACTGGAAGGATTGGGAACCCCAAAGAGCCACGTACTAGAACATTGCGAGCAGCAGTGCCCATTAATAAGGTTCTCTTTGAATGAGACAATTGTCTCTGAATGGTGCCCCGCCACTTCAGAGTCCAAGTTGTGGGGACTTTGAGCCCTCCCCAAAGCTGCTAAGGGTTTTGGATAGGTTGGTGATGTTTTCTGGGTCAGGCATTTGGATGCCATTTTTGTGGCCCTTTAGTGTGGTGCAGCGGCCAGACAGGGGCACCATTGTAATCGCCAGAGTCAGTTCAGAGGCTGGCGTGTCGACAGTGGTCACCTGGCGCTCTGGCAGATCTGAAAAAGGACGGTGATAAACAGGGAAGCTGTGGGAGTGGTTAGTAGGGTGCATTGGGAATAGGAAAGTGAGATATGATGTTCTGTTGGCATCTTCAGTTCGGCTTGCACCGTTTGCTGAGCTTATGTGCGATTTTCGAGTCTGAGCGATTCCCATGTGCTGTTGTGCATGGTTATGTGTTGTTTGTATGTTGTTGCAGTGTGGTGAAGTATGTGCAGTTTGCTGTGCAGAGATGTGGTTGCCTAAGTTTCTGTAGGAGAAGAGTTTGTGGAAAAATGAGGTTTTGGTATTGGCTTAGCAGGGTTTCTTTTCTTACCTCTTTGCTTTGGTTTCTGTGGTCGGCATCTATGACCACCCTGTGTGCTTTGATATTGTTTGGCCTCCTAGTCGGCAGGTACGTTGGAGTGTGGTAATTATCTTCTGTAGAAGTCTATCGGTATGTGGACATGGGTCGCGGAGGTGTGTTCCCCCGACCCGCCTTAGGGTTAGAGGTGGTTAGGAAGTTTATGTGTCTCTCCCTTGACTTCTAGTGGGGCAACTTGCCTGCTGTGGTATTCCTCTGGCAGTGTGTGTGCATGAGCGGTTCAAAATGTCCTCCCTTCGCCCACCAGTTAGGGATGGTTAGGCAATGGATTGTAGGTCCCTCCCTGGGCTTCCTGTTTCTGCCAGAATCTATGATTCCTACTTGTTCCCTTCTGATTTTGGGGTGAAGAGCCAAGTTTCTAGTTGTTTTCTGAATTCCAGATGATCCCTTGGATTGCGTATGTTTTTTGATAGGGAATTCCATGTTTTAGGAGACCTGTGTGAGAAAGATGCGACTTTGAATTTTCTTTTATTGTATGGTTTCAGTGGACAGATATAAGTATGCCACTTTCTTCAGGGCTAGACTGCAGAAAATGACATAAGCAGCACTCAGAATTGTGCTGCATTCTAGCCCTGAAGAAAGTGGCGTACTTATATCTGTCCACTGAAACCAGTAGGCTCTTTCCGGTCTTTTCAGAAAAATGTACCAATCAGATGGTGAAAAGCTGCATGTAGATCCTTCCAACAATTCCAGGAAGGAGTCAGATCGAACCACAATTTGAGCCCAAAGAAAGGGGACACATACTATGGTACTCATGGGGTTTTATTATTGAAAAACTACAATTCTGCCTAGAAATATCTGACAGTACACCTGGTCTGCTGCGTGTATTTTGCTAAACTCAAGACACAAACTGAACACCTTCTTTTGAAAAGGGATGAAACCTGTTTTAGATAAATGTAAAATTCTCATCCATTTTTTTTATTTTTCTGCTGAACAAAGAAAACAAATAAAATATTTGAACCTCTTCATTTGCAAGGCAGACGACACATGCCCTGATGGTTATGGCATGTGCCTATTAAATATACCTAAACAATCATTTTGTTCTTTTGAGTATGTTAGAAGGCTAGTGATAGGGCAAGTTTCTTCTCTACTATCCCCTCACCCTAGATAAGCAGAGCAACCAGCGCAAGCTAGGGCAAGTAATACACAAGGGTATAGATTAGCATGGTTGACTAGGGCTACATCTTGTGCCAAAGAAAATCATTACAAATTATAAATACTGAAGATCAGCATAGTTGTAGCATGTGAGGCCATGTCTTTTAATGAGCTTGATAAGTGGAGACAGGTATATGTTAAAGAGCAGCAAAGACAGGGAGGATCCTTGTGGTACTCCACAAGTCGATTCCTTTCAGGTGGATTTGAAGGGTTTGATCCTGACGGTTTCTGTTCTATCCGTTAGGAAAGATTTTATCCAGTGTAAGGCTAGGTCAGTGATTCCTATTTCTTCCAATCTCTTGATGAGGATGTCATGGTTAACTGTCAAATGCTGCTGAGAAATCCAGAAGTATCAGAGCTGCGCTTGTGCCTGAGTTAGCATTAGCCTTCAGATCATCCCAGATTGCGAGCAGTGCTGTTTCTGTTCC
Source organism: Ambystoma mexicanum (assembly GCF_040938575.1). Lineage (NCBI taxonomy): Eukaryota > Metazoa > Chordata > Amphibia > Caudata > Ambystomatidae > Ambystoma > Ambystoma mexicanum. The sequence continues at coordinate 1,093,463,471 of NC_090932.1, forward strand.
TCTCATCGGTCTGAAGCCTACTTATGCCTTGTCGAGCAGAATGTGTTCTTCTATGTAATCTTGTATTGTTCTATATAAGTGGGTTTTGAGCAGTTACGCTGGATAGTGGATGTTTGAGATGGGTCTGTAGTTGTCAAGGTCTTCCACATTGCCTGCTGTGTCTTTGAAGAGCGGCTTGATGTATGACGATTTGAATGATCACGGTACTTTCCCTGTTAATAGTGATTGGTTGAAAAGGTTTCTGTAGTGTTCCATGGGTGCTACTTGCATGAGGATTGATTTGTGTATGTCTGGGGGACAGGGACCCATGGGAGAGCCGGCTTTGTTGCAGTTTCTTACCAGCTTGACAAATGTCTCTGCTGATATTTGGGGATGTTTTATAGTTTTTCTGATGATCCTCGGCTGGCAAGGTCGGTTGCGTGTTGTGGTGGATTGGTCTGCTTTGTATGATTTGGTGGATGGTGCTGATTTTGTTCTTGAAGTGATCTACAAGGTTGTTGCATAGTTTTAGTGAGGGCATGGGTGTGTTGTTGCAGCCAGGGGGGGTTTCTCATTTTGTTTATGATGTTAAACAGTTCTTTTTGAGTGGCACCTTTGGAGATTCGGTTGTCATAGAATTTCTTTTTTGCCTTGTGAATTTCCTTTTTGTATGAGCGGATTTGTCGTTGGAATTGTAATTTCTTTGCCTGGTCGTATTTTTTCATCCACTCTAGTTCAAGCGTCTTGTTTTGTCTTTTCATGCCGCTGAGAAGCGGGTTAAACCATTTTGCTTTTGCTCTTTCGCGAGATGGACTGAAAAGGTTTTCCTTGGAGAGGTTGTTGATTGTTTTGGCGATCTACTTATGCAGTAGTTCTGTTTTTTTGTCGAGGTCAGCTTCGTCCAGGGCCGTTGTCTGTGGTTTGTTTGATTTCCAGTTGTTCTATTAGGTTGCTAGCTTTCACGGTTTCCAGTTTCTTTTCATGATGGTGGTCAGTTTGTCCGGTTGTTTGGCTGTTGTCCTGGGTAGCGTGATTATGAAAGGGATGATGAGGTGGTCTCTCCAGAGCATCTGTATTGGTGGTGCTGAGATATTAGTTGGCGAAGATTGCTTCTAGTGTATGACCTGCCGTGTGAGTTGCTCCTTTGACTAGCTGATGTATTTTCATTGTCTTCAATTGTTTTTCTAGTGATTTATATGAGTTAGCAGTTTCTTCTTCAAATCAGATGTTGAAGTCTCCCAGGATTATCAGGTGTTTCTGCTTGATGGCTAGGTTGGTAAGGGCTTCTGTGAAGGCGTCCACGAAAGGTTGCATCATATGTCGGTGGTCTGTAAACTAGAACAAATTTGAGGTTTGTTTTGGGGTTTGCCGATAGGTGAACATTTAGGGATTCGCAGTTTTCGGTGCTTAGTGGTTCATCAGTTTTAATTTTCAGGTGTTCCTTTCAAGATACTGCCAGTCCTGCGCTTCTCTTGTTTTTTCCGTTTGCCTGTGAGCACTTGAAGTTGTCAGGGAGTTTTGGTTATGAATAAGATGTCACTACCCCCGTTGCACAAGAGGTCAAATATCTCTATGGCATGTTTGGACATTGATCTTGCGTTGATTAGGTTACAATGGATCTTTTCGAAGGTGTTGTGTTTATTTTTATTGTTTGTCTGTTTCATCTTGCAGTAGCTCTGTTGGGTTAATTCTGTTTTGCTTACAAAAATTCATTGGAGCTCCGTGGGCTGCTTCGTCATTGAATCATTCTGGTAGATTGATAGCTGTGTTTGAGAAATATTCTACTTCTTTATCTTCTATGTTTTTATGTAGTTGTTGATGCTGCCCTTGCATTTTTGTGATATAGGGAGGGAGGGCGTTGATTTCGTTCCTTTCTCTTCTCTGATCTCCTCTTTTTTTCCTGGAGGTGCCAATAGGTTTTCTGTTTGCCCAGAACTGCCGGTGGCATTGGGGTGTTGCGGTGTGGAGGCAGTTGCGAGGTACAGTGTTAGATATATGGATTTTTCCCTTCTTATGAGTGTTGTTCTGTTGGTCGTGGTGTTTGTAAGGGTGTGTTCTGTATTCATGGCAGTTTCTAACGGAAGAGGGAGCGGCTGAATTGGGATTGTTCCTTGTTCCATGTTTCTTTGGTGTGGAGCCCTCTGTGGCCCAGTCTTTGCATTATGATTAAAGCTCACGATTTTATGGTATTTATTTTTTCAACATTTCTGTCTGCAATTATCCATACTTATATTTGCTCTGTAAAACACAAATAAGCTGCAACTAGTGTTTTTCTGCATTTATTCAAATAAAAAATGTAGCAGTTTGCTGCCTGTGGTGGGAAGCTCCGAGTGCTGGGTTCCTGCACTTCAATCCAGGATCCATTTTCACCTTAAAAATTAGCAGCTGCTCTTTCTGCTGATGTGTTGAGCAATACTGCAGCCCTTTGAAAAGCTTCAAAGATAAATACATTACCTTTTTTGGCCTAACCATTATATTAATTTGTGCAGCCATTAGTATGAAAGGCAAGATTATAGCTTATCAAGACACATACATTTCCACTTTTTAAAAATGAGGTTTAAGTTGCTTACCTGTAACTATTGTTCTCCAGCATGGGTCTGGCATGGATTCACATGCTCATGAATATTCGCCGCTGTCATGCTGGGAATCCTTGGTAAAAGAAAAAACAGTTTCACTTTAAAACTGTACATTTTCCTCAAAACCAATCACTGTCCTCTGGGTCATACTGTCCCCATCCAATTACAGTCCTCTCCCTAAGACCCGCCTCTGGCAAGCATGTAAATTGGCAGTATGACCAAGAAGAGCCGCAGAAGGGCAGTGGGGAGGATTTGCATGTGAATCCATGCTAGACCCATGCTGGAGAATAATAGTTACAGCTAAGTAACTTAAACCTTCTCCATCATGGGGTCTGGCATGGATTCACATGCTCGTGGATAACGAATACACAGCAGTCCAACATAACACAACCACGGGAGGTGGCAAGGCTCAACAGAAGCAATTAACTCTTATCTCTGGAACAGACGCCCCTCAAGCAAACAGGTTGTGTTAGCACTGCTTGGCAGACTCTGGAGTCCTCCCTGGAATCCCTGAAGATGCAGTACAACTTCGTGAAGGTGTGAGTAGACCTTCATGTAGCAGCCCTGCAGATGCCCAGCAGGGGCACACCAGAAAGGAAAGCCGTCACAGCGATCGCTCTGGTGGAGTGGGCTCTCGGACGGCCCGACATCGGTCGGTTCACCAACCGATGACAGTGCATGATGCAGCCGGAGAGCCACTTTGAGATGGAAGCCTTGGACAAGGCCTTTCCATGGTTCACAGGAAGGACCCAAGTGCACAAATAGCTGAGAAGTCTTCCGAAAACTCTTTGTGCGTGGCACGTCGAACTTCAGCGCATGAGCAACGTCCAGCGAGTGCAAGCCCTTTCTGCCAGGCAATACGTTTTCGGGAAAAAAACAGGCAATACCAAAGGCTCGTTGAAGTGGAATTACGGTGGAACCTTTGGCATGAAAGAGAGGTGCGTACGCAGAACCACCCTTGATTTGTGGAAAGTCAGGTACGGTGCCTTGCAGTAAAGGGCCTAGATCTCACCCACACGTCTGGCAGAAGTGATGGCCACAAAGAAAGCCGTTTTCCACGAGAGAAACTTGAGTGGGGCTTGATGCATAGGCTTGAAGGGGACCACGCATTAGCCTCGTCAGAACCACGTTGAGCTCCCACACTGGGGCATGAACTTTCACAGGCGGGAAGGATTGAAAAAGTCCTTTGAGAAACTCCTTGACAAGTCCGTGGGACAACAGAGAGGATTTCCCTGGGGATGTGGTGTAGCGCGAGTTGGCCACCAGATGTAATTTGATGGAAGCGTGAGCCACTCCAGCTTTTGTCAAGGACCGCAGGTACGGAAGGATCTGTGGAGCCGTGACCCTCAGAGGGGTAATCTTCTGCGACCAGCACCACATAGCAAAACGTTTCGATTTCTGGCCGTAGCACTTCAAAGTCGATGACGCTGTGGCCTTGGCGAGGACGTCCCTGCAGTCCACTGGTAACTCATAACCTCCAAACTCTAAGGCTGCAGGAGCCAAGCCTTCAGGTTCAGCCATCCTGAATTGTGATGAAAGATTGTGCATCCTTCCCTGGTGAGCAGATCCGGAACCACCGGCAACCTGACTGGGGGCGACACTGATAGGCTGACAAGATCTGGATAACAATTCTGCATTGGCCACACTAGGGCGATGAGTATCATCCTGCATCAACACTGTCCCAGTGTGTTGATGACACGTAGCAGGAGAGGGAACGGGGGCAACACATACAGAAACAGCCCTAACCAAGGGAAGGAGAACACGTGCCCCATTGGACGAACAGGGGGTCCAACTGATCCAGACGAAGTTCCCACTCGTGGCAGGAGCGCAGTTCCCTGCTGAAGGAGTCTGCAATGGTGTTCTTGACTCCCGCCAGGTGGAGAGGGACGAGGAACATCCCCTGCTTGACGGCCCAGCACCATGAATACTCTGCTTCCTTGGAGAGCACGAGGGAGCGAGTGTCCCCTTGCTTCCTGATATAGAACATGGTGGTGGAGTTGTCCCTGAATATCATCACCACCTTGCCTTTCAGAGATGGTAGGAATGGCTGGAGGGCCCAGAAGACCGCCCGTAGCTCCAGGATGTTGATGTGCATATCCTTCTCGTCCGGCAGCCACAGGCCACTGGCATACAGACATCCGGTGTGCGCTCCCCAACCATCCAGGGAGGCGTACATGGTGACCGTCTCCTGGTATGGGGGGTGTTGAAATCCCATGCCTTGGGCAATGTGGGCGCAGACACCCCACCACTCCACCGTCCTCCGGAAATCCTGGTTGAGAGGGATGTCTGTGAAACCTCTGGATACCTGTATCCAAAGGGCATCCAAGATATGATGTAGGGGTTGCATCTGCATCCTGCAGAGACGGACGAGGTAGATGCAGGACAACATCATGCCCAGTAATTACTTGATGGCTCGCACCCCAGCGATCTTCACTAATGACAGGCGCTGCACCTTTTCTTGATTGGATGCTATCTGCGAGGGCAACGCCAGGCAACCACTGTGTTGAGTCTGGTGCCAAGGAACATCACGTTGTGGGATGGCGTTAAACACTTTGGATAGTTGATGGAGAATCCCATATCCGTCAGCAGCTGGACGGTCACCGTCATGTGCTCGTCGACCAGCTCCCGCAAGCAGGCGCACCTCAGCCAATCATCCAGGTACGGGTATACATGTATTCCCTGTAGACGTAGATGGGCTGCCACTGGCACCAGGCATTTTGTGAACACACTTGGGGCCGAATTCAAGCCGAATGGCTCATACCTCTTCCAGGAGCTGAGGGACATGTTGCTCCTGACTGGAAACCAGTGGAATACGAGGACACATGTGTTGGAACTCCAAGGTGTGCCCCTGGGCAAGAGCATCCAGCACCCATCTGTCAGTGATCTTTCTCCACTCGCTGACGAACCTCGTCAGCCGGCCTGCCACTAGGGTGCACAAGTGGGGGCCCGACGTCTTGGCAGGTTCAGGCTTGTTTCAGCGCCAGCTTCGTGCCCTGTGGTTGACGGCAACGCTGATCTCTACTACTGTAGGCCTGGGAGCGGCCCATGTAGGCTTCTTGCGTTGATGAGCAGGAAGGGTGTCTGTAGGGGGTGGAGAAACCCTTTGATGACCTGCTCGAATTTCCCCCGGAGGAGCAAAAAGACAACACGCAGTGCTGCTGAAGCGTCTCAAGGGAACATGCCATCTCCGGATCTGTTTTAATGGCCTGGAGAGACTTGTCGACCACCTTCCCAAACAGGTTATCGCCGTCGAAGGGCATGTCCAGCACCTTCCCTTGGACCTCCCGACGGAAGTTAGTGGCCTTCATACAGCCCTGCCGGCGAAGGCAGACACTGTTCCCCATTTGCCGAAAACCTGTGTCGGCGACGTCCACTGCCACAGTGACGGCATTGTCCAATGTCACTTCTTCCTGAAAGAGGGCGAGAGCTTCCATCTTATTATCGTCTGGGACAAATTCCAGTATCAGTCCTAGCTTGTACCACAATTCCCTGTCGTACCTGGCTAGGATCGGCCAGGCGTTGCCTGCCTTGATTGTGGACGCCGCCATGTAGATCACTTTCTTCCCTATGGCATCCATCCTTTTCCCCTCGCTGTCCAGTGGGACCGACAATGATGAGGCCGGATTAGTTTATTTATTTGTAGAAAAGCCACCAATACAAAAGGCATAAAAAGTGGGGCATAGCCAGGCACCCACCATTGTCCTGAAGAAGGCTGGAGCCATCAGAGAGCCACAGTGAAAAGGCCCGCACAGTCCGGCTGAAACACGTGTAGACGACTTTATTGTTGTTCAGCAAGAGACACACCATTAGATCAATATGGTGGATAGGAATTGGCGGGTAATAATGTTTTGTGTTCAGCCTTCATGAAAAAAAGCCCATAATAGAATGTCTACATTAGCTTTGTAGTATGAACGTGGATAAAAATCGGTACGCCTGATTAAATAGGTTGACTGGAGTTGGGATAAGCAACTGTTGTATGTGTTTTTGAAATGAAGATGCTTTTTTAGCCTTGAAATTACCCATTGTCATTGATGAAGCTTGTATAGAAATACATTTCCATTTTGTACTATACATGGTTATAATCTGTTGCAATCAATCCTGTCCACAATTTATGGTATTGATCAATTGTCTTTTCTAACATATTGATTACCTAAGTGATCAAGACCATATCAGGCCCCTTAGTGTATTTCCTTGTTCTAGTTGAGACATGCCGCCAGCCTACTTTGCCTGTCTTTCGTCGTCTTCTTCGAAAAACCTAGGCATATTTCGCATTCTACCTCCTTATGGTCTGGGTGTAGGCAGTAGAGGCATTGTGGGTGCTTGTCTTCCACCAACACATTCCGTAGCCCGCATTTGGCGCAGGGTCTGAACAGGGACCATCCCTCCTTCTCCGTCATGGTCAGAGGGTGCAAAGTAGGCCCAAGATGTCCTGCTAGAATCTTCGATGAATCTTCGCTCTTGAGGGGCGCAGAGTTTCACCAACAACGGATCCCTGTTGCCGTTAGATGAGCAAAAGAGCACACAGGCTCTTTGGAACAAAAATCTAACTTTTCTCATCGAAAAGCTCGAAAAAACATACAAAATAGCTCGGAGAGCAAAACCGGGGACTCCCAACATTGAAGCGTGCAGTAAAAATCTGATGATGGCTACCAGAGGCGGGGCTTAGGGAGAGGACTGTCATTGGATGGGGGCAGTATGAGCCAGAGGATAGCGATTGGTTTAGAGAAGGAAGACCGTTTTAAAGTGAAACAGTTTTTAATTTTTACAGAGGATTCCCAGCCTGACGGGGAATATTCATGAGTATGTGAATCTATGCCAGACTCTATGCCAGACCCTATGCTGGAGAAATACTGTAATTTCCATCTGTATTTGTGTGTAGAAATCTGTAAAAACAGAAAACTGGGAGTGCAAATTATGATTAAGGGCATTTTTGCTTCTATTTAAAACATGATTTCAGCCCTATAATACAAATAAATCAAAGTGATAAGGGTATTACAAAGCAATGTATTACACGTTAAAGTTAAACTAGATGAATAAATTACTAAAATTCAAGAACGGACCCTCTCCCATCCCCCCGCCACCACCTTCCTATGCAAATGGAAAGTATGGCCCGCTGTACGAGACATTTCGCCCTCTTGCTAAAACACCACTGGCTTAGAGGATAATTCTGAGATTGTCATATACATGTCTGATGGAGGATCTAGAAATCAAAGGTTGGTTCACCCCCAAGACACTTCCAACAAATGCTCAGAGACCTAGAGAAAAGGCAGTGCAAAAACTAACCAGGGAGATCATGAAAACCTCAAATCTCTCTGCGCCAACCGTAGAATTCTGATCACAGAGACAAAACCTGCAAACACCACCTCCACCACCGCGGCAGCCTCCAGCAGAAGCAAAGCCCCAATTTGAAGTAGTAAAGCATTGCACCAACCCTTCAACCAATCCCTGGGTGCCAGCAACCCAGGAAAAATGCAATAAAATCAAAAACCTTTTCACTGAAAAAACAGACAAAACAAATCATCGAATCAGTCTCCCTCAAAGTTAGCTCCCTAGCATGCCCACTGCTTGCCCCTCAGACCGAATTCCCTCGTCTCTGTCCCGACCGCCTAAAAACACGCCTCCCTCAAACCTACCTCCGACTGACAATATCATTAAACAATTGAAGGGCCCAGCGCTCAACTGACTCCTCATCATTATTAATGACTCCCAAACAGAAGGGTCAATCCCTGACACACTCAAGACGGGTCTCATACGATCTTGTTTGAAAAAACAAAACTAGACCCAGAGGATATGGCCAACTACCGGCCCATTACCAACCTCTTTAAAAAGTTGTTGCTTCAAAAATACTCGCCATAATTGAATGACTATACCTCCTTAACGATCATCAGTCAGGGTTCTACCCCAAAATTAGCGTTCAGGCAGCCTCCATTTAGGTGGTCAATGATGCCCTCAAAATCCTGGAGAAGGGGGACTCATGCTTACTTGTCCTCTTTAAGCCTTCGGCTGCATTAAACACAAAACACTGCATCCTTATTGCCAACAGGATGAAATTCTTTGGCACTGTCTTGACTGGGTTTACCTCCTACTTCTCAGCCAGACACCAGGCCGTCCAGATGAACACGATGCATTCTAATTAGCTCCAACTCTCCTGCAGAGTCCGCCCAAAGCTCCCTCCTCTCACTGAGCCTTTTTAAGCTTTAAATGGAGCCTCTGGCCAACTCCTCAAAGACTCCGACATAGACATCCACCAATATACATATGAGTTTGTTTAAATTAATTTCTGGTCCAAGCAATCCCCCTAAGAACCATTCTGGTCTGGGGGAGGGAGGTACAGACCCTGGCTTGGACCAGGACCAGAACACAGGGGTTACTTTGGAGGCACTGCTGAGATAGGCTATGCCCTTGAGGACCCAGGGGCATCCCCTTAGCGTCGCTGAGAGTGGCATTCCCAGGGTCATCAATTTCCCAAAGGGGTTGAGAATGTAGCCGTGGCCCAAATGGGGCCCCGCTAGAAAAGGGAAGACCTAGAACGAGGGAGGGAGGGAGGGAGAAGGAGGAGGAGAAGGGAGGGAGGAGGAGGAGAAGGGAGAGAGGAGGGTGAGGAAGGGAGGGAGAGGGAGGGGGGAGGAAGGTAGAGAGAGAGAGAGAGAGAGAGAGAGAGAGAGAGAGAGAGAGAGAGAGAGAGAGAGAGGGAGAGGGAGAGAGGGAGAGAGTGAGAGAGAGAGAGAAAGAGAAGGGGGGTGGGGTGGTGGTGGTGTGTCATTTAAAACATGCCTGTATACAAGTGTTTCAAAACAAGGGAGGGAAGACAGAGGGAGGACAAGACAAATTATCTTGTGTCATTCAGATTGTGCAAGTGCGCCAGCGCAAAGTTCCATCCCCTAATTGCGTAGTGCAGGGGGGGCTGATCATGGAGGAGTCTGGTACCCAGTGAGACTGAGGGTAGCCAAGCAATCAGTCAGCGCAGCAGACAGGTAGCTCAGCAGAGGAGGGAGAGAGAAAGAGGAGAAAATGAAGGTTTTGCGCTGCTTCCGGAACTTCAGGTGTTCCGGCTCAAGTTTGAGAGGGCCAGGGAGGCACCTGTAAAGGAGAGAGATCTACCCCCCAATCTCAGCCTGGAGAAGCGTCTGACCAACAAAGAGTTGGAGGTGGCTGAGCGAAGGGATTGAAAAGGAAGGTATTTAGGAAGAGAGTTGGATGTAGTGCAGGCCCCGGTCCCAGAAGGCCTTGTGGACGATGCAGAGCGGCTTGCACATGATGCTTGCAGTCCGTGGAGAGATTTCAGGGCTGGAGAGATACAGTCCCGGGGTTTGAGGCCAAGGACAAGTCTAGCAGTCCTGTTCACAATTAGCTGCAGAGGGCAGAGTAGAGGAAGGCAGATTGAGAAGGAACAAGTTACTTACCTGTAACTGTTGTTCTCCAGCATGGGTCTGGCATGGATTCACATGCTCATGAATATTCCCCGTCGTCAGGCTGGGAATCCTCGTTAAAGAAAAAAAATAATCAGTATCAGTTTCGTTTCTGATCTGTCTTTCTTAGTAGTAATCAATCACTGGTCTCTGGGTCATACTGCCCCCAGCCAATGACTGCCCTCTCCCTAAGCCCCGCTCCTGGCAGCCATCCTCAGATTTGGTAGCAGGTAAAGTGGCAGTATGACCAAGTGAAGAGCCGCAGAGGGGTAGGCGAGAGGGTTCGCATGTGAATCCATGCCAGACCCATGCTGGAGAACAACAGTTACAGGTAAGTAACTTGTTCCTTCTCCAGCATGGGGTCTGGCATGGATTCACATGCTCATGAATATAAGAACACATAGCAGTACACACATGCACAACCACGGGAGGTGGCAAAGGCTCAACATTAAGCATTGCATAGACTCAACATTAAGCAATTTTTACCTCCTCACCAGGCCCACCTTCAAGCGAACAAGTTGCGCAGCACTGACTGGCCGACTCTGGACTCCTCCCTGGAGAGCCTTCCCTTGGTTCACAGGTCCAAAGTTCACAAACAGCTGTGATGTCTTCTGAAAACTCTTCGTTCGGTCCACGTAGAACTTCAGCACTCTAGCTACATCCAGCGAGTGCAAAGTCCTCTCGGCCGGTGACGCAGGCGACGGGAAGAAAACTGGTAACACCAAGGGCTCGTTGAGATGGAAGTCCGACGGCACCTTGGGCATGAAGGAGGGGTGCGTCCTCAGCACCACCCTTGTCGCGTGAAAAGTCAAGTATGGAGGCTTGCAGGATAGGGCCTGAATCTCTCCCACGCGTCGTGCGGAGGTGATGGCCACAAGGAACGCTGTCTTCCACGACAGGAACTTCAACGGAGCCGAATGCAAAGGCTCGAATGGCCGGCCCATGAGCCTGGTCAGCAACACGTTGAGCTCCCACGCCGGGACTGGAGCCTTCACCGGTGGGAACGATCGGAACAGTCCTTTCATAAACTCCTTCATCAGGCGATGAGACCACAGGGATGACCGTCCAGCAGTTCTGGTGTATCGGGAAATCGCTGCCAGATGTATCTTGATGGAAGCATGAGCTAGTCCAGCTTTGTCCAGCGACAGTAAGTAGGGTAGCACTTGAGGGGCCGTAATCCATATAGGGTTAATCTTCTGTGCACGGCACCAGACAGACAGAGAACATCTTCCACTTGTGTCTGTAGCACTTGAGAGTTGAGGATGCCCTGGCCTTTGCAAGAACCTCTCTGCAGTCCGCCGGGATATCGTAACCTCCAAACTCTAGTGCTGCAGGAGTCAGGCCTGCAAGTTCAGTGACTCCGGGTCGTGATGAAGGATGGCGCCTCCTTCTCTGGAGAGAAGATCGGCATCCGTCGACAGTTTGACTGGTGGGGACAAGTCCAGAAGGTCTGGGAACCAGATCTGCCTCGGCCACGCCGCTGCGATGAGGATCATCCTGCAACGGCAACGGAGGGAACGCATACAGGAACAGGCCGTCCCAGGGGAACGAGAAAGCATCGCCCATGCTCCTCGGCTAGGGAAATCTGCTGGCGAACCACTGGCATTGGAGTTTGTTGCCGTCGCGAACAGGTTGATCTGGGGTTTGCCCCATTGTTGAAAGAGTGAATCCACTTGATCCTGATGCAGTTCCCACTTGTGGCACGAGCGCACCTCCCTGCTGAGCGAGTCGGCGATTGTGTGGTTTGTCCCTGCCAGATGAAAGGGTACCAGCAACATCCCCTGGGCAACGGTCCAGTGCCACAGATCCTGGGCTTCCTTGGACAGGGCTGGGGATCTTGTTCATCCCTGCTTCCGGATGTAGAACATCGTGATGGTGTTGTCGGTGAAGATCCTCGCCACCTTGCACTTGAGGGACGGGAGAAACGACCTGAGGGCCCAGAACACTCCTCGGAGCTCCAGTATGTTGATGTTGAGCGTCCTCTCCTCCGGGAGCCAGAGGCATCTCGCGTGAAGATCTCCGGTGTGTGCTCCCCCACCCCTCCAGGAGGCATCAGTCGTCACCGTCACCTGGTGTGCTGGGGTCTGAAAGTCTGTGCCTGCCGCGAGATGCGCGCGGGTGCCCCACCACCGAATTGCTTGGCGGAATACCTCGTTGAGCGAGAGCTTGTCCTCGAAGCTGCCCGTCGCTTGCATCCAACGGGTGTCAAAGAACTCCTGTAGAGGGCGCATCCGAAGCCTGCACAGGCGCACGAGGTAGATGCATGAGGACATCATCCCGAGAAGAGACTTGATGGACCTCACCCTGGCCACGTCCGTGGCCAGCAGACGCTGCACCTTGCCCAGGATGGCCTTCGTCCTTTCCTCCGAAGGCGAGGCCAATCGCACTACTGTATCGAGTCTGGCTCCCAGAAACAGTGCAACCTGTGACGGAGCCAGGTGGGATTTGGGGAAGTTGATGGAGAATCCCAGGTCCGTGAGCAGCCGGACGGTCTTCTCTGTGTGTTCGACAGCAAGTTCCCTTGTTCTTGCTCGGATGAGCCAATCGTCCAGGTAGGGTGGACGTGAATCCCCTGCAGGTGCAGCCGCGCCGCCACTGGCGCTAGGCACTTGGTGAATACTCTAGGCGCCGACTTCAATCCAAATAGGAGGGCCTTGACCTGGCAGTGCCGTCCCAGGACCACAAACCTGGGAAACTTTCAGTCTCCTTTTAGTATGGGGATGTAAAAGTACGCATCCTCCAAATCCAACGACGATAGGAAGTCGCCTTCCTCCAGCTGGCCCAGCACGTGCTGGAGGGTGACCATCCGGAACTTCTGTGCCTTGATGCATCTGTTTAGTCGACGCAGGTCCAAGATGGGACACCATTCTCCTGTCTTCTTTCTGACGAGGAAGTATCTTGAGTATACTCCGGAGCCCCGGAGCCTCTTTGGGACGAGCTCGATGGCTCCTTTCTTGAGCATCGCCCTTACCTCTAACAGCAGTTGAGGGATGTGGTTTTCCTTCCTGGCCACAGGAGGAATCCGGGGGCACTTCTTTAGAAATTCCATGTGTGCCCGTGGGCCAGGGCATCCAGCACCCAACGGTCGGTGGAGATGGACTCCCACACGCTGACGAACTTCATCAGGCGGCCTCCCACCGGGGTGCTTCGGAGGGGGCACGACGCAACGGCCGGTTCAGTCTTGCTTGGAAGCAGCCTTGCCGCCTTGGCCTCCCTGGCGACGACGGCGAGATCCACCTGACACCTGACTTGCCTCGTACCCTGTAAGCTTCTTGCGACGAGGAGCGGGCCGCCTGACGGTACGTTGAGGAGCCGCCGCCGAATCCTTTGGAGGCACCTTGCTTGCCTCCGGAGTTCCGAAAGGGCAGCCGCCGTTGCTGCAGAACTTCCAAGGCCCGAGCCGTCTCTGTGTCGGTCTTGATGGCCTGCAGTGACTCATCCAATGTCTTTCCAAACAGATTGTTCCCGTCGAAGGGCATGTCCAAAACCTTGGCTTGCACGTCTTGGCGGAAATCCATCGCCTTGAGCCACCCCCGCCATCTAAGGCAAACACCGTTGCCCAACTGGCGGAAACCAGTGTCGGCAATGTCCGTGGCCACTGTTATGGCATGCTCTGACGCCACCTGACCTTCCTGTAAGATCGCCAGGGCCTCTGCCCTCTTGGTGTCCGGTAGGAAGTCCAACAGGGGGGCGATCTTGTACCACAATTCCCTGTCATAGCGGGCCACAATCGCCAGGGCGTTGGCTGCCTTAATCATCGTCGCAGCCGACGAGATGACTCGGAGTCCAGTTTCTTTCCCTCGCTGTCCGGTGGGGAAGTTGAAGATGAAGCTGATGCCCCCCCGCTTTCTTCTTGGCCGCTGCCGAGACGACCGAATCCGGGGTCGGCTGTGCCCTCAGGCACAAGGGGGCGGCGTTAGGGACCCGGTACTTCTTCTCGTACCGGTCCCTCTTGGCAGGCGTCGTGAATGGGTTCTTCAGAAGCGCAAGTCCCTCGTCCCAGCTGTCATCTAGCAGCGGCACCACGAGGACCGTCTTCCTCTTGGGCTTGCGCCATTGATAGAGGAAGCCTTCCTTCTTCTGCTCTTTGGGGCAGAGATGGAAAAGCTCGGATGCCTTGGCAATCATGGCGTGGAAGGAGCCAATTTCGTCAGGCGTGGAGGCCCGAGGAATCGGTGATGGGAGATCCGTCCTGTCACCACCGTCGTCATCCGTCCCTGTCGTGGCCGTATCTGTTCCCATGTCATCCACAGGGACAGGGGACGGGGACAAAGGCTGAGAGTGCCGTGAGGGCTGAAAAGGTGGGGCCGGACGAATCCTCCTCCTCTTGTTTTTAGGGCTTCTCAACGGGCCCGGCTCTGGGTCATCCATCGAGGGTAGAGGCAATCGCGTCCTTATCTCCATGCATAAGGATTGGATTGCCATCAAAATGGCCGCCGAGTTGTCCTGCGGCTCAGGCTGCGACGGGCTTGATGGTTCCTCCACTGGGACCTCGTTGGCGCCACCCTCGCTCTCGTCGTTGTCCTCGTCGGGATCCTTCCCGTGGGACCAGGCCTCCTCAACATTCCTGTCGAGGCCCTCCAAGACTTCAACCAGCACCTCCTAAGAGGCTGTGTCCGTGTCCGTAATGGCCACCGCCCCCCCCCCCTCGTTTTCCGCCAGGGTCTTCACAGGGGTCTTCTCAATGGGCTGAAAAGAGGATTCCCTCCGTGGTGGCAGGGAATCTCTGGGCCCCGAGGTCGCCTCCACTGGGGTAGCCTCCACAGGCGGTGCCAGGGCCGTAGCGACTTCCTCGATTGAGGCCTTAGCTGGGTGAATCAAGGCCTTCACCACTTTGTGCGTGCCTGAGGCCTTCACCTTGGGGTGGGGGGGGGTCACCGCCTTGCTCCCCCCTTGGCTGGTTCCTTCGAGATCGACCGGGGCCTCTCCAGAAGCTTAGCCGGGTTCTCGGATTTCCTCTTCCCCGAGCCAGAGCGTTGGCTCGTGGTTGATGGCGCCGGTGAGGATGCGCCCTTCCTGGCAGCCGAGGAGCCCAACCGCTCGGCGCTCCCGGTGCCCGCGGACTCGCTGTGCTTTGCCTTCGGTTGGGCCCTCGTCGCCGGGGCGCCCTCACAGGTCTTAGAAGACCGCTCGGAATTCTTCTCACCTGACGGGATCTTGCCTTCCAGCCAGTTGGCGAGACGGGTCCGACGATCCCTCATAGTCCGGTCCGACATGTTCATGCAAAACGCACAGTCCTTCTCCACGTGCGTTTTGTCGTCGTGAAGGCAGTAGAGGCATCTCAAATGCTTGTCCTCCTTGAACACATTCTGCAACTTGCACCCAGGGCAGTTCCTGAACAGCTTGGATCCGGGTGTCGAGCTTCCCTTTTCCTGGGCCATGTCCACGAGGTAGGCCTCAGAAGCTTCTGGAATCCTCCAAGAAGCGTAACTCGATAAAAACTTCACCCTTGAGGGGTGTAGAAAATTCCGAAATGGGTCACCGTTGATCGGAAGTAGAAATGGTGCAGCTTGAGGCTCGATTTAACCGAAAAATGAGATAAATCTCTTCGAAAAAGCGCAAAACGCAATAAAAAGCTCAAGAGCTATAGCACGAAGACTCCCAACACTTGAATGTGCGGTAAAAATCTGAAGATGCCTGCCAGGGGCGGGGCTTAGGGAGAGGGCAGTCATTGGCTGGGGCCAGTATGACCCAGAGACCAGTGATTGGTTACTACTAAGAAAGACAGATCAGAAACGAAACGGATACAGATTTTCTTTACCGAGGATTCCCAGCCTGATGACGGGGAATATTCATGAGCATGTGAATCCATGCCAAACCCCATGCTGGAGAAAGAGACTATTGCAGTAGTCCAGCCTAGAAAGAACCAGAGCTCTGGAGACAGTGAGCTTCTGGGCAAAGTGAGAAAATGAAGATTTCCTCTGAGGAGGTGCAGCTGGAAGTGGGAGTTCTTTGTAAGGTCTTTGTAAGGCTTAATAGGGATAGAGCCTGAAATTTAAGCTGAGGGGACAATGCCCAAAAAGTACTCTGAAGGCTTCGCAATTGCGGTTAAAGCTGGTCGGCTGTTTAGACAGACTGAAGAAATCAATGCGCAATGTCCCTTCAGCTTAAATTTCAGGCTCTATCCCTATTAAGCTTCAGATGAAGAGCCGTGGAAGGCTCGAAACACGTGTTAGGCTGTTGCTTGTACTAAACCTTGGACCTTAAAGGCTGTTCTTTCATACAAATCACTTGGACTCCCGATTTTTATTTTGCTATACTTGGCGCAGTGAAACTGGGACTTGTTTGTGTTGCAATTGTCATTAAGGGGGACACTCCCCTGCTACACTTGTGCAAAACATAACCGAGATACACACTCAAGATTAGAAAGTATCATGCCGAATGGGTAAAAGGCACTGATGACAAAATGTTCATGCCTTGTCCTCAAGAAGATTCCCTATCAACAACAGTATTGCAACAAATGACAACATATTTACATACAGCATACACAGGGAAGAAGTTACAGAAAAGGTTAGCCATTTTAGAACTATGGAAAATGTATCGTAGCGAGAAAGAAGACCAGCCTGAAAAGGCGGGGATGCTTAATCAGCATAAAGGGGAGGACGTAACGTCCTCAGCTCCTCTTTCTCCTCCTAAAAATGATCGTTCAACTCAAGACAAGCAGGGATTTTATCCTTTCAAGGAGTTAGAAGCCGCAGCGGGGGTATGTTAATCAAACATATGCGCCCCCCGCTTATACTAGCGACAATATAGAAGAGAGCAAGATTAAGGAACAAAAATATATGTCCGCATGCAATGAATATAAAAGGGCGTGATGAAAGAAGGGACAGAGTTAGAAGAAGCCAAGTGAATAAGGGAAGGACAAAGTTTAACAATATTACAGAACGAGTGGATGGAAGGACAGATACTACTCAAATCAGATGGAAAGGGCATCGATGACGTTGGAGAGATAAGAAAAAGGAACAAGAAAGGGCATACAAAGAGGAGCAGGAAAAAGAGGAAGCAAATGGAAGAACGAAGACGGTATGAAGAATAAAAGAAGGAAAGAATGAATAGAGGAGAAGAAACGTAAAGAGATAGAAACACACATTGAAAGAACATAGGTTGCAAAGAAGGCGCGAGGAAGAAGAGAAAAGGGAGTTGAGAAGAAGAAATGAGAAGGAGCAGGATCAAAGGGATGAAGTTGACTTCTTTCCTCTCTGATCGACCCTCCCAGGTCTAACTTGGGTCCTTCCTCTCCTCTATCTCTACCTGTGGTGATCCCCAGGGATCTAACCTCTCTACCTGGCTGTTCACCCTATACCTGGCACTTCTTGCCCACTGCATTGCTGCTCTCTGTCCCAACTTTCAATGCTATGCGGATTATGCTCCGCTCATTTTCAGGCTCCCCTCAGCCACCTCTTCTTCTCTCATCTGTCTGACTGTCCGCTATCCAGGAACGGTGTGCCGCCAATGATCTCTGCCTTAATGCCAGCAAGACTGAGATTCTCCTCATCAGCACGCCGCTCCCTCCTTTCCTGTCACTCTCTGCCCGGCCTCTCTTGGTACTCTTCATGCTCCCACCTGTGAGGCTAAAAACCTTGGGGTCATCTTCGATTCCACACTCTCCTTCTCACCTCACATCTCTGATGTCTCTGAGAAGTCACACTACCAGCTGTATTCTTCCTTTCCTCTCCTTCCCCCAGAAGCTCACTGTCTCTAGAGCTCTGCTTTTCTCTAGGCTTGACTACTGCAACAGCCTCTTTCTAAATCTGCCTGCCTCTACTCTACGCCCTCTCCAACTCATCCAAAACAGGACTGCAAGACTTTTCCTTGGCCTCAAGCCCAGGGATCGTATCCTCCAGGACTGAAATATCTGCACTGGCTCCCAGTGACTGCAAGGATTAAGTTCAAAACCCTCTGCATTGTCCACAAGACCTTCTGGGGCCTCAATACCTCCAACTCTCTCTTCCTAAATATATTCCAACTCGAGCTCTTCGCTAATCCATCTCCAATTCCATCAGGGTCAGTCGCTTCTCCAAGCAATGAGTTGGTGGTAGATCTCTTTCTTCACTGGGGCCTACCTCTGGAAGAGCCTCCCTGCTTCTCTGAAACTTGAGGAGAACTATCTCCTGTTCCGGAAGCACCTCAAGACCTTCCTCTTTGCTTCTGCTTTCTCTCCTCCTCTGCCCTGCTGAACTCCTGGCTGAACTGAAATTGCGCTGGTCACTTGGCTACCCTCTGTTCTCGGGCCCAGGTCCCCTCCCCGCCAGTTGCACACTTGCACTGCCCCCCTGGCAACCCATGCACTCTGGGGCTGTTTCTGTATCCTTACAGCCCCCGACCAGCACTTCACATCCGATGTCTGCACTTACCCTTGCACCTGCCACAAGGTGGCTGCACTTCCTATTTATTGTTTTTACTTATTGCGGTTTATCCTATGTACTGCACTTCCCCTTACCCTCGCACTTTTCCTCTTCCCCTCTCACCTGCACTTGCACGATCTCAATGTCACCTGGCCTAGTAAGATCCTTTTCTCCGTCCTCCCTCTGCCCCCCCCTTGCCTCTTCGCGCCTTGAAACACTTGTGTATAGGCACGTTATAAATGCCACATCATATCATGTACCATGTATAGTACCAATCGAAGCACGAGAACGATGGGAAGAAGAGAGGGTCCCAACAGGCCCGAAGGGCG
Organism: Ambystoma mexicanum; assembly: GCF_040938575.1. NCBI lineage: Eukaryota > Metazoa > Chordata > Amphibia > Caudata > Ambystomatidae > Ambystoma > Ambystoma mexicanum. Next base: position 1,093,482,109 of record NC_090932.1, read on the forward strand.
CAGCATGGGATACCAAGAATACCTACATGGGCTGATGAACAGGAGTCAGAAGCTATAGAGAAAAGGATTGGTGATTTAAACAGGCAAATGAGGGAGAAAGATGGTTTTAAAACCAAAGGGAGCATCGAAGGATCTGCACTGTAAGAAACAGGAGAAAGATTGGATGACAATCACGGTTGAGCATAGAACGCTGTCCTTAAGTAGACTTGATCTTGATGACAAGGAAAGGGACAACCGCCATACAAGCTGGGGTATAAGGATGTCAGATGAAGAAAGGGAAGAACATGAAACAGCGCAAAGAGAAGGCGCATGCAGTTTTTCAATAGATCCAAATATAGAAAGAGGGGTAAAGTGGTCAGATTTGGAAGACCCAAAAGAAAAAACACCAAAACCGACAAAATATTTGGAACAACCACTAGCAAAATCATGCAGTGCAGGGGATATATCTCCACCACATGTAAGTAGATTAAGGTCATTGCCAGGACGAAGACGAACAGGTGAAACCAGCCCCACCTGGAAGACAAGAAGTGTAGGTGGGTATGATTGTAGAGCAGGATTTACACAGTTCCCATTATTAGAGACGGGGGTGGGGGAGAGGACGACCACAATACTGTGGCCGCAAGTGGATAAAGAAAATTTGAAATGTAAATTACCTAGTTTGACTGCAGACGTAGGAAAATGGATTGATGGGTTAGAAAGAATGACAGCGGGAATGACGTTAGGAGTTTGTGACATAAACGGCCTACTAGCAGCTATTCTAGCGGAAATAGACGATGACATTCGGAGACGAATAGGATATGCGAGTGTGACAGCGTGAAATATTACACGATGGAACACCATTTTACAATTTGAGGGCGCTTAGAGTACAATATCCTGACACATCAGATATGGGGGCAATTATGACAAGAAAAATGGGTGAGGACGAAGATCCTGTTGCTTTTATTCAGGAGTTCAAGAACATTGGCGTCTAGAGATGAGGGAACCATGGGATAAAACAGTAGCGTTATTCTATCATATTTTATTTCGTAGACTGCCTGAGCCAGCACAACAGCAGATGAAGAAACAGGTAGGGATGGAAGCGAAGCCATGGCCGAAATACATTTGACTATCGTAAATCATTGTCGTTTATTACAAGAGAACAAGAAAAAAGCTGAGAATAAACAGCCGGAGGAAGCAAAGTTAATTCAGTCAAAATTTGCCATAGAAGGAGCAGTACTGACGAATGGTGAAGGTGTAGGCAACACAAGAATTACAGCCAGTGCAGTAAAGCAATGTAGGGTACCCTATAGATCAAGGTCAGTACAATTTCTGGTCACGAGGTAGAGGGAATGGACCTAGAGGAAGAGGAGGTGGATTTCAAACCCCTCAAGGGGAAGGAGGAGGATTTAATGGAGGACAGCCACAGCCATGTTGGAATTGTGGGAGGACAGGACATATGGCCCGAAGGTGTCGGAGGACAGGGGGCATGCAGCAAAACTGGCAAGCTCCAAGAGGGGGATGGGCTATTCTCCACAGTATAATACAGAATCGCAGGAGTATTCTGCCCATGATCACATGCAAAATCAGACACGTGCGCTGCAAATACAGCAAGTTCTGCTACAAGCACAGGCTTAACAAGGGCAACCACAGCAAGCGCCTACGCAAACACAAGGACAGAAACATCAAGCACAGACACAACAAGCAATGGTGCCACAATGGAATGCTAATACAAGAGCTCCACAAGCATCCACACGCAGGAGAAGGAGTGTGGCAGTGGCAGGAGGAAATCCTTTCATGGGTACAGGGATGAATTTGTATACAAAATCAGAAAGCCCACAGAGCGACCTGATGTGTTCAGTACCATCGGTGAGACCAGACCCCCCAAGAGGAACCGAGGGTCAGGGTAACTATACGGGGCAAGACATTTTAGTTACTTGTAGACACTGGAGCGTCTCGTTCCGGTGTTTGAAAGGGAAAGTACCCAATGCCTGGCATTGCCATGAATGTGCAGGAATTCTCTGGGGCCATGAGTTTAGATTATTTTAGTGACAAATTACCAGTTTCTATAGGAGAGCATGACGTGTCTAACCCACTATTGTATTCTCGGCAGACACCAGTTAACATATTAGGACGTGAATTGATGGCAAAACTTAAACATGCCAATATCTTTCACTGACAAAGGGATAATGTGTTCCATTGCAGGGAAAAATTACATGAATGTAAGAGAGATATTAGCATCTACAGGCCAAAAGGCACTTTGAGGAGTTCCTTTGGACCCAGCAGTATTTTTGTATGAAGTAAATATTTTGTTGACATGGTTTCCTGGATTGATGGGAGCAGCAGCAGTTTGAATCTCAAACAAGGAGCAATTTTACCACGAGCAAAGCAGTAGCCCATGTCCAGAGAAGCAGATGAAGGTATATTTGAAAACCATTTCCGCTTTAGTACAGTCGGGAATATTGGTGCCATCAGAATCCCCATGTAACACGACTGTGTAGCCAGTGAAGAAATCAACATGGGGGTTGTGGAGATTTATTCAGGATCTATGTCCCTAAGCAGCGTTTCCTCTGGTTCAAAATCCAGCTACGATATTATGTAACATCCCAGCCAAATATTTTAGTTTTAGATTTTAAAAAGGCCTTCTTTCCAATTCCCCTTCATGAGGGCTGCGCAGATTTGACCTAATTTTGGTATAGAAACCAGCGCTGGAAACACACAAGATTACCTTAGGGGTACTGTGAGTCCCCATCAATCTTTACTAGGCTTCTTCAGATGTACCTAGATGATATATTAGGGTGCAGTGAGAAAGAAGAAAGATGCAGGGAAGATTCAGTTCAACTAATGACAGTATTAGCAGAGAAAGGATACAAAGTATACAAAAGAGAAATTACAATAATGTCAGGAAGAGGTCCTGTATATAGGAACAGCTAATCTCTCAAGAAGGGAGAAAAGTGACACCAGAGAGCAGAAGCAATCATGAAAACTCCATAACCTGAGAAAAGTGCAGGAAATGCAACCATTTTTAGGCCTATGTAATTATTGTAGGGCCTGAGCTTTTTTATTATAGTACATATATTCAACCACTTTTAAAAGGACTCAAGGAAGCACAGATCAGTAAAGGTGAGATCATATGGACAGATATGATATGATATATGATAGCGAATGAGATGACTTAAGAATTTGAAAAAAAGGGCGATGTGTACAGCACATGTGTCAGGAATTCCAGATTATAACGAAGAGTTTTATTAATTCTCACATTCAAATGGAGAAGTAACGACAGCAGTTCTCATGCTGAAGACGACATTAGGACATGGACATGGACATAAACCATTAGCCTATTATAGTGGGATTTTAGACCAAGTAATGAAAGGACATTATCCTTGCTAACAAGTGTTAGCTGCTGCTGCTGCTTTTGCGATTAAAAAAGCTGCAAGCATTACAACGGGGTGCTCAATGACATTATTCGTCGCACATTCTTCATTCACCATTTTAGAGAAACCCAAAAGTACATTGACTACACAAAGAGCATCGGGATACAAAGTGATTATTCCGAACCCAGCAATCAAAATTGTTAGTGTTGAGTAGGGGTGTCATGGTATGGATTTATGGACGGTATGATAACCTTTTTGCCAAGTAACGGTATACTACGTTATCGCGGTATAGGACATATGTTGATATAACCTTAATTAATACTTTGTGACCATTTTTGACTTTTCTTAACAGACTTACCCACACAAAAAAGAAGTTGTCTTTGTATATAAATGTCCAGTAGAAGTGACAAAAGTGGGCAATTGTTAATTGGGAAAACTAAACTCCCTTCTTCATTTACTGAGTGCACTGTGGCTGCACTGAGTGCATAGCAAAAACTGACTGCACATATGTCCGGGGAGGATAGCTCAGCGGCAACGTGCGAAGCAAGACGACACAAAGCAACACAGGTTCGATCCCCGGGTCCGCGCTCAGAAACCTCTGGGTGTTTAAGCGCGTTATAAATACGCAACTAAGACAAATCAATTACACAACTAAAAAAAAACAATTCCTGTAACAGCGCCTAGATGCCCGTGGGCTGTGTGAGCGCTTTAAAAATGCAAAATAAAAAGTGCTGTTCCCACGCTGGACAAAATGTCTGGAGGAGGGTATAGGTAGGCATGAACTTCAAACCTTTCTATTGAATTAGACCCTGAAGCCTTTGTGGACCCTGTTACACTTTGAAAGAAAGCTTATAGCATTGTTTAAGTGGTCATTTAGGGTTTCAGCTCCACAACTAGGCTGCTTTTCTTTGTTCTGCAGTTAACGTCCCTTCATAATCAACACACCACAAAATCAAGGCACAGGCTGAGCTGTGTCACTTCAAATGTATATTTGGTGGCCAAAGATAAAATGCTCCAAAAGGTGATCAATAATCGCAGAGCATTTTCATCCTGCTTTCAGCTAGTGGGTGTGGTGCAGCAGTGATACACTTGGAGATTATTCAAATTCAATGATAAAACCAGGGACTTCACCCATTGTAGTATGCATTAGAAAACACGTTCTCCATTATAATGTGTTAGACTCTAAAAAGTAATTTATATAATCCATAATAATTTACAAACCACACAGATGCCTTATGTTGCACTGAATGAACTAGTTCCTTCTCATTCCTTACAATGTATTGTTTTTATCATCAGGGATGTGCTTCAGGGATACAAAACTGCACCACCGGAAACTGTTTGTACGCAAAACACATAGTTCACACTTTCTCACTGCCCTTTTGAATTTAAAAATCCTAAACTAACACTACGTTTGATAACATATGCAGGCTGGTTTTTCCAGCTGTAGGCAATGAGGCTCTCCAAATAACATTTTGAAATGGGCAAGCATGCATCTTCAACCAGATCTGCAGGTACCCATAACAAAACAGCTGGTAAATGGCTATTTCCTGGCAATCACTCCGTCATCCCAAAAGTGGGGTCAAAGAAACTATGAACATGTGCAAACATTTTAAATCTTTGGTGCATGCTCAGTCACCCCTTAAACCCCTGTGAAAACCAGGACATCGGACATATTCCATTTACTAAAATGGTTCGGGACCTCGTGCAATTGCATACTTCTCCTTTTGGGACGGTCTGCATGCCACGAAGGTAGGCTATAGGCTTAATAGCACTTCAGAAATGTTTTCAAAATGCAGACGGTTGCCATGTAAAAGGAACAAACAACATAGATCATGTTCGCGAATAAAGCAGCCTTTTTCAGTACGATTGGACTTTTCTGATGGGTGTAAACTGATAGCATGTGGGTCTGAGCCCACCACATAGTTGGGCGAGCAGAAGCAAAGAGCTATCCTTAAGTTTGTCGACCGTAGGCCTCTCCTAACCTATATGTAGCACTTTACTCAGCAGTGTACACACTCCAAACCTTGGAGACCGTGGCAAGACTCACTGCAATGGCATTTGCCCAAACAAAGCAGCTTGGCCCCAGACCACCACTCAGCTTTTGCAAAGTGCGCTGCAGGACAGGAGTTAATGTGTTCTTCTGTGGAGTGTTCAAAGGGCCTGGACCAAATTGATAGCTTTATGATCCTGCTGGCAGGGTGATTGCTGTGCAACGGGCCTGCCGACTTGTCTGTCTCTCTCAAATAACGTTCTGTTTCACTAAGCTACGAGGGCAAAACGAAATGGAAAGAAAATACAAAGCTTTCTTTACACACACAGGCTCTGAACATCGGACAACAACCCTTTACGCATTGCACATGAGAGGCTTTTTGCCATGCAGAAAGTGTTTATTTTTGTGTGGAAAATAAACAAAAATGTATTACTAGAGGGCCTAAGCAATACAGCTGTGGAGAGAGGTTCCAATTCCATGCTTCACTGGAGCCTCGTGCAGAATGCAGCTTCGCTTCATTGGCATCAGCTTATCTGTTTGTTCTGCTCAGTGGGGGTGTTAGATTACTTGAAAGTGTCAGGCAGCTGCATGCAATTTAAACAAAATAGTAAAGTGGTCAGAACTTCACTGTCTGCGTGTGCACCCCTGAACAAATCTGCTTTGCTGCCTTGCCTGTCGCCCACATGTTCATCTGAGCAAGTGGAAGCCACTGAAAACAAACAAAACTGCTTTGATGCTGAACACACACGGTAAACCGGTATATACAAGGTCAAGGTTATTGTGATTAAATGAGGAGGGTCACAGTAATTATGTGGGTACACTGGTGTACAGTTACACCCCTAGCGTAGAGTAGAGAATCCAGCGACATTCACAGCAGAACCAGTAGGGAAGGAGAACTATATAAATGACTGCACAATGTATACTGAGTTTTATGACGATATTCCCCATGTTAGAGAGAATGCTCTCAGAGGGGGGGATCCTATTCATTGATGGTTCTTCAAAAATGTATTAAACGACAGGAGAAAGACGGTACGGGATCAGCAGTAGTAAAGTTAAACCGTGATGGTGCATAGTCTCCAGTGCAAGACTGCCTTCGCATTGCTCAGCACAGGCTGCAGAATTAGTGGCGCTTATCGCCGCACTCCAGAAATAGGAGGATGAGGAAGTTACAGTGTACTCTGACTCCGCCTATGCAACATCAAATGTACATGCAGGGTTTTCATGTTGGATAAGGAGGGGGTTTCCTCCGCGCAGACAGCACACCAGTGCAACATGCGTCTCTATTGGACAAGCTTATCAAGGTATTAAAGCTCCCATTGGCTATTGCTGTGGTGAAGTGTGCAGCGCATACTAAGAGGGCAAATATTTGACATGGTAAAAAAGCTGCAGATGTTGAAACCAAAAGAGCAGCGTATTTTCCAAATATCTCTAATTTTGAAGTAGAAGATGTTATGCAAATATCAGAACGTTGCATGCTGATAAAAGAAGGTGTTAATAGGTTATCCACTGTACAGTTAATTTAGCTGCAAGGTCAAGCATCACATGAAGAGCAGGATGTATGGAAGAGACAGAGGTGTTCTTATCCCCCATTGAGGCTCTATGGAGACCGGATCGCACTGGAAAGCCAGTTATGCCTCTAGCATTATTGAAAGTTACGCTGTATCAGCTTAACCATCCTGCGCATACAACCAGAGATAATCTTGCTGCCATGAATGCAGAAGACTGGTTTTCACCAAATTTGTTAGAACATGTTGCACGGGTAATGGGTAATTGTGAACTGCATTGTATGTCAGAGGTTCATGGCAGGGCATACTTGCTAACAGTGAGAGGAGCAATCCGCAGACCCAATGGTCCCTTTCAGCATCTACATATAGATTATGTGGATATGTTGCAAGTATGCAATAGTTACAGAAACATGTTAGTGGTAGTATGTCCCTTTTCCAGATGGATTGAGGGAGGTCCATGTACGCACCCTGATGTCACATGTGCTGCCAAATTTCTCATACATGAGGTCTTTCCTAGATGGTGCGATAATTGGCTGCATTTTGTAAATGAATTGTTCGAACAGATAACTCGTCTATTAGGCAGAAAGCACAGGTTTTCATCTGCCTATCACCCACAGGCGAATGGTGTTTGTGAGTGATTAAATGGACTCCTCAAGGAAAGGACAGCCAAGATTAAAATAACTTTAATGAAGGGATGGCTATATTGCCTACCCCTTGGATTGTTTGCACTGAGAACCAACCTGGTTCCGATCACCACCCGACTCCTCACGAGTTGGTGACTGGATGCCTCATGAGAGTGCCCCTTGCTCCTATCACTCGAATAAATACTGATGCCCAGAGTGTAGCGAAAACATTAGGGGATGAGATGTATGATTATTTGACAAATATGACCACTAGCGTTTCTTTTATTTCTTAACAGATCAAAAATCGGAGGGAAGGGTTGAAGAAGATTGATGAAGACAGCCAAACAGCTGATCCTATTGACTTACTAAAGCAACCTAGTTTGTACCCAGGCAACCAAGTGCTTGTGAAAAGCTTTGTACACACTACCGTTTTGAAGGACCATACCTAGTAGAGGGGATCACTCCTACTGCTATGAAAATCAAATGGAGAAGAGCTTGGTTGCACCTGAATGACAAAGCTTCACAAAGCATCTTTGAGGTCTAAAAACACACCCAGTCCCCTGCGAAGAAGGGGGGAGACGGAAGAGGGAGACTGAACCCTATGGAGACCACTGATAGAATCCAGGCATTCGTGAAAGAACACTTCCAGTTGCTCACATCGAGAGCCAGACAGCCTGCCACTGAAGAACTGTGGTCCCTGACCAACACTTTATTGCTTTTTGCCCTCTGAGGAAGGAGTGGAGGTAGGGGAGCGAAAAAAGCCCTGCGAGTTCCTTTGCTGCTTCCTCCTATGCTTGCTGGGTGACCCCTTTGGTTGGCGAGTTCTACGGTCATGAAACCCCTTGAAGAAGTAAAAAGAGTGCAGCTTGAAGTCCAACATGCCTTCACTTGTGGAAAGGATTTCTGCCACTGCTTCATTAGGATCGTCGAGGACTTCACAGTCTAGGTAGACGTCTTCTTTTTGTCAATTCATCGTCTGTTGTCGAATGGAACAGGCCAGAGCCCTCAAATTGGAGGCCGTGGATCCTTATCCTGCACACCCGAGGAAAACTTTGTTGTGTGCAATCAGGCGGTCCTCCTCATCGACGCCCAAGCACAGGCCGCTGCTGGCCGTGTCGATATGGGAGACTGTGGACTCTGTAAGATCCTGCGCAATCGCGTGTGCCTCCACCAGACTTGCCTTGAAGGAGGCCTGACCCTCCAAGGGTAAGCATAGCAGAAAATCCACCATCTCCCACCACAATTTCTGGTTCGCCACCACTAGGATGGCATCAGCGTTAGCCTGGCAGCGATGAAGACCGGCATTGAGATAACATCTCTTCCCGGAAGACTCAAGTGCCTTGTCCTCCTGAGACAAGCAGTTGGAGGCAGTGCCAGCCACAGAGGAAGATTAATATAAAGATGCAGCCGCAACGACTGAAGAGTGGGGCTGAGGGTGGGACACTAGGAGGACAGGTTCCCCCTCCAGGAGCCGAAAGCAGCCATCCAACTTCTTGTTCTGAGCGTTGGTCCAAGGCTTTTCCCAAACCTTCCTAGCCAAAGAGAGGATGTCTTTTTTTCCAGAGGAATGCCCAAGCGGGCCGTGGCATTCAAGGCCAAGACCTCTGCGAGCACCTCTGGCGGCTCTTGGAGTGCCTGTTCAGGATGAGTCCTGCCCAAAAACTTTGCTGGGCCCTGAATAGTCATGAAATGCTTTGACCGACGCAGAAAGCTCCTCCTGTGCATCGCCATCGCCCACCCCCGTTTGTATCAGTAAGAGGGAAGTTCGGATCCTGCTGAAACACAGCCGGAACGATGGTCTCCCCTCCCCCGCCCCTATGTCCGCACCCACAGCAACGGGCGTCTGCGGCAAAGGTGGAGGTAGTGGTGGTGGCGGAGCAGGCATCGGAGATGGAGGATGAGGAGGGCACCGGAGTGGCCACAGGCTGCAGTACCAGAACCCTGGGAGGAACTTGGGGACCACCTCTTTAATAAGCTTTTTAAGGAGTCCTGACATGTGCTGAGAGAGCATAAGCAGAAGAAAGTGCTAAAAAACAGTCCTCGCAGGCCGCTGGGTGGCGTGATGGATGAGAACAGCCCTCAGACGTGCTGGGCCTTCTGTCCAGCACAATACGCTGAGGTACCAGGGAAGGGCATCCGAAGGCCTGACTGGCATATAGATAACCCTGCGGGGACCACCTGCCCGAACCCTGAGGCCCGTAGACAGTCCCCGAAGGAAGAGGACTGGAACTGCCCTGAGCCGCCCATTCGAAGGAGAGGTGGCCGCCAGAGGCCTGTGTAAGAATCCAAGATGGTCACTGTTCAGGAAGGCTCAGTATTGTGCTTGTCCGCCATTTTGGGAGCCTGCACCATGCCCTGGGATGGAGGGCGCGAAGGTCCGAACCCCGCGCTGGGTCCGACATAGCAGGGGACTGTTTGTGCCCCGACCTTGAAGAAGAAGCACTGACCTTTGAGAGGGCTCTGGTAGGCCTAGGGCCCTCAGCCAGGTAGCTGGAAGTCAATTTGCCCCCCCCCTGTTCAATGACCTCGGAGTGGGCTCCGGCAGGCTTTTTGCCTGCAGCCGCTGTGCTGGTAGTTGTATGGGACTGCACCTCAGGCTTGCATCTGGAAACGGAGCTTGAAAGCCCCCCGCACCAAGTTGCAGAAGAATTAAGAGAGCTGGAGAATCCCTTGGTGGTGGCCTGGAAGAGCCCTTGGGATCCTCGGCGAGGGAGCCAGTAGTATTACTGGCCTCGGGCCTAACACTGGTGTTAGAGTAGAGAGGACGCCTCCCAGCCAGAGACCCTGAGAAGGAGTCTTCCAGCTGGGGTGCCTTCGAGAATAAACAACCTACCTTGTTGTGACACAAGGCGTTGGCCACCAAGTCTTTCAAATTACCAGGAGGTGAAGTGTGGAATATCTCCCTCTAGCGGGAAAGTTGATTCTTCAATGAACGATGACCGAAAGAACTGCAAGCCGCGCACTCTTCCCAGCGGTGGTCGGGTCACAGGCACTGAAGGCAGAGTGCATGGGGGTCCGAGGCCCTTAACGACTGATCGCAGGACGCGCATCTTGTAAAGCCTCCTGCTGCCGACACGGGCCAGTGGAGGCAAGGCACCGAAGGAGGTGAAGAAATTTGAAACAAAAAAAAGAATGGGGAGCACGCGTAACACCCACAAAGTATCTGTGCCAAGCTACCAGGAGCGACACCGTCTGCACAGAAAAAGGGACTGAGGTGAGGCGCCGGAGAGCAGGGCCCATGGGGCATTCCCACACCCTATACTAAATTTAAAGGGGTATCTCACATTTTTACTCTGCCAAAAGTTCCAGTACCGTCCCCATTTTGGGGGACGTCCACAAGAGTGGAGGAAAGGGGACGGGACTTATGAGTATTGATAAAAAACAAGCCGGGTTCCGGAAGGGGATAAAACCCCTGGGAAATTGTTTTATGCCATCACTCCTACAGAAATCTGCGAGTCACTCTAAAAGCCCCCTGTATATGTGCTTTGCACATTTAACTTCTGCATGCGATAATAAAAACAGGAATAGTCTGTGGGAAAAACTGCAAAGATGGGGTATACCGTCCTAGCTTCTGGAGGAACTTAGAAGTCTATATGGGAAACACAAATTAGGGTCAGACTTGATGGTAATGGCTCACTATCCAAACCTATTAAAGCGGGACAGGCAGTACGTCATGGCTGCTTGCTAGCCCTTGCCCTGTTCAATTTGTACTGGGCAGATTTAGAAGATATGCAGGGAGCCAAAGCCTCTTCCCCTCGACTGGGGTCTATGCATATTCGATACCTTGCATATGCGGATGATAAGGTCATATTTGACTAGACACAAATTGGCCTCCAGCATTCCTTAAATACCCTTGCAAAATTCTAGGAGTCTCACGATTTGGCAGTCAATACTCCCAAGACACAAATAATGGTGTGTAAAAATGGTGGGAGAAAGATCTTTCTCCTGGGAAATTAATGGTTGTGTTCTGGAGATTATCAAGTATACATATTATGGTTTTACCATCTCCAAAAGTGTTAAATCACAGCTAGATGCTATGAAAGATCGCTGTAACCTCTATATTGCCCAGATGAAAAGAATGGACATAAAATGTGCTACATTTTGATGGTTGCCATTACTGAATTATTATAGGTCCAAGGTAATAACGTCACTTTTAAATGACACCTATATCCTGTGCGAAGTTAAGGAGAAGGATTGGCAGGTCATTGAAGGCTCCATTTGGAGAAGAGTTTTTGGGGCTTCCTAATTGTGTTCTGGACCCGGCGATTAGACTTGAATTTGGTTTAAATGGAAGTCCCTCTCCCTGCTGTACAAGATACTTGTTGCCCCCGAGCGATCAGTCTTTTCAAAATTAAACTCCCTCTTGTGCAACGGAAATAATCCTCCTTTAAAGAAAAAATTCACTCAATGTCAAGAAATTATTTCCCAGTGTGAGAGCTCCATTGAAACTTTGAAGAATACACTGTGGCTGTTTAGGAAAGCTCTATGGGAGATGGATTGGTGCTGGACTGGGGAAGCTATTGCTAAATATGTTCTCTTTAATGGGGTTCTGTTGAGTGAAAAAAATGTATATATAACAGAACCCTGTATCAGAAAGTTCCTGTGTCCGATAAGAACTAAATTCATATGTTTTAGGCTAAATTTGTAAGTCACCAGGCAAGTGAGGGGTGAACCTGAAAGTTTGGATATAGCACTAAGGAGGTACAGGTTCTGCAAATTTAAGGATTATCCAGAGACACTAAAGCATCTTTTAACAGCATTTTCAGGGTCTTCAAAACTCAGACACAAACACTTTGAAAAGTTCTTAAATACTCAATTAGGCGTACAGTTCTGAAGTAGGATAATAGTGGTTTCAGAAGTTTCACTGTCAATTGTAGTGATAAACTGTGTATGTTTTATCAATGTGTTAAATTATTTTATGGCACTCCTGGTTTATGGAAATTGATGCAATATATTCTGTGCATTTATTGATGTTGTATTTTGTATAATGACCATTATTTAGTTTTAGATTGTATGGTCTAGCTGCAGTATGTGTATTTTTCTTATTGTATGTTTATATATGTTTATTAATCTATTAAGAGATGTGTAAGGTTTTATGTAAGCCAGATACTACACACACAAAAACGTTTAAATACAGATAGTGCACTACTCTAACCACTATTAACAAATGCTAGTCATCTTACCTAACAGAATATGAACAGTATTTTACACAACTCAATCCATGATAAAACACATAATTCATTGCTTAATATAAAGCTCATGAAAACATTTTTACATTTTAAATTCATGATTACAACCACCCACCCAATGCAGGTCAAAGTCCTTTTAAGTACAAATTTGTTATACAGTCATACAAAAATACCTCATCACTTTCATTCTCTGTCACTCATTTAATTGCCTCCCAAACATTCCTTATGCTCATGAGATCAATGATCTTCAAACACTTGACTACCCTAATCACAAGTGTGGAGGTTGACCGTTGCTTAATATATTTCCTAACGTTTTCTGAATTCAGTGAGTCGATTGCATGGACAAATCCACCAAAGAGCTCTTTTCTCAATTTCTGAAGAGCCCTACATGCAATCAATAAGTGCTGGAGGGTTTCCTCCGGGGAGCCACAGAAGCAACACAGTGCTGTTTCTCGAAGGCCACGTACAAGTTTCAATGCTCCGGTCAAAAACAGATTGAATCGAAACCTTAAGAATGTCTCTCTGTACCGGCTTTCAGGGCCCTGTGTCAAATACCTCTGGAGTAAAATCCCTCTTTTTGCACTCAGTACTTATTTTACTGCACAGAGTGTGCTGAGCTCTTATCTCCAATCCATATCCAGTCTTTTTCCATCATTTTCATCTTTACCTGGCCTGGATTTTGAAACAATAGTTCTATAGGTACCCCATAGTGCTCCATAATCGACTCACATTTGAACTGAATAACTCAGCCCTTTAAGATGAGTAGCAATTACCCTGGAGATGAATGGGGATGCAGATTTTTATTCATACATCAATAATCAAAATGACTCAGGTAGTTTGGCAAAAGGATAACTGTTTTAATATCAATTATCTAAAACAGGGAGTACAACGAACTTGCTTGATCCTCTTACTCAACGCATCTCAAAAAACAGAGCTCATATACTAAAAACCCATCAACATTGACGTTGACTTACTTAACGACCAACGTCAACCTACATGGCAAACTACAAAAACCTACGAGTAACGGTGATAGGCTCTCAGTGAACATCTAAATATGTTTCATACTAGTCTAAAAGAGTGTGAATATGTGATTGGTTACTTAATATCAGGTGGGGCAGCTAAGCCCTCCCCTTAAAATAACCACTACACGTAATCAACGTCACTAAATGTATGACGTGTCATTAGTTACACAAACTATAGGACCCTTAATTGCACAGTCCCCTACGATTGGTTGGCACTCACCGTTCTCGGTCCTTGGCCCAGCCACTCTCCCCTGCACTGCCTCCCCGGCAACCCCTGCACTGCGGGACTGTGTCTGTATCCCTAGAGCCCCCCTTCCCAGCACTTGTCTGCACTTACCTCGCACTTGCCACCAGCTGGCCCTTGTTATTTATGCTAATAACCCTGTACTGCACTTTCCCCTCTCCCTTTCCCTGATGCACTTTTCCCTTCCCCTCTGCCCTTGCACTTGCGCGATCTGAATGACACCTGGCCTAGTAGGATCGTTGTCTGTCTCCCCTTGTTCCCCCCCTGCCTCGTCGCGCCTTGAAACACTTGTGTATAGGCGCGTTACAAATGCCATATCATACCACTCTAACCTTCATCAGAACTGTTACACCTACGTCTAGTAGCTTGCAGGTTGGCCTTCCAGGTGCTGGTGAGCTCGTCTTAACCATAGCTTCCCACCACTTAGCATATCAATCCATCATCACCTCAGTGGTCTGCTTGTCAATTAGGCTTTGAAACTCAGCCTTGAGTTTGTTCTGTACTGTGGAGAATTCAGGGGAGTGAAGGCACGCTCTGCCCTCATGCACAGGTGCATCTTGTTCCTCCAACTTCATCCTTCCACGTGACTGAAGACCATGGAATCGAGCTTTTAGTGTCTTTAAAATACTATGTTTTAATAGCCCTCTGATGTCTTCCTTGTTCCGTCATGCTTTCTGAAAAGGAGTTTTGTACTATTTGGATCCAATGTTAGTTAAATTAATTCTAAGACCTTGGCTTGTTGGCTCATCCAACCTCGCCTTTTCCAGATTCACTTTGCATTTCCAACCTTTGTTAGCTGCGACACACTTTAGAAATTAGGCCTTCTTTATAATGTCCAGCACTGCTAGAATACGTAGTGGAAACATCCATCCTTTACTTTTCCATATATATATATATATATATATATATATATATATATATATATATATATATATATATACACGTTGGCGCTGGCTGCAATCTATTCACTATAAAGCTAGCCTCAAGATGACTTTGTCTGCTTTAGTTTCTTTGCAACTCTACACATGTAAAATGACTTGATATCTTCATCAGTTCTGTAGCATAAGCTTCTTCACCTTGAGCCCAAGACGTTACTTATCTTCCATACTTTCTTTTTTTAAAAAACACATTTTATTGGTTTTAACAAGTGCATGGAACATACATGTAGAAGATAAGCAGAGGGCGGTTAATTCGGTAGTGCATACAGTTGTGTTGCGGCATATGCTGCCTTGAGTGTGGACGGGGGAGGGAGAACGATGGAGAGGGGAAAAAGAGGGGATGGGGGTTCTCATTGATCGTCCATCCATTTTCCCCAGACCGTTTGGAACTTGCGTGGGCAGCATCTTGCTATGTAAATTCGTCGCTCCAAGGAGGCGCACCTAGTGACCTCATTTGACCATCGAGTTAGGCTCAGTGCTGCGGCTGACACCCAGTTTGCAGTAATCAGCCTCCTGCCCGACCCCAGTGCCACGGCCTTGAACAGTTTGTCATGCTTAATGAGACCTGTTTCTCCCCATATCCCAAGCAGTATCAGCTTTGGGTCCATTGGTATTTGGGATCCCACCGTCGCAGAGATTATGCGTGTGCACCCTGCCCAGAAAGTCTGTACCACCGAGCAATCCCAAATTGTGTGGAAGAAGGTGCCCATTTCGCACTTGCATCGAAGGCAGACTTCCGCGCCCACCCCACTCCATCTAGTCAGCACGGTGCGGGAATAATAGGATCTGTGCAGTATCCTGAGCTGGATCAGTCGTAATTTCGCATTGATGCCTATCACACGAGAGAACATCAGAGCTTCCACCCAATCCTCCTGTTCCAACTTGTCCATGTCCTTTTCCCATTTCTCCTTCAGTGTGGCGAGTTCTTTGGTACCGAAGGAGTTGAGGGCTTGGTATAGCGTGGATGTAACCTGTGAGGGGATGCGTTCCACGAGGATGTTGGTTTCCAGGGGGGAGCAAGGCGGGATCTCTCCCAGGTCCGGAAACTGTGCGTTCATGGCGTGGACAAGTTGCATGTATCTGAAGCAGTCACCAGGTCCCAAGTCAAAGTGCACCCTGAGGGTGTCAAACTCAACCATGCGCCCCCCCCCCTTGAATCACCTGTTCCAGTGTGAGTATCCCAAGCATTTCCCAGTTTCCCAGGGGCCCCATTTTTTGGATTTCAGGAGGTGTGCATTATGCCAGGGGGGTTGGGCCAGTGTGGGCCTGGAGCCCCAGCCAACATGTTTGTGTGCTTCTTCCCATGTGCGGCGGATGTAGAGTGACATGCGTGGAGTTTTGGCCGTTCCGTCCAGGGGGGCGTACAGCACTTGGAGGGGGGAGAGCGGGTGCATGGCGGACAATTCCATACTGATGTGGGGGAGTGCGCTGTCACCATGTAGCCAGTCATTTACCACCCCGGTCTGCGCCGCTAGGTAGTATGTGCAGATGCATGGTAGTCCTATCCCTCCCTCCCAAAATGAGCGTTGTAGTGTCGTGAGAGCAATTCTAGGTTGTTCCCACCCCCCATAACAGAGCCCGTATGTGTTGGTCTATTGATGTGAAGATTCCGGGGGGGATGGGCAGTGGGGTGTTCTGTGTAACGTATAGTAGTCTTGGGAGTGTCATCATCTTGAATAATGAGCCCTGCCCATTAGGGACAGTGGTAGGGATTGCCAGTGGGAGAGGTCTGTAGCGAGCCTGTCGAGGTCAGGTTGCAAGTTCAGTTGGAGGAACTCATCTAGCGAGGTGCTAATTCATATGCCCAGGTACAGGAAGCCGCACATGGAAACCGGTTATGGCTTCGATACTTTCTTGATGCCTTATAGAATATCTTCATTCTCTTGTGTCTGCATCCTCTATATGCATCAACTCGTCTTAGTGTGACGTCATCATTCATCTTTGCCATTTATTTGCTCCGCTTCTTCAGGAATCTTATTTAAATGACCATCATATTTACTTATATGCAAGTATGGTTTTCTCAATGGGAATCTTGCTTCCAGGATTCTTTTAGGTATCAGTATTCCCAATGGTACTACACACGTGTCTCACACTCTGGCTCCCAACATATAGGCAATATGGGTGAGGTGGTTGAGGTGGAGCTACTTGGCTCCTCCTCTACACTCCCCCCTAACCCCCCCTCGGCGATTAGTGACCACTCCCTCATCAGTCTTTACACCCAAACATCCTGGTCTGAAGAAGAACTTCTTTGGGATCCATATCCTTATAAGGCATCCTGCTCATTTGACATGCTCATCTTTGTTCCATATCATGAGCCTGCACTGTCCACTTTGACTACAATAAATCCATTGTCCCACATACTTCTTATGCTTCTTCAGATACAGAAACTTTGTTCGCTCAAGTGCATAGATACTGGCTTTCACAAAGTCTCTGATCTCTTCTTCTGTCAAATCTTTAGCCTTCCATCCTGGTCCAACATCGATCATGATCTTCATCCCAACGGCTTTCTTTGCAGTTTTCTTGCATGGTGAGATTATTATCTTGATCACACAGAATCCAAGCATTATCATCATTATCAGGGCTCCAAGAAACTTGAAAATGTCTGCCATCCATTGTGGAACCCAAGAAAAGAGTGATCCAAACCAGCGGTCATCAGCAATGTCTTCTACTTCGTCTATCATCTGGCTATGAAGCTTCGACAGCATACCTATGGCCCCTGTTAAGGTTCCGTTCTCGTTATGAGAAGGTATGATTATGCAACATGATTCTCCGACTTCTGCACAAACACCTCCATCCATAGCTGTGATCATGCCCAAGACATATCTATTTTGAAGGGTCATCAGTCGTATGGCTCTCATCTCTTCTCTGATAGCATTGAATCCCTTTATGGTAGTGTTGATTTTCTGCAGCAATTCCCATCTGGTAATCTGCAGCCACTCGGTATTTGCTCCAACCTGGATTCTCGGCATGAAGATTATTGTGAAAACTGACAAGGTCTGGCTGAATAATCTGTGCTCATATGGGATAGAATTAACACCTTCTATAGATTTTGCTGAGAAGTAATTCTCTATTAACACCTTCTATCGATTTTGCTGAGAAGTAATTCTCTCTTCATTCTTATCAGCTCCACAGATCACCTCTTCCTCAAGTGAGCATCTGTTTTTGGAAAACTGTCAAGATCCAGGTCACTTTTTGGAATCACCAATGCTGGAACATGAACATTCACTATTGAGCAAATTCCTCCCCAGTTTTCTGGCAATCTTGTATAAGCTTTAGCTCCACAAGCCCAGTAGTGATCCATGATTACTTCAGTTCCCACGCTCATTCTTGGTGAATCAAAGTTTCTGTCACAGTTCTGATTCTCTCCAACTTTTCTTGTACCATTGTTTCTGAAGCACAGCTTTGTCTTCTCCAATGGGACTATCTGCAAGGGTCCTCCTCCATCTTCAAACCAGGCCAGTAACTTGGCAATACTTTTCCATAATGGCTTGCATAGCACTTGTGCATTCCAAACAGTCGATTCAGGGCGATCATACACCATCCATGCTCTGCAGATAATCACTCTTTCTTCCCATCCATGTGGTGATAACACTGATCCCCAAATCTGCATCTCGCCTCTGTTCTTCCAATGCCGATGTTTTCTTCTGTTTTTCCTGGACTATCAAGTTTCTTATTCACTTCCCGTCTGATACCAGCTCCTTTCACTCCAGGCTTCTCGTATCTGATCACATGATTCTTGGTGTGCTCTCTATTTCTTGTCTTAAGAGTCCTGTACATGATCATCTTCATATGGATCTGTTCATTCAGTTGGTCATTTGAGATAGGCGTCTCGGCCCATGAACTGGCCTCTTGTTCGACAAAGTGCTATGGGGGAAAGAATGTGCTGTCGGGACATCTACTTCGATGGCTATGAAGATCTTGGATTTCCCCATGCTATAAGGCAGCACATACAAAGCCTTCCTCCTTTGAGGTGCTTCTTCCCATGTCTTTCATATGTTGATACCATATGTTGTTTCCCAAATGTGCCGTACTGTCCAGGTAATCGTTTAGTTCATGATCATCCTCCCTAGCATCTCTCTTAGGTCTCATTCCCCTCTTGTGACCACCTACTATCATTTCAAAGAGTATGTCAGCATAGTTTCTTCTAAATGGACCAATCATAGGAACACTCGTCAGTGGACTAGGTGTATTTGCATGCATTACCTGTGTAGGTTCACTTTTTAACAACCATTTCTTTTGTCTTTCTTGTAGAGCCTGTCTCTGGTGTCCAAAAATAATCTCCAAGACACTTTTAGCATGCAAATGACTGTCAGTAAGATTTACCTCTGACTCAGGTAATTCTTTATCATGCCTTGAAACAGGGATAACTACATAGGGTCTTGGCTGCCTAGTAGTTGCCATGTTTGTACCTTCCTTTGCTCAGGAAGATCCACAGGAGTCTTTGCTCCATGTACATTTATGCAATATGATGTGCGCACTGTGAGTGAGTGCAGTTTTATTATGAACAGAATGCAAGCATAAATGATACAGAGGTAAGAAAACCTGCAGCATCGACTTTGTACACAACATGGACGTCTCTCGGGATCAGGCATAATTATTGTTGCTACTCATGCTGCCCATTTTTATTTTCTAAGGAAGGAAAAAATAAAAATGTAATATGGCAAAATTATGTACTATTTCTGGAAGCTGCTAACTTGGTCCTGTAATTCACCTTGACCAGCTGTCTGTTTACTGGATGATAAAAACGAACTCCCAATGGATGCCACAAATTTGCCTTTCACCAGACGACATGATGAACTTCTTTCAGCATGAAACAAAAGTTCTTTCTGATCAGCAACCCTTTGATTTGTCCCTCGAAGGAAAGTTTCACTCTGATCTCAGAGTTTGCTCGGAATAACCATTCACTTGCACTATGATGTCTCCCAAAATTTAATTTAATGCTGCATTATTTCTCGGGTCTCTCAGGGATAATCGGACATTGGTGTGTCTATTAACAAGCTGTGGGCATTCTTCAATCAGGTAGTAAAAAAACCAAACTGACCAGTCAGTGAGCATTATCAGCTGATAGGGGCATTTGCACTTTCCCCACTGTACTCAGGAAGGTGCACAACTTGCTGAATGATCGCAATCTCCTTACGATCGGGCCATTCTTAGGATCTTGCAGGAAAACATGAACGGTAGTAGTCCTCCCCACGATTGCAGGATATGTGCGCAAAACAAAAAGAAAACTTCGAAAATGATCCGTGAAACGTTGTCATTGGGTACCACCATGGGCAAATTCAAACAGAAACTCAGTGAGAAATGAATCAGGATACTGCAACCTCTTCCAATTGTCGAAAACAAAATCAAGATCTGGCATATTTTTCTTCTTATCAAGGCTTAACCATGCCTCAGTCCAAAGTCAACAAACTCCTGTGGCTCAAGAACAAAGATCTTACCTTAACTCTTCCCCAAAAGATTGAAAAGAGTGTTGGAAACAAGCCACAAGTCCAATGAACTCTTTGTCTTTACTCGACAGTTTATGCGTCGTCCTTCCTAGTCACAGACCTAGTTTGCACGTGCTGAGGTTCTCACCGATGCTTGCTTCCGAAGGGTGCAGGGGTCAAGGGGTCTCTCCAGTATAAATCTTTACGTCACCCAGGAAAGTACAAGCACATCTGCCCTGAACTTTGACTGCAGAAGGTGTGACTTTCTCCGCGATGAAAGGGCTGTTTAAGTGGGGTTCATGCCACTTTCTCGTGAAGTTGCGATTAAGACTGCATCTCCGGGGAATAATTTGGGAACACAAATTTCTTGAAGTCCACTTGTTGAAGCATCTCCCTCTGTGTTCTGTACTGCCCCACACCCTTTTTGCCATAGCTGACCTGAAATGACAGATACTTGAAGTCATACAAGTAAGGTAGTCACGTAGCTCCATTCCTAACAGTTCTGATGTTGGCTGGGCATCACTTCTAACTCTGGATGGAGGTGTGAGGGGTGTCCTCATTCGCCTCCCTGTCACTATTTCATGAGGGGGTAAGATGGTGGTCCGAACCTGGTTGGTTCCTCAATGCATATAATGCCACTGGTAGGCAATGCAACCACCCTTTCTTCAAGGTAAGCTTCAACTTGGCTATTCTTTCTTTAAGCAAGCCGTTGAGCCTCTCACAGATCCCATTTCCTTGCGGATGATAAGCCGAGGAAAACTTGTGGTTTATACCAAGCAACAAGCTAATCTGTTCAAAGGTTTGGTTTACAAAACAAGGACCATTATCTGATCTTAATACTTCACATATTCCCCATCTAGGAAACACTTCTCGCACTAAGAATTTTGCTGCACAGGTGGCCTCTGGGTGTGTACACGGACCAGCCTCAATCCACAGTGAAAAGGGACAAACTACTACAATCATATATCTATATCCATTGCATACATGCAGCATATCGACACAGTCGATATGCAAATGCTGAAAGGGGCCATTGGGTCTCGAGATAACTCCCCTAATTGTGCGCAGTGTGTGCCCAGTGCTATATTTTTGACAAACGATGCAATTCACTACATAGGATGCAACGTGCTCTAACAAATTTGTTACAAACCAGTCCTCTGCAATATTTGCAGCGGGGTTCTCTCTAGTAGTGTGCGCAGGGTAGTGTAGCTGTTCCAGCGCCACTCTTAAGGCTACAGGCATCACCGGTTTACCAATGCTGTCGTCGCCACAGTGCTTCAGAGGGGTTTAAATAACACCCTCTTTGCGTCCATAAATCCTTCTCATCTTGAGGTGCTTCCCCCTAGACCTCTATTGATTGCATCTTCGAAAGATTGCTATAGCTTTCAGATACATTCATCATTACTACCTTGCGTTCATTTACATCAGGCATATCAAATGACATTTTCTGAACATGCAGCGAGTTTGGCTTCATCGTCTGCTGCTTTATTTCCACGTGAGATAAAGTCTGTCTTTTTAGTATAAGCTGCGCATTTAACAACTGCGATGGCTACTGGGAGTTGTAGTGCCTTAAGTCTGTCCAATAAGGCGGCATGCTGTACTGGAGTACCGTCTGCTCGGAGGTAGCCCCTTATTTTCCAGCGTGTGTGCCCCGCGTGCACTGGCGAAGTCACATAGGCGGAATCACTGTACACGGTTACTTCTTGGTCTGCATGATTCTAGAGCGCGACTACTAGCACCATTAACTCTGCAGCCTGTGCCTGAATAGTGAGACGGTAGTCGTGCACATACCAATATTTGAAACTCCCCATTGGCTGTGTGCTTTACCACAGCGGCACCTGTATATCTCTGTCCATCATTTTGATCGATCCTTGAAGAACCATCAATAAAAACAATTTCTCCCCTTGCCAAAGCATTTTCTTTTATCATAAGGATTTCATCATAGAACTCTTGATAATTTGAACAATCATGCGCATGCTCATCCTCAGCCAGTGGTTCAGCTACAAACATGGCAGGATTCCCTATTCTGCATCAAACTATTTTAATCAGTAGATTTGATACAACTACCTCATAGGCAGGAGCCCTTTGAGAATTCAACGTCCCTTTCGGTTTGTCCAAAATGGCAAATAATGCATGCTCAACAAATAACGTCATGGAGCATCCCATCACTGTGCTTGCAGCCTTCTCAATGGTTCTTTGCGCAAGGACTGCTGTTATAACAGTGCAATCTGTGTGCGAGAACAAAAATAATTCCTCAGCATAATTAGGAATCCCTAAAACTGGAGCTGTGGAAATAGCTTTTTTCAATTCATCAAACCCTCCTTCCATATCCTCCGTCCAGACAATTTTTCCCTGGGTTGCCTGTGCTTTCTTCAGGGCCTGTAATAAGGGCCTTATATATGAGCTGTAGTCAAAGACCCAAGCTCTGACACAGTTGCATAGTCCCAACAATCTTTGCATGTGCTTTATCGTCTGTGGCTTTCTAGTTTTCAAAATAGCCTCAGCTCTTTCAGGAGTAACCTTCTTTCCTTCAGCTGAAATCAACTGGCCTATATAAAACACTTCTTGTTGACAGTACTGTAACTTCTCTTTGTCAACTTTATACCTATTATCAGCAAGTGTAATCATCAGCTGAATAGAATCGCGTCTGCACTCTTCCTCTGAAGTGCTGCAAACTAAAATGTCCTCTACGTATTGCAATACAGCACTTTTTAGATCAATATTGCTCAAATCCATCTGGAGGACTCTATTGAAAATCGATGGACACTCAATACCCTTGAGGTAAACAAGTGCTTTTTAACTTAGTCTGTCTAAAAGTAAACGACGTAAGATCTTTGGAGTCTTTGAGCAATGGGATTGAGAAAAATGCATTTTTCAAATCAATCAAAGTGAAATATCGTGCCACAACAGGTATGTTATATAAGATTGAAGCAGGATTAGGAACTAGAGGGAACTCAGCCTCTACAATCTGGTTTAATCGGCCTTAAATCTTGAATTAGCCACCACGACCCCCCTTTTGATTTCTTGATAGCGTACACTGACGTATTACACAGTGACTCTGATGTCACCAAGGTGCCTTGATCCATCATAGCGGAAATCATTTTACAAATACCTTCATCTGTCTCTCGAGACATGGGATACTGTTGTGCTCGAGGTAAAATTGCTCCTGGTTTCAATGTAATCTTCACTTCTCCAACCACATTCAACAGACCTACGTCATAGGGGCCTGTGGTCCACAATAAGACTAGAACTTTTGCCATATCCTCATCAAAATACTCGGGATGCTTTTGTGCTATCATAATTTTCTGAGGAACCTCTCGTTTGATTGCTCGTACCCACTAAGTAATACTCATTTCAAAAATTACTTCATCAGCTGGATGATCTCTAAACAATCCTCATCAGTGAAGTCAGTTAATCTGTACCCTTCCCCGATGCCGATTACTACCTTCATTAGTCTACCTTCATTATCGCTTCCATCAAACATAGCTAGCTCTCCTCGCACTATAGCTGCTTGTAATTCTAAAGGAAAAACTTGTCAATCTTCTTCAAGCATAGGTATCCTTGGTCTAAATAAGAACTCATCAGGTATTCTCATAGTTCTGCCTACTAGGCCTGGTAACCATGTCAACAGAATGCATATTCCATAATAAAAAACGTCAGGTTCCAACGGAACAGCTCGTATGGTCATTTGTCCTGCAAATTCCATAATAAATTCACTTACATTTAAATAATGCATTCCTGGTGTTGAACACACTATGCCCTCATCAGTAAATGAAATTGTCATATTCAACTTGGTCATTAAATCTCGACCCAATATATTGACAGGTGTCTGCCTTGAATATAGCAGTGGCATCGACATGTCACACTATTCCATAGAGACTGGTAATTCTTCAGTGAAAGGAACTCTACTTGTAGCTCCTGTGAAACCTTGAGTATTCATGGCATTGCCAGACATCGAGAATTTCCCCCCTCATATACACGAGTGGTTTGCGCCCGTATCCACTAAAAAACGAAAAAGATTTGCCTCCATTACTGACGTCTACCCTCGGTTCCTCGTGAGGATTCGGTGTCACGGATAGTATTGAACACATCAGGTCTCCCATTGAGCTGTCCTATTGTGGATACAGCCTCATTCCTTTACCTGTAAAAGGATTCCCTCCTTCTACAGTGACACCCCCTATCGTAGGAGTCATTAACTGTCCTTTATTTGAGTTTTGCTGTATCTGCATGGGTGAATGCTGCGACTGTCCTTGCAGCTGATTTACTGCTGCCTGTTGTGTTTGCAAACCTTGCTGCACTCGTGCCTGTTGCACTGTTCGATTCTGAGCACACCCATCTCCATTCTGCTGTGAATATGCAGGCGGGTTTGAAAACCCCCTCTTGAAAATTGACCATCCTGTATGAACCCTTGACTTCTACATACACAAGCAAAATGCCCTGTCATTCCACATGTCCAACATATAGGAGGCAGAAGTCTCCTACCCTGCACATCCTGTATGTTTTGAATATCGTTCTGCATGTTTTGAAACCCACCTTGATTGCGCTGATAGTTTTCCTGATTATTCTGCCAATTCCCTTGATTATTTTGAACATTTCTTCCTCGAAATCCTTCTATTCCTCATGGAGCAAATCCATTACTGCCCTAATCAAGCTGTCTTTGATTATTCATCAGTGGCATGTTTACTACTTGCTGTGAATTCGATCTGTCTCTACTAGATATCATTGCCCCTTCAATGGCGTATTAGAAAACTTCTTCTGCACTAAATTTGCCTCTTTGCTTTTCCTGATGTCAACTTTTTTACAATTCTTTTCTTGCAAGTGTCTGCAATAATGCGCAACGGTCAGCTGAATTTCCAACCATGGTTTTGCTTCCATACCCACTAACTTCTTGAGCTGCTTCTGTACTTGGTCTGGCAGCCCTTGGCATAATATATGATAGAACACAGGTATAGATTTCCTCCAAGCCTTGTGTGTCTTCAAGGCCCACTGCTCTTTTAAATTCTGAATGTAAACAAGTGGATCATCCCCTTCCTGCATCTTTTTTGTCATTATGGCTCGCATATCGGATGTATCCGGATATAATACTCTAAGCGCTTTCCAGACTGCCACTCTGCAGTTATTGAACAGTGCTCCGTCATGAGCAGTGTTAACCGTAGTAACACCAGCATGCCCTGCTCTAGACCAAACGTCATCAGCTCTCCCTCCAAGGATGGCAATTAGGAGACCCTTAATGTCCCCTATAGCCAATGTATTTCCTCCTGTCATCTTCTCTAAGTCATGTAACCATTTCCCAACACCAGAAGTTAAACTCAGGAGTTTGCACCTTAAATTATCCTTGTCCATCTGGGGCCAAGGTATATACTGTGGTTTGGCTCCTCCTTTCTCTAGCAAGGGAAACAGTGAAGCCCCAAACTCACTCATTTCTCATCGTTTGACTGTCCAAGGCGGGGATGATATTTCAGCATCGCCTTCTTCCTGGCAGCGACCTTAACCTGCTCACATTAGGTGGCAACTCCCCCCTCTCACCATGGGGTTGCCCTTTAGGTCGGTCTAACTGCGTCAATGGTTCTGACGCCCAAGGTACAGATGCGTCTAAATCTGACCATCTTACTTCTTTATCCATTGAAAAACATCCCTCAGGACCACATACATCTCCTCTCTCCTCTCCACGGAAGGTGTCTCTATTTTCGTCTGACATTTCCTGTGCCCAACTCGTACAACTTTTCTCCTCTTCATCTCTATTAAGAGTCAGTCTATCTAAAGAGAGCTCTTTAGGCCTCGTACTACATGAGGCTTCTTCTGTATCGTACAGCTGTGTACTTTCGAGTCTATCATTTTTTCCCTTCCCCTTTAATTCTTTCTGGACTCTCATTTCATGATAAACTTTATCAATCGCTTCCCCAATGCTTCTAGAGCCAAACTCGTCCTCTAGATTTACTCTAGATTTGCCTGGTAATGACTTGTATTCTGGGAAGAACTCTATGTCCTCCCATGCTACTTCTGGGTCAGGATTCCTTACTGCCTTCTCCAGGCGATCAAGACTGCCTGCTCTCTGCCTTCTTTTGCGTTCTAGACCATCGTCAAATTCTTCCTCATATGCCGGGTTGCTATACCCTGCAGCTGCTTTAACCTCCCTTAATGGGTATAACCCATCGTCTTTCTTACTTTCATCATTTACTTCAGACAGTGGCTCTTCTCTCTCCTTCTCGCTCCTCCTGGTACATTTTCCAAAGCTCTAAAATTGCTAGTTGCTTGTCTAGCTTTTTTCCCATACATGCTGCATGCAAATATGTTGTCATATGCTGCAGAACTGACTTCGATAGTGACCCTCCTTGCGGCCACGGCATAAACATTTTGTCTGCAGTTCCCTTAACCCATTCTGCACTATACTGTCTAAGCTTGGGTGCATGTTTCGGCAACTGCTTGCAGAGGTGCACAAGTGGAGTAACATCCTCCATTTTTGACTCGTCGCTCTTGACCGTCAATACTCGGTTGCTCTTGTCACAGACTTAAAAAGGTAAATTTAAAAAAACAATGTAATATGAGCATGCACCAATCATCGCTTTGAACCATGTTTTTTACTTTAATCTTGCTAAAGAACACCATCAACTTCCATCTAAATAAACAATAAAATTTTCCAACCTCGTGTTTCTCCTTTTATCATCAATCGCTTTTGTCTATTACGTCATCATCAATACACAAATACATAAAACAGAACAGACAAACAAACATACTCGACCGGTCACATATATTTTTCTCTACTGTCTTTTCTCTAAGGCCCGTCTTGCCCCATAAATTAATACTCCCACAGAGTTCAAATCGACCTCCTTAAGTTAGTCTTTAACCAAACACGTTTTCTACGTCATCCGCTATGGGATTTTAGGTTCGATTTCTTCTGTTACGTTCTTTAAAACGCAGGCAAAGGGCATACTCTTTTAACATGGTCTCTCCTCACGTTACCTCTTAATTGCTTGGCCTCTCACAAGTCAATTTCTACTCAAAGTTTAACACTATTATTCTCAAGTTACGTTTACCACAGCCTCCCTCCGTTTCTCGTTTTCCCCTCATCACTTCTTTTTACTTATTGCCAATATTCAGTTTTGCCACCATTTGCATGTTTGTCTTACGAGTCTCGGGATCGTATGCCTCTTTTACCGCCTATTGAACTTTCCGTTCGTTCAGCTTCTCGTAGAACGTGGAAGGGTATTCCGTCTGAAACCGGGGGACCCGTCACACAGTGCTTGCAAGACTGGCAATTTAAACTAACCACTATCTGCGGAGAGCTTTACTTCCTTTCAGCCAAATGGCAGAGGTCGTGCGATATTGCTGGGACACCAAAGTTTACTTATGTCGATGGATTTTTAACCATCCTCTCCGCTACCATGTGAACTGAATAACTCAGCCCTTTAAGATGAGTAGCAATTACCCTGGAGATGGATGGGGATGCAGATTTTTATTCATACATCAATAATCAAAACGACTCCGGTAGTTTGGCAAAAGGATAACTGTTTTAATATCAATTATCTAAAACGAGGAGTACAACAAACATCAATGAACTCACTCGATCCTCTCACTGAACGCATCTCATAAAAAACTAAGCTTATATACAAAACACTCATCGTTGACATTGACCTACGTAACTACCAACGTCAACCTACGTGGCAAACTACAAAAACCTACAAGTAACGGTGATAGGCTCTCAGCGAACATCTAAATATATGTTTCATACTAGTCTAAAAGAGTGTGAATATGTGATTGGTTACTTATCACGTGGGGTAACTAAGCCCTCCCCTTAAAATGACCACTATGAACATCACTAAATGTACATCTCATCGGTTACACAAATTATAGGATCCTTAATTGCACGGTCCCCTACGATTGGTTGGCACTCTAACCTTTGTCTGTACTTTTCCACTTACGTCTAGCAGCACGCAGGCTGGCCTTCCAGGTGCTGAAGAGCTTGTCTTAACCATAGCTTCCCACCAATTAGCATATCAATCCGTCATCCCACAGTGGTCTGTTTGTCAATTAGGCTTTGAAGCTCGGCCTTAAGTTTGTTCTGTACTGTGGAGAATTCAAGGGAGTGAAGGCACGGTCTGCCCTCATGTGTAGGTGTGAGCATCTAGTTCGTCCAACTTCATCCATCCGCGTGACTGAAGACCATGGAATCGAGCTTTTAGTGTCTTTAAAATACAATTTTTTAATAGCCCTCCGACGTCTTCCTTGTTATGTTCATGCCTTCTGAACAGGAGTTTTGTTCTTTTACACGATTTGTATTCAATGTTTGTTAACTTTATTCTGATAAGACCATGGCTTCTTAGCTCATCCAACCTCGCCTTTACGAGATTCATTTTGTATTTTTAACCTTTGTTAGCTGCGATACACTTTAGAAATTAGGCCTTCCTCCTAATGTTCAGCACTGCTATAATACGTAGTGGAAACATCCATCCTTTACTTGTCCATATACATATATATATATACATTGGTGCTTGCCACAATCTATTCACTATAAAGCTAGCCTCAAGATTACTTCGTCTGCTTGCATTTCTTTGCAACTGTACACATGTAAAATGACTTATCTTCATCAGTTCTGTAGCATAAGCTTCTTCGCCTTGATCCAAAGATGTCACTCATCCTTGATACTTTCTTGATGCCTTATAGAATATCTTCATTCACTTGTGTCTGCATCCTCTATATGCGTCAACTCGTTTTAGTGTGACATCATCATTCATCTTTGCCATTTATTTGCTCTGCTTCTTCAGGAATCTTATTTAAATGGCCATCATATTTTCTTTTATGCAAGTATGGTTTTCTCAATGGGAATCTTGCTTCCAGGATTCTTTTAGGTATCAGTATTCCCAATGTTACTGCACATATCTCACACTATGGCTCCCAACATACAGGCAATATGGGTGAGGTGGTTGAGGTGGGGGTACTTGGCTCCTCCTCTACACATTTCTCCTTGAACTTAGAGAGGATAACCTCTCTGCACCATTTGCCACCTGCTTCTGCAATTGAGCGTACATTTTATTCTTTCCAGCAACCAGCAATTTACAGAATAATGAAATAGTCCTGAATCGTACAATAGCCAGGAGAGAATTCAACCCTAACTCAAAGCAAACAAACGTCAAGAGGAACACAGTCAGGTAACCTTAAAGATTTTCTCCATATTAAGCTTTGTTTAGCTCCAATTTATCTGGGGCCCGAAAATATATGTAGGCCATACACTAAAACTGGGATCGCCTTTGTTCTATAGAACTGCACAAGATGCTTGATAGAGAACCAGCAGTATTTTTTCACAATATAAGACATTTGCACCACTAGTTGCCGACCCTTAGACCACAATGCCTCCTTATAAGTTGTCACCTCTGTTGGTCTTGTTAGAAGAAAACACAGATAATTAGCATTGGCCCCTTCTTGGACGTACTACCCATCCAATAAACACTTAGTTGCCGTCATTTTGTATCTGCCTCCTTTAGAGCACATATTAGATTTTTTGGGGTCGATTGTCAGGCTATTTAGTTTTGCATATGCCTCAAATCCCGAGAGTAACCTCCGGAGACCCACTTGAGTTCTATCTAGTAACAGAATATCATCAGCTCAGGTCACACAGAAGCATCTCTCGCCATTCAACTTTGGTGAAATAAAGGCTACTCTCCTCCAAAACTCCCACAAATCGCCCAATACAGATTTAAGAGACAAGCGGCCAGCACACATCCCTGCTTCAGACCAGAATACGTGTTTATGGGTTCAGAAACTTCACCATTCTGATGTAATCTTATTTTAACTGTTCTGCCTACATGCATTCGAATGAATAGATCCAAAATGTGTGGAGGTTTACCCCTTTCCCAAAGTTTCCCCCAAAGTCTTGATCTGTCCACAGTCGAATGCCAGACTCAAATCTATGCTGGCCACATATAAGGGATCCCCACCCACCTTGCATGCTTGGTTGATTAAGGATTGAATAAGAAGTCCACTCGCATCCGTACCCGTGCCTTGCCTGCCTTGTCTTGCCTTGCCTGAAGCATTACTGGAATTGTGAGAGTATCTTCTTGCCTTTACACCATGCCTCTAACTCCATCAAGACACATCTTGCAAAGATCTTACTCACAATATTAGTCAGGGCTATCGGTCGGTAATTTGTTGGATCACTTCGGTTTACCTTTTTGTATATTGTGACGATTATTGACAAGGTCCAGGCTGGAGGGATGATTTTGTGACAAAGGACATTTTGGAACAGAATACGCAGAACCTTTGCCCATGCTCCTGCCTCATGTTTCAGCATCACTTTACACAAACCATTTGGGCCAGGCACGCAAGAATTCGATCACGCTTTTATGATGGGTTCAAGGTTCTCCACCGAGATGTCTAGATGCCATCCCATGTTTAACCCCCCCCCCAAATGTGTACATCCATACAAATTGGAAAGATAGCTCATCTTCCGAGATGGGGTTTAACATGGCTTGGTCTTGCTTCCCCTTCTGTTGATTTTTAAGGGTCCAAAGGTGTTTACTCATTACTGCTTTTAGCATTAGTTCACTATCTCTTTGCAACATCAGGCACTTGTTGCATTTAAGCCAATTTTTAAATCTGTGTTTTTTTTATTACCCACCTTTTAGCAGTCTCTTCTATCTCAGTGTAGTTTATTTTCTTGACCATGCTTCTCAATGCCCTTTTCTTCAATTAAATCTCTTCTGTATATACATGCGGTTGATTAGAATGTCCTCCCCTCCCCGTCGGCTGTGAGCATAAATCTGTTTTTTCGTTGACAAATATCGTGAAGCTCTCAAATCCCAATTCTTGGAATTTCATCTCTAATGTAGTTGTAATCCAGAAATCTGTAATAAGGCTTTTCATCCGCTCCATGTCCCTCGGGCTCCACCCCCAAGCTGTTCTTTTTGATATTGACTATGTTCCTTCAATTAGTCTTATCTGGCACTAGGATCTTTAAGTTGATTTTTATGCTTACTTTATCGTGGTCACTAACTCGGATACGGATTACCTCTAGTCTTGTGACCTCGCGAGCTAAGCCGTCAGAAGCTACGGCATAATCCAACCACGATTTAAGGGCATTTCTGTGCCATGTTGGTTGTGCTGGAATGTCTCCCACTGTGTAACCATTTAGGATTGACAGCCCCCAACCTTCCCAAAAATCCCTCCATAAAGTACAATGTTTCACCTGTAATGCTGTATATGGGCTTTCCCAACTCCACTTTCCCCTTCACCTCTACGGTTTGGGGCAGGCAATGACAGTTGAAATCTCCAACCATTAATACCTCTCAGACAGCATGTTCAGTTTTAAAAGTTTCGATCATATCATCCAGTGCTGCCATAATCACCATGATGATATAATGGGTACAAAGCCAATACACATTTATCACCAAGATTTTCTTACACTCCACATTCGCACCCAGTTCCAAATACACTCCCAAGATGCCTCTCTGATCATTGGTGATAAGAGTTCCTTCAATGCCCATCCTCTGCATAATGAAAGTGCACAAACCCCTCCGCCCCCGATAGTCAACCAGCATTGGGCCTGGAGGCCATTTGTTGAAAGCAATGGTACCCATCCCATCATAGGGCATCCATTGAACACGTTCCCTGTCGGCAGACTATTGTGTACTCTTTTCGGGAGTCCATCACATTTGTCCATTCATTAGTTTGCAGAAACCCCTAACATTCCAGGTCACCGTTAGGGTTAACTGGGATGCTACAACATCTAACCGCCTTTGGGCTACGGGATCTGATTTCAGCCTGGGTCCTATTATCTGCTCCCCTGCCCATGATCTAGGGCTTTAATAACCCTCAACCAGTCAATTGGAGACCCAGCTCTTGATTTCTGCCTTTAACATGTTTTGTTTGCTATCTCTGGGCTACAAATAAACATAGCGCTCCTAGATCAGATTGATATAAATTCTGAAAATGCTAAATCATAAGATCCTATTTATCACCCTTTCTCATTGCTCTAACATGTTCTTGTAACTATCTATAAAACAGAGTCCTTGAGGATTGAGGCAAGAGCAGAGTAATCAATTGGGTTTGGGCCTTTGACAGCGTGGCCAAGGCTTGCTTATTTTCCTTAGGGAAAGGCCCCGATTCATGGCAAGAGGCAACTGCCTGCCCATGCGGTCACTATTATGGACATCGCATCCAAGTTCTCCTGGTCGGACGACGCACTGTGTTTAAAGTGATGAATGTAATATCTTTGCAGCAGGAAAAGAGGATAAATGGCATCGGATAAGTGCGTGAGCAAAATGAGCACTACAAAAAGGTCATAAATGATCTGTGTGGGGATAATGCTTTGAAGTGCTCTCCCGCATAAACAATGGACTGCACGACAGAAAATTGCAGAATGCTGGGTAAAGGTGCATAAATATCGTCTCATACAGTTTCCATGGTGAAACTGGCATCACGTCTAAATAAAAATCCTCGGCTTTTAGTATGAATATGTGAGGAGTGATTTATTTCGTGAAAAAGAATTAGTGGAAACGAAAGGCTGAGAGAAGCTGTCAAAACAGAACGGGCAGGAAGGCGACCTGCAGGATCTTTCAGAGGTAAGGGATTTGTGATAATCACTAAGGGTCAACAGTATCAAAGGCAACTAACTATTCCTGAAGGTGAAGGAGTGTTTTCTTGTCAATAGGTGACAGAATGACCTACGCATGTGATTGCTCCCAGAGGCCAATCGTATATGTAAATCTATAGGAAACTGCTCGCTATCGAGTGCTGTTAAATACAACCGACAATTGGATCTCAGGAGCCAAGTGCTGTGAAAACCACATTAGATCAGCTGCTGTCTGTTGAGAACACGGACTATAAAGAGTTTAAGAGCAAAGTGGCAATTGCGGAGATCGAATGGTGAATGAGACAATGCTTTCAGAGACAACTAAGAACAAACAGCTGTTGCAATGTCAAGTAATCATTTGTGGTTACTGGGAACAAATAAGGCCTGGAATTTATTTAAAATAGTTTGCAAAGGTAGCGGGCGCCCCTCTCTCGACAGAACAAGGCCTGATAACCTGTTCAGTGGTTGTTAACCACTTGAGAGTTCGCAGCCACTGCTTTTACCCACTGTGCCTTTCACAGATGGGAAATACCCATTTGCATATCAGTCTTTGTCCTGCCCAGGGGCAGTCCAGCACCGAAATGCAATGGCAATTCCAACCTGAACGAGAGTACCACCAGCAACCCCATACACGTGTTTCACCCTTGTTGGGGATCATCAGTGAGGTGAAGCTGATGCCACTCTAAGCACAATGAGAGGGAGACCACGTCTGGTTGCCCCCAGGAGACCTAGGGTTACCAATCCCAGGTTCCTTGAAATTTAGTTTGCAAAGGTAGCGGGCGCCCCTCTCTCGACAGAACAAGGCCTGATAACCTGTTCAGTGGTTGTTAACCACTTGAGAGTTCGCAGCCACTGCTTTTACCCACTGTGCCTTTCACAGATGGGAAATATCCATTTGCATATCAGTCTTTGTCCTGCCCAGGGGCAGTCCAGCACCGAAATGCAATGGCAATTCCAACCTGAACGAGAGTACCACCAGCAACCCCATACACGTGTTTCACCCTTGTTGGGGATCATCAGTGAGGTGAAGCTGATGCCTCTCTAAGCACAATGAGAGGGAGACCACGTCTGGTTGCCCCCAGGAGACCTAGGGTTACCAATCCCAGGTTCCTTGAAATTTAGTTTGCAAAGGTAGCGGGCGCCCCTCTCTCGACAGAACAAGGCCTGATAACCTGTTCAGTGGTTGTTAACCACTTGAGAGTTCGCAGCCACTGCTTTTACCCACTGTGCCTTTCACAGATGGGAAATATCCATTTGCATATCAGTCTTTGTCCTGCCCAGGGGCAATCCAGCACCGAAATGCAATGGCAATTCCAACCTGAACGAGAGTACCACCAGCAACCCCATACACGTGTTTCACCCTTGTTGGGGATCATCAGTGAGGTGAAGATGATGCCTCTCTAAGCACAATGAGAGGGAGACCACGTCTGGTTGCCCCCAGGAGACCTAGGGTTACCAATCCCAGGTTCCTTGAAATTTAGTTTGCAAAGGTAGCTGGCGCCCCTCTCTCGACAGAACAAGGCCTGATAACCTGTTCAGTGGTTGTTAACCACTTGAGAGTTCGCAGCCACTGCTTTTACCCACTGTGCCTTTCACAGATGGGAAATATCCATTTGCATATCAGTCTTTGTCCTGCCCAGGGGCAGTCCAGCACCGAAATGCAATGGCAATTCCAACCTGAACGAGAGTACCACCAGCAACCCCATACACGTGTTTCACCCTTGTTGGGGATCATCAGTGAGGTGAAGCTGATGCCTCTCTAAGCACAATGAGAGGGAGACCACGTCTGGTTGCCCCCAGGAGACCTAGGGTTACCAATCCCATGTTCCTTGAAATTTAGTTTGCAAAGGTAGCGGGCGCCCCTCTCTCGACAGAACAAGGCCTGATAACCTGTTCAGTGGTTGTTAACCACTTGAGAGTTCGCAGCCACTGCTTTTACCCACTGTGCCTTTCACAGATGGGAAATATCCATTTGCATATCAGTCTTTGTCCTGCCCAGGGGCAGTCCAGCACCGAAATGCAATGGCAATTCCAACCTGAACGAGAGTACCACCAGCAACCCCATACACGTGTTTCACCCTTGTTGGGGATCATCAGTGAGGTGAAGCTGATGCCTCTCTAAGCACAATGAGAGGGAGACCACGTCTGGTTGCCCCCAGGAGACCTAGGGTTACCAATCCCAGGTTCCTTGAAATTTAGTTTGCAAAGGTAGCGGGCGCCCCTCTCTCGACAGAACAAGGCCTGATAACCTGTTCAGTGGTTGTTAACCACTTGAGAGTTCGCAGCCACTGCTTTTACCCACTGTGCCTTTCACAGATGGGAAATATCCATTTGCATATCAGTCTTTGTCCTGCCCAGGGGCAGTCCAGCACCGAAATGCAATGGCAATTCCAACCTGAACGAGAGTACCACCAGCAACCCCATACACGTGTTTCACCCTTGTTGGGGATCATCAGTGAGGTGAAGCTGATGCCTCTCTAAGCACAATGAGAGGGAGACCACGTCTGGTTGCCCCCAGGAGACCTAGGGTTACCAATCCCAGGTTCCTTGAAATTTAGTTTGCAAAGGTAGCGGGCGCCCCTCTCTCGACAGAACAAGGCCTGATAACCTGTTCAGTGGTTGTTAACCACTTGAGAGTTCGCAGCCACTGCTTTTACCCACTGTGCCTTTCACAGATGGGAAATATCCATTTGCATATCAGTCTTTGTCCTGCCCAGGGGCAGTCCAGCACCGAAATGCAATGGCAATTCCAACCTGAACGAGAGTACCACCAGCAACCCCATACACGTGTTTCACCCTTGTTGGGGATCATCAGTGAGGTGAAGCTGATGCCTCTCTAAGCACAATGAGAGGGAGACCACGTCTGGTTGCCCCCAGGAGACCTAGGGTTACCAATCCCAGGTTCCTTGAAATTTAGTTTGCAAAGGTAGCGGGCGCCCCTCTCTCGACAGAACAAGGCCTGATAACCTGTTCAGTGGTTGTTAACCACTTGAGAGTTCGCAGCCACTGCTTTTACCCACTGTGCCTTTCACAGATGGGAAATATCCATTTGCATATCAGTCTTTGTCCTGCCCAGGGGCAGTCCAGCACCGAAATGCAATGGCAATTCCAACCTGAACGAGAGTACCACCAGCAACCCCATACACGTGTTTCACCCTTGTTGGGGATCATCAGTGAGGTGAAGCTGATGCCTCTCTAAGCACAATGAAAAATAGTACGCTGTTAAACATGCTACAGGTAGATAAATGGAATTGAAAGAGCGATCAGGCATGAACATTAAAACGGCAGTAACTTTCAAAGGTGAAGGAATAAAGGCCAGTTAAGGTTTCTAAGCCTGTGCCATCAGTTTCCACATTTTACTATACATTCCCAACTGGTTGCTTCCCCTGCCACAGACGTGTACGTCTATTTTCTTCGCTGTCGCACTGTGAAGTACAATACACGATTCAAGCAAAGTACAAGCAACTAAAGAGATAGAAGACATTTAAAAGTGTGCAACATTGTAGCAATAGCGCCCTGAAGACCTCAAGGATAGAAGGCCATATTGTAACAAGGCATGAACTGCCAAGTATGAATAATGTAAGATAATGAAGTAATTCCGAAGCAGTTGATCAATAACTGTAAGAAGTAATTACTAACGCAGATAAGAGGAAAGTAAAGCGCTACAGCAAAGTAATTAAAGTTATTATGGGCGACCAATTTAGGGGAAAAAAAGCTTTCAATGCTGTTGCTCGATATGAAACTACAGCAAAAATTACTTAAAAAGCAATTGCAGCGTTGAGTTATATATGGGGTACTTCAAAAGGAAAAATGTGGTGCAATTCTCAGAAGTGAAAAAAGCCGATAGAAACCAACAAAGCACACAGTCGCAAAAGAGTTGGCTTTTAAAGGCCGTTAAAAGCAATTGAATGTTAAAGCTTTTGAAAATA
Source organism: Ambystoma mexicanum (assembly GCF_040938575.1). Taxonomy (NCBI): domain Eukaryota; kingdom Metazoa; phylum Chordata; class Amphibia; order Caudata; family Ambystomatidae; genus Ambystoma; species Ambystoma mexicanum. Next base: position 1,093,518,887 of record NC_090932.1, read on the forward strand.
AAGCATTACCCATAAAAGCATCTGGATGGCATCAACTGCCAAATTATTGCTATAAGAATACGGACATCCATTTAATAACCCTCGGTGGCAGGCAGTCGAAAATAAGGTTCTTTTGATTAGAGCAAATATATAACTTGCTTTGTAGACCAACAATTGTCAAGTATTTAATCAAAAAGGAAACATAAAACTCACATTTATCATAATATATTTGTGCCCAGATTACATACAGCATCTCATACAGACTTGAATTGAAAGTTGGGCTAAAAATGCATACTCGAAGACTGGCGAAGTTAAACAGAGAATGCCAACAGTGGAAGATAATAATAGAAAGACTTGAGCAGTCAACAGATCAAAGTCTTAAAACACTCAGAAACAAATACAGACTTAGAGGATCGAAACAGACTGGACATTGTTAGCCTTTTGAAATACCATAGGGTATGGCGGTAAAAGAGCCAACATTTATGGAAACATGGTTCGGTGTAAAGACACCGAGTAACGCAACATTCAATAATAAGCAAGACCACTAATCATATTTTTCTGTAGAAATAAACGTACTCGTATAATGCAGTTGGCGAAGAAACAAAATCCATTCATTTATGATAACATTTTTATATCTGTAGATTTTTAGTAGCAGACTATGGCTGAGAGGAAGAGTTTCTTATATCTTGAACTTCAGTTCAAGAAACAGGATTTTAAGCATGGACTTTTGGAACCAGTGTGAAGCATGGACTACTACAGAACTTACAGAAGCTGATAAATTACAAAATTATTTATGTGCAAAAGATCAAGAAGCAATATATACTACTGTGTCTATTGGAGAAATAAAACACAACTAAGTGCTGCGACGGTCCTGCCCGTGGGTGCGGCACAGTGGGGAGGACAGCAGCAGCAATGGCGTAGCCCACACCATGTAGAGGGGCAGGTGGCATCCACCCCTCGTCGTGCTCGGACTGGAGCTCCAGGAGCCAGTACAGGCAGTGTCCTCGGTGCTGCAGAAGGGAAGTGAAGCGACACTGACAGAGAGGTGCTGCCAGAATTCAGAGAAGGCCCTAGCCTTTTTCCTATGGCAACACCAGCACAAGTCCAGGATATTTGCAAAACCACACAGCCTGTGGGAGAACCTGGGTTCGAATCTCCATAGAGGAACTTTGGGGAATGTAAAGGTACACTGAGCCAAAGGATAAGATGAATAATATTTTAAAGAGGACAAGGATAAATGAATCAATGAAAGAAAACAACAAAGAAAGTTAAACTGTATTTAAAACAACAGAACATCAAACTGGACAATCGAAAGAGACCCTAAAATAAGGAGGACCATAGTGGAACCACCCTGCCACCCAATCTTGTAAGCAGGGCTTTCCTTTAATCAGAGAGCAACAGGATGAGGAGTCATCTTGCATTTGTGGGAGGCGATGGAAGTGGGCTTGAGGACAGAGAAGGAAGCCCACCCGAGTCTGGTAGATGACCATGCATTACCTTCAAACATGCTTGGAGACATTGCAGTGGAAGTGGATGGGGCGAATAAGACGCAGGGAGCCGATCAGGCGATTACTGTGCAAGATCAGGCCTTGATTTGGACAGAAGATCATCTTAATTTGGAACTCAATCAAAAATCTGCTGGGGGGGTATCAACGACTTGGAGGATAAGAAGAAGGGAAACAAGTTGATGAAATTTAATGGGGCTAGTACCTCCCCAGCGTTCCGAGAGAAGTGCCATCAGACACCAATCAGAGAAGACCTTTTACTTAAGACTCAAAACTGACATTAAGGACCCTGCAACTCCAATTCACTTCAAATTTGAAGAATCTGATCAGAGAACCCAATTGAAATACCATGATTGGGAGTGGGGTGGGGGTGTTGCGAGTAAAAACAAAAGCGTTTCCCCCTCCCGTAGACCTGACAAGTATAGCGAACCACTACAGTAAGCCTTCACATCTTCAGTTAGTGGATATCACGGACATGGAAATATTAGGAATGGAGGGGCTGTTAGGGCAAGAGGTAGGCCTAGAGGAGCCTTCCTTATTCCCCTTAAGAACAATGCCCCCCCTACAACCACAAGCCACTTGCTTCGAATTACAGTCATAGAGGTAACAAATCAAGCTGTTCTGGAGGGCCACTGCCAAGCTCCGCTTGTCGGGGTTATACCCTGGTTAGAGGGGAGAAGACCTTTGCCGTACCATACTAATACACCTACCATAAGCAGTGAAGGCCTTATGAAAGATTTTTTTAAAAGATATCATGTATTAGACACCTCCTTAAAACAAGACATTGCAAACCTTGAGAAAATGATAAACATGATGAACACTGAAGGGTTAAGACTACCCCCATCAAAGCAGGCAGACGAGCTAGGGCAAAGTCTGGAGAACTATCGCTCCTGTAGGAGCAAATCAAGGAATACATTGAGACCAGAGAGTAAATGCGAATTATACCTTGGACAAAAATGAGGAGATTATAAATCTGGAAAACCCAATCAAAGTGGGGAGAAGAGTCCCTTTTCGAGACTTGGTCCTCAACAACCTCTTAAGATTTTTCCTGTGACCCAATGCAAAGAGGGGGAGACTTTGCCACTAAAGAGCATCAGTTAAATCAAAAAGGCCTTAGAATGGTGGAGTCGAGAACCTGATGGCTATGCTTACGATCGCACTTGCTCCTTTTTCAAAGATGTACGAATCAATTAATGATTCGATGAAGGACCAGGCTTCCCTTATATCAATGTTATACTCGAAAATGTTGTTAATTGAAGGATATATTAAAGCTAACAAGGAACTGGACTGTGGAGTCAGGAAACAAAGGGAAGATTGCTTAAAAGCTCACACAGTACGGGATGCCCATAATTCTACACCTAAGGTGGAGCTGACATACCTCATTCCATTACATCAGGCCTCATTAGACTACTTTGAGGACTCAATGGTTATTGTGGGTGATGGGAGAAAGGACTCCAAAAAGGCTCAGTGTTTGATTGTTGAGCAGATCCTGCCCCAACCTTCTGGTACTGCCATATTGACCACCTTATTCCCATCTAGAGCTGCAAATTCAGATGTAGTGTGGAAAACAGTGGCGTTCGCTGAAGGGGTATTAGAGAAAAGCCCTTAGGCCCTATTAACAGGGAGAGTTCCTACCTGACCCCATCTTTGCAGGGGAAAAAAAAAGAAAAAAAGGGGGGTGGGAAGAGCTTTGCAAAAACCTCAAAAAAACATACTTACCCACAAGATCTAATGAATCGCAGCAATTTCTCAGAAGTTTACAGTTCCCTGGGGCAAGAAAGGGTTAAAGTAAAGATAACGAAAATAAGGTTTAGAAAAAATTTTTAAACAACAAAAACAAGGCACCTTAGAGACAATTGAAAGCACCAATTGAAAGAGGGAGGGGAGCTGCAGACGACTTTAGAAGCACTAATCTCGTTGTTGGAGATCTCAGTCTATCCAATAGAACAACAGGATTTGGGTGGAGATTTTGAGCTAGCTAATTAAAAAATCGACATAAGAATGCGGTTGGATAATGGAAGTGCATTGGTAGAATCTGTTAACTGTTTGCACAGCGAAGTACAGGAGGATAACACTCCAAAGGTAACTAATAATTTCAAAAATCCTATTGAATTAATTGGAAACTGTTATAGATGGTCCCAAGACTGAGAATCTCATAGTAAGACCTAGGGGGGAGAAACAGGACAAATATATACCAAAGACAGCAACTTTTCTGACTCTGGCAGAATAAAGATCTGAAGATTGGGTCCATCACACAAAAACCCAGACTCCTACTAACATCCTTAAATTTGGATAAGAAAATATTTAATCCCGGAGAGAAGTGCTCAGTAAAGAATTTGGAAAAAAGTGAGCCAGTTAAAGAGCAAAAGGGAAAAAGAGATGGTATCCCTGAATTATGCCCAAAGAGCATCGGATCAAGGAGTCTGAAATTGGAAAGACTAATTGATAGAGAAGTTTCACTCATTTTGAATAGAAGGAATGTCTTGATTTTGCTACTTTGCGTACCAGCATTGAGACAAATAAGAAAAGAAGATATGAAAATCAAAGAATTTGTTGACAAGATGAGATTGGACACAGTCTACCTCCACATACATATAGTGCAGTATGCGTTGATGGAAGCACGTACTGGAATAAGACTTATGGTTTCGATTTGACTGAAGTAGAGGCCCATTTATTGGAGAAGGTGGGTTTTGTACAGGCTTCTAATGGCCCCACTATGGTCAATAAGCATTGGAGCAATCATAGCAAATAACCTTTTGAAATAGACAAAATTGGAGGCCTCATGGGAGAGGTACGGCAAGAACAACAAGGGAAAAAGTTAGTCTCATCTAAGCATTTGCTCGCAATAATGATTGGGCTAAAAGAAGCTCATAAACGGTAACGATTATGGAAAAAAGTGAAATGATGTTGGGAACCCAGGAATCTTGGGCTTGGTTGCCGTCTATTCCTTCATGCAATAATTCAAATGAGCAAGATGTCAGAAAGCTCAAACAATCACTCTTTTTGGCCTTTTGGAATACACGAGGACACAACTAACTTTTTTCCACTCGAGAACTCCATTTAAAGGAACATGACATCATGTGTTTCTAGGAGACATGGCTATGAAGTAAAAACCAAGCCTGGATGGTTACTCAGTTTTGTTCAATTCTGTGATTAAAGGTCCTATTGGAAGACCAAAAGCTGGGTTAATGGTGGCAGTACGTAGCGGAGTAGGTTGGGAAGTGGGGTCCACAGAAAATCCTACTCTGTACACACAAATGGTGGAACTGAAAGAACTAGTTACTCTTACCTTGTAACGTTCTTTCGATGGGATGTTCCTCCGACGTATTCCTTATCTTAGATAGAAATCCTTCAGCTTTGCTGGCCTCGGAAAATTTTTTCGCCAGAGGGCGCTGCGCGTCGATGATCGCCGAGTCGATGACCCTCGACGGCCTCCGTGCCGACGTCGACGTCATCCTGCCTATAAAGGCCGCGCGCAGCGTCCGTTGCTCAGTTCCGTTTTGTAGTCCCCAGTAATGTTTTTGGATTAGACTAATCACCTTGAAGGAGCATAGGCTGCAAACCCACAGGAAGTCATACTGCGGGGATGGATGGGAGGGTCGATAAGGAATACGTCGGAGGAACATCCCATCGAAAGAACGTTACAAGGTAAGAGTAACTAGTTCTTCGAAGGGATTGTGTCCTCCGACGTATTCCTTATCTTAGATAGACTCCCATAGCAGTGGTATTGTGACTGGAGGCGGGAGTAATAAAAGTTATGTTACCCTTCCAGAATGGACAGAGTGTAACACAGCCTTGCCGAATCTAGTTTCTTGACTAGAGGAGGAATCCAGGCTATAGAATTTGGTAAATGTATGTGCGGACGACCATGTGGCAGCCGCACATATATCTCGAATTGGCACCCCTCTTTGAAGGGCTGAGGATGTTGCGATACCCCTGGTAGAATGAGCCCTTAGATTTTGAGGAGGCTCCTTTCCTGCCAATTTGTAGCACTCCAGAATGGCTAAAATAATCCATCTGGAGATGGTTTGTTTTGTTATTGGAAGGCCCAACTTATGTCCTGCATAACCTACAAAGAGTTGGTCTGCTTGTCTGATCTTAGCCAATCTGCTGATATAGAAGCTCAAGGCTCGCTTAGGGTCCAGCCTGTGCAGTCTCTCTTCCTCCTTCCCCGGATGAGGAGGAGGGTAGAAAGAAGGTAATATAATCTTCTGAGTGATGTGAAACTCCGAGACTACCTTCGGGAGGAAGTTAGGCTTCACCTGAAGAACAACTTTGTCCTTGTAAAAGATTGTATGTGGAGGTTTACACGATAAGGCTTGCAACTCGCTAACCCTTCTAGCAGATGTCAATGCTATTAGCAAAACAGTTTTGAGGGTGAGAAGCTTCAATGAACAAGAGTGTAGTGGTTCAAAAGGGGCACCCTTTAGGAAGTTTAAAATTAGGTTTAAATCCCATAAGGGAACTTGAAAAGGTTTCGGGGGATAAACATTAGTTAATCCTTTTAGGTATTGTATTACCAATGGAATTTTGAAGTATGAAGGCTCCTCTGCAGTGCGCTTAAAGATTGATAGCGCTGCGAGATAGCCCTTAATTGTGCCAACCTGTAGGCCTGAATTAGCCAGGTAAAGTAAGAATGACAACACCATAGGTGTACCACAAGAAAAGGGTTCAATATTCTTTTCTCTGCACCAGCTGCAAAATTTGTTCCAACGGCAGCGGTATAGAGTTTTAGTTGCCGGCCTTCTGGCCGAAAGCAACACCTCCATAACATCATCCGGAAGGTCCCAATCCTTGTACCTCAACCTTTCAGACACCAAGCGTGAAGGTTGAGGGTCTTGATGGCTGGATGGAGAACCTGACCTTCCTTCTGCGAGAGAAGATCCTCTCTGTATGGCAGTCGAATTGGAGGGCAGATGGACATGTCTAGAAGGTCCGGGTACCACGTTCTCCTGGCCCAATCCGGGGCAATTAGGATCATGGTCTTCCGAAACCTTCTCAACCTCCTGATCATTTGAGGAATGACAGGGACCGGAGGGAACGCGTACAGAAGTGGGAACTCCCAGTCCACTACTAACGCATCTCCTAGAGCTCCTCTCGGGGGAAATTCCCTTGAGCAAAATCTGTCGCACTTCCTGTTGATACTGGTGGCGAACAGATCCACTTGAGGGGTTCCCCAAAGGGCGAAGATCTCTTGAAGGACTTCCTGAGCTATCTCCCACTCGTGAGAGACTGTGCTCTGCCTGCTCAGAGCGTCCGCTGTCAAGTTCTTCTCTCCGGCTAGGTGAATTGCCGATAGAGAGATTCCTTCCTGAATTGCCCAAAACCAGAGCTGCATCGCCTCTCTGCACAGTGGTAGTGAGCCTACGCCTCCTCTTTTGTTGAGGTAGTGCATGGCCACTGTATTGTCCGTCATTATTAAGACGTTTCTTCCCCGTACAGACGGCAGAAAAGCCTTCAGCGCTAGTCTGATGGCTCTCAGCTCCAACAGGTTGATATGTAGTCTGGACTCCGATGGAGACCAACGACCGCTGATGGTCAAGTCGTTGGCGTGAGCTCCCCACCCCGTGAGTGAGGCATCCGTGACTACTGTTATCTCCGGCCATGGTTGCCAAAACATTTCTCCTTTCAGGATGTTCTCCCGACAGGCCCACCACTGAAGGTCTCGGGCTACTTTGACCGGGATCCGAAGGAGATCTGTCATCCTTCCTGAGAACTGTGACCACTGAGTTCTCAGTGCCCACTGGAGGGATCTCATTCTCAGGCGAGCCTCCGGCACGAGGAATATGCAGGATGCCATGAGGCCTAGCAACCTCAGAAAGTCGTAGGCTGGGAGATATTGGGCATTCTGAAATCTGATGACCATCTGCAGAATATCTCGAGCCCTCACCTCTGGTGGCAAGGCTTTTCCCAGGGAAGTGTCCAGGACTGCTCCAATGAATTGGAGTCTCTGTGATGGTATCATCTGTGACTTCTTTAAATTGAGGGAGAAGCCCAGCTTGTGAAGGAAGTGGCAAACATAATCTAGTTGTCTCTGAGCCTGTTCCGAAGATACAGCTCTGATCAACCAATCGTCTAGGTAAGGGTAGACATGAATCCCTTCCCTCCTTAGACTTGCAGCCACAACCGACATTAGCTTGGTAAAGACCCTCGGGGCGGAGGTTAGCCCAAATGGCAGAACTCGAAATTGATAATGAGAGCTGCCAATTGCGAACCTCAGGTATCTCCTGTGCCTGGGATGGATCGGCACATGGAAATAAGCGTCCTGGAGGTCTAGAGATACCAACCAGTCCTGAAGCTGGAGGGCCTGAAGGATCTGAGAGAGAGTCACCATCTTGAACTTGTCCTTTCGGAGGAATTTGTTCAATTCCCGTAAGTCTAAGATGGGTCTCAGTCCTCCGTCCTTCTTCGGTATTATGAAGTAGGGGGAGTACCAACCCTTGTTCCTTTCCGCTACAGGTACCAGTTCTATGGCACCTTTCTCTAGCAGGTCTAAAACCTCCTGCAAGAGGAGCGGATCTGGAAGCTTCAAAGGGTTGTTCCCCGGTGGATGACTCTGAGGGATATGTAGGAAGGGCAGGCAGTAACCTTGGGCCACTGTCTCCAGAGCCCAAGCATCTGACGTAATAGCCTGCCATTCCGTCAGATGGTGAGTTAACCTGCCCCCTACTGGTGTTCTGTGAGGGGAGACCTCAGAGTGGTTTTGAAGCGGCTGATGCAGTTGCCGAAGGTAAAGTGGCTCCTGCTCCTGCGGGTGCGGCTTTCTTTCCCCTACCCCGTCCACCACGGGTAAATCTTCCTTGGCCTCTTTGAGCCGGTCGTCCCCTGCCCCTTCCATATGAGGAATAGTAACGAAAGGACCGTCCTCTCCACGATGATCCCGAAGGACGAAAGGTATTCTGACGGATAGCAGCTCCCAATGACTTGGCTGCTGCCTTGGACGTTTGCAGTTTCTCCAAACTGTCATCCGCCTTCTTTCCAAAGAGGGTAGAACCGTCAAAGGGCATATTCAAAAGCCTGGTCTGCACGTCAGAGGCAAAACCAGACTTCCTCAACCACGCATGCCTGCGGATTGTGGTACTTGCCGCCATGGCCCTGCTGATACTGTCAGCAGAATCTAGGCCAGTTTGTAGGGTCTCGCACATCGCATCTTTACCATCCCTGATGATGTTTAAAAATGCGTCCCTTTCCTCTCCTTCTTGGAGGCAGTCAGCCGCTGATGAAGCGCACTCCCAAAGGGTGTGGCTGAACCTAGCGAGCGTACAGGTCGCGTTAATAGACTTTAACGCCATGCTACAGGCAGAAAAAACCTTCTTAGCCATGGCATCATACTTTTTGTCATCCCTATCCTGCGGAGCAGTGGGGTATGCAGATGTGCTGCCTGATGAGGTTGCAGCCTGTACAACCAAGCTCTCAGGAGTAGGGTGTTTTGACAAATATTCAGGGTCAGAACTAGCCACCCTGTATTTTGTTGACAGTTTTTTATTTACTGCCGGGATAATTTCTGGCGTTTCCCAGTTTGTCAAAATCCTTCTCTGTAGAGCAGAGTGAAATGGAACCACAGGATCCTCCTGTGGGCCCTTGTCCAGTATGTCAGTGAGGTCATCCTGCTGAAAGGCAGGAGAAGGTGCAGACCAACCCATAAATTCTATGATTCTAGACATCAGAGCTCTATATGGAGTCTCCGCATGTTCTCCTGGGTCTGGTTTGATAAATTCTGCTTCAGGAGAAGTGTCCAAGCCACTAGCTTCCTGAAGTGCATCCTGAAGATTTTTTAATCTTCCTTCCTCAGAGGCGAAAGTCTCTGGCTCTGGTGATGTGGTCCTCTGTAAATCAATATCTTGGTCTGAATCCTCCCTTTCCTCAAAAATCGAGGTTAAAGGGGGATACATTGGTTTTTGGAATGGTATAAACCCCATTTCCAATGCAGAAGGAGCCATCATCACAGGCCTTGAAAACGTCGATGTCGTCGACACCGACGTGAAAGTACTCGAAGGCGCCGTGAAAAGCGTCGAGAAATGTGTACTAGGCCTCGAAGAACTCGAAAGGATCGGAGTCTTGCTCGAGAACGACGTCGACGTTCTCGGCGTCGAGTCGGAGGTCTTTTGTCTAACCGTTGGCTGTGGAGTAGCCGTGGTTCTTTCCTTCACCGGCGTCGATATCGGCGTCGACGTCGGCGTCGACTCGATCGACTGATGCGCCGATGAATCCTTCGACAACGGCGTCGATGGCGCCGACCTCTGTTTCGAAGGAGTTTTCGACGATGGCGTCGATGATGCTTTATCTCCCGATGGCTCGAGGCGCTTTCGGGTTGACTTTTCCGCCGGGTACTGCGACTCGCGGCGTTTAGATTTTTTGGGTTTTTTACCCGGGGTATCACCCTCAGCTGTCTTCGAGGGGGACGAGGCCGCTTTCTCGAAGACGCTTAGCATCTTTTTCCTGAATTCCTCCCACTCAGCTTGCGAGCTGCGTTTTGTGGGGCAATGAACTCTCTCAGGAGAACTCGACGAAGATGACGAAGGGGATCTCCTACGTCTCTTCTTCGAGTGTCTCGATGTCGACGAGTGGTGGGAGCCACTTCGTGATCTAGATCGAGAGTGTTTTTTATGGTGAGGAGACGAACGTCTCGACTCTACCGAAGAAGCTTTCGAGGAAGTTAAAGTTGACCTACCTCTCTCGAGCTTCCCCCTACGCTCCTTCAAGGCTTTCGCCGTCATGGAAAGGCATTCCTCACACTCCGAACTCTGGTGCGTGATTCCCAGACACCACAAACAGACCCTGTGAGGGTCCGTCAACGACATTTTCTTCCCGCAGTCTCGGCACTTTTTGAAACCGGACCGAGGGGTCGTCGGGTCGGAGGAGGATGCCATCGATATCGAGGTAAATAGTAGTTATTATATACGTTATCTTGACGAGAACTGAGCAACGGTGTTCCGAGGCACAACGAAGCGCGGAAAAACGGAACTGAGCAACGGACGCTGCGCGCGGCCTTTATAGGCAGGATGACGTCGACGTCGGCACGGAGGCCGTCGAGGGTCATCGACTCGGCGATCATCGACGCGCAGCGCCCTCTGGCGAAAAAATTTTCCGAGGCCAGCAAAGCTGAAGGATTTCTATCTAAGATAAGGAATACGTCGGAGGACACAATCCCTTCGAAATAACGTTTTTGAGTCTGCAAAGACCAGAGAAAGAAACAGAACACTTAGTACTCTGTTATCTATATTGGAACCCCGCAGACGCTCAAAATTATTCTTTTATAAAGATAGTTCTGGAGCTGTTTGAAGACTTAGTGAGCAGGGAAGGAAGAAGATTGTTTTGATTTGTGGTGATATCAATTGCAAATCTCTAAATGAGTCTGGTCAAATGATAAGGGAGCGACTTCAGTCTTTAACCCCATCCGAATCAAGGGGCTTGGAATGGAATGAGGCCATGTCATCAAGAGATCTCTACTTATTGAATGGCTCTACACCAGGCAATATGATATGATATGGCATTTGTAACTCACCTATACACAAGTGTTTCAAGGTGCAACGAGACAAGAAAGGGGGAACAGAGGGAGGACGGAGACAACAATCTTACTAGGCCAAGCAACATTGAGATTGCGCAAGTTCAAGGAAGGGGGAGCGGAAAGTGCTAGGTGAAAGTGGACCGGGGAGTGCTGTACATGGGACCAAAACAATAAGAAGTGCAGACAGCAGGTGTCCAAAAGTGCAGGTAGGGGGACTGTAGGGTTACAGTACAGACCCAAGTGCAAGGGTTGCCCGGGAGCCAGTGCGGGTGTGTAACTGGGTGGGCAGGTACCTGGCCCCGAAATCAGAGGGTAGCCAGGTGCCCAGTGCAGTATCAGACAGGGAATCAGCAGAGGAGTGGAAGAGAGAATGCAGAAGCAAAGAGGAAGGCCTTGAGGTGCTTCCAGAACCACAGATGGTTCTCCTCAGGTTTCAGAGAGGCAGGGAGGATGTTCCAGAGGGATGCCCCAGCCAAACAAAGAGATCTACCACCAACTCGTTGCTTGGAGGAGTGACTGACTCTGAGGGGTTTGGAGGAGGGAAGAGCTTGAGTAGGAAGGTATTTACGAGGAGAGAGTTGGAGGTATTGAGGACCCAGGCCCCAGAAGGCCTTGTGGACAATGCAGAGGGTCTTGGACTTAATCCTTGCAGCCACCATCCAACATATGGTCCCAGGTCACAGGGAAACCAAGTTGCAATCGTATATTATGTGTTTGTCTCTCTGAATTTCTTGCCATTGGTAGAGTCCGTTAGGGTGAAGGGTTCTATGGCAAGTGATCATAAGGTTGTGACCTTGAAATGGCTTAGAAAAGATGTAAAAAAGGTGGTATTCTACGGAATGGATCTGGCAGTAGTCAATGAAGGGACTAGTTTAAAAATGACAACTGAGAACATGGGGCCTTTTGTTTCACAGTTTTCTGAGAATCTGAACATACACTGGACGGGTAATTGGGGATCGGGTGGATTACATGCCATTCCTGAGGAATTTGGCATCAGGTAAACCTAACCTTACCCGAATGGATATGGATCTAGTTATAATCAATGTCACACTTTTGATAGAGAAGTTGCTATTGAACGAAGAGAGTTAAGAAGACATTTGCAGGAAGCCATGAGAAAGAACGGGAAATTAAATAATTTGAATCCAGCAGTGTTAAAAAAAAGAAATACAAGTCCTGGATTTGTTGGCACAAAGCCACAATGTTTCAGCATAATGTAGAGAACAGGTTGAAGGCCCTGTGCAAGAAAGATCCATGTAAAATATGGGGCTTCCTAAAAGATGAGAACTCTGCTCAAACACTTCTCGAGTCAAATAATGTATCAGAGGCGCCCTGGGTGGACCATTTTAAAATCCTCTGCCTTGAGGGTGGCGATCAAAGGTTGAACATTGATTCCACTTTTCAGGGGAAATGGCAGACTCCCTACGATAAAGAAGATATTAGGATTAAAATACTTAAAGCTAGCACATCGAGAGCCCCGGGTACGGACGGTTTAACAAATGTTATTCTTAAGCAAGATCAGGACTTGTGGGCAACCTTTATGTGCATCTTATTTGAAGAAATTGTGATCTCAAGAACAATCCGTAATTCGTGGAGAAAGGCCACTGAGTCCAATCTTCAAAAAGGGCAACAGGGGAGGATCCAAAGACCTATCGCCCTACTTGACGTTATTGGTAAGATCTTTGGATACTTGTTTCTTACTCGATTGAATAGGTGGTCAGTTACAGAACAACGTAATGATATATACCAAACTGGTTTTGTACAGATTTTGGGCACCAGCCCTAACATTGCAGTACTGTCCATTCTAAAAGGTTGAGTGTTAGAAAGCAGGGGGAAATGTTACATAGCCTTTGTGAACCCAATGCCCGCCTTTGATAGCATAAGTAGGTCTAGGCTATGGTACAAAATTGTGAAATGGAACTCTCTGGTTGACCTAAGAGAGCATGTACAAGCCTTCTATTCAAGGACATCTATGAGGGTTAAATTGAACATAGAGGCAAATATTTCAGAAGAAATTCCAACTACGAGAGGGTTAAAACAAAGTGTCCCTAAGCACCCTCTCTGTTCAATCCATTCATCTCCGATATTGGAGCTAACTTGGCCAAAGCCAGAAATGTCCCCTATAAACTGGGATACATACATATAAAACAGGGCAAAGAAAAAAAACACTTTATATAAACCCTACTCCAAGGTCAGTGGTAGGCCTAATTATATAAATACACAAAGGAGAAAGGTACAATACAATTTAAGCACCACATATCATTGGCCCAAAAACAACAGTAAGTTCATTTCAAACAGAACAACCTGAAAAAATGGATGTCCCGTATAATCTCAGTGTAATTATAAACATCAATTCGATTTATTCAATACATAGTTTTTTTTATATATAAAAAGATATTTTCATCATAAAAATGATCCATACAATTCATAAACTCCTTGAACACACATCGGATGAAGGAAAGCACCTGTTTAAATCATGAATACATCACATCACACAAATCACAACATGTAGACAAGACCATACATTATAAAATACATTTTTCAACATATGTCTTGGAAAGTAGACTCCCAACATGTTTCTGTTGTCAATGTCGTAAATGGCGGAACATTCATCGGGGGAATTATTAGTTGGAGAAGTGGATTCCTTCAATACCAATAGTTCAAGGATCAAAACACCTCAAAATGGAGGGATGTTTCAAAAGAACCTAAAAACAAATTGAAAAACCTATGTTAGTGGCCATGAGATCCATCTTCAAAATAGAAACAGCTACCCTATACCTCAATGATTTCAGATAGGACAGCTACAAAACCGAATGTCACATACACTGATTAAAGAACCTAAAAAGACTGTTTACCTCTAAATGGTTATTAAGTCTCCTGCAGCTATCTTATTTCCATAGATTGCTTCATGCTTGCCAAATCAAGCAATCCCTGTAACACCATGCTTATAAATAGCATCAGAAACCCAACATGTGTCTGCACAAAACAAAACACAACACACACAACC